>NW_016107388.1:3017236-3044656 GCF_001604975.1 Cebus imitator | reverse complement strand
GTTTGTTGGCCTCAAGTATGTCTTCTTTTGTAAAGTATCTGTTCATATCCTTTGCCCACTTTTGAATGGGCTTGTTAGTTTTTTTCTTGTAAATCTGTTTTAGTCCTTTGTAAATTATGGATATCAGCTCTTAGCATTTTTCATCCACAGAGACAATGAATACAGAAGGCTTTAGGCTGAAAAGAACTTGGTCATTTTCAGACCAGGCATAAGGTCCAGAGTGGTGGAAGCTCATTGGCTGGCTGTGGAGGATGGATTATCATGGGAAAAACAGGCAGGCCAGGCCAGTCAGGAGGCTTTTCTTACACCCAAGGGAGTGGATGATGGTGTGGATGGCATTGTTTGAAGGCAGAAAAATAGCAGACTGTAAGGAGTGTGGGTGGCAGAAAAAGAGGAATTCATTTTCCCTGAGGCTGGCATTATTTACTGTTGCTAGGAAGACTGGAAATGACATGATTTGGAAATAGGTACAGAAAGACCCAGCATTTTCTTTTCACCGTGTTTGAGTTGTCTGTTACCGTACAGACAAATATCAGGTAGTCAGGTGGCACGACCCTACTGCATGAGCAAGGTAGAAATGGAGACCCCTCAACATGAACATGGCATTTTAGGCTAGTATTAGAAATGGATGAGATCACTTAGCGGAAAGTGGAAATAAAGAGGAGATATTGGAGTTGGACCTGAGGTCCGCCAATTTAGAGATAAAATGGAGGAAGATGAATTAGTGAAGGAGAGGCCAGAGGTGGTGGGGGAAACTAGGGTCAGGTCCCCAGGGTGTTGAAAACCAAGAAAGAAAAGTTTCAAGGAGGGAGTGATCAACCTAATGGGGTGAATGAGAGCTTCAAAAGGAGAGGAGAGAGTGGTATTCATTGGTTTGACTTAGATCATAGTTTTTTTAACCATGAGGTAAAATTATTTACCAAAAAGTAACACATCTTGACTTAGTTTGCCTTTTAAATGAATTTATTTCATAGGAACTTGGCTTTATAGAAAGATATAATTTTATTTTCAGTGTTCATTCTACTACTGTCTTTGGAGCTGTGTGAATTTTGGACTTTTGGGGTGTTTTTGAAAATTCTATGAAGTAGTATTTGTTTTGTTTTTACGACGGAGTCTCACTCTGTTGCCCAGGCTGGAATGCAGTGGCACGATCTCAGCTCACTGCAAGCTCCGCTCCCCAGGCTCAAGCAATTCTCCTGCCTCAGCCTCCTGAGTAGCTGGGATTACAAGTGTCCACCACCAGCCCTGGCTAATTTTTGTATATTTAGTAGAGACAGGGTTTCACCATGTTGGCCAGGCTGGTCTTGAACTCTTGACCTGAAGTGATCCTCCTGCCTTGGCCTCCCCGAGTGCTGGGATTAAAGGCATGAGCCACCTCGCTCGGCCTGAAGTAATATTTGTAAAGTGCTTTTCTTAGTGCCTGGCATGTAGTAATTGCTTGATAAAAAGTGATGTTGAGTTTTTGGGAGGGTTAGTAAACTATATTTGTTCTTCCCTGCCTAAGTTCTTACCAAATGAGATAGGCTTGGAGGTCATATAGATAAAGGTTGAGAGGTCAGCTTTGTTACCAAGCAAAGTAGGTGAGAGAATATGGCTTTGCCTTCTACCCTGACATTAGACAGACCAACCCACTCACCCAGTTTGAGGCGGCGGTGCCAGCCTGCCACTGTTGGAGTCTACCTTTAAGTACATGGTGAACAGAGCCTAGTCAATGTGTGAGTCCTAGAGGAAAGTAGGCACATCCCAGAGGAAAAGAGGAAGGAATGACAGCCCAACATGGCAGCTGTTTTTTACACGGCTGAAATACACAAGCCTAGCCGTTCCTCCACCCTTGGGAAGAATGTATGTGATGATGCTGAGAGGCTCACGTGGCTCTCTGGTGAGTGTTGCTTGCTGAGAGTGTTAGTGACATAAACGTTTGTTCAGCTTGACCTTGGAAGAGCGCTTTGCAAGCATTTTCCTCTAATGAGAGCCACCATCAAAGGGGATTTGTTGACCACTCTTTACAGATTTGTGAGTCAGACTCTGTGCTCTTATTGTGATCTCATTTAGAAAGAAATTAAGCAGTACTAAAAAGTTTTCAACCTTTCATAATTCAGAAAGTGTTAGAAACCATTTTTTAAAAATACATTTGCTAATATATACTTTGGCTACCTATAAAAATGATTTGAGTCCATATATAACAATCTGTATAAAACAAGAAAATTAAAGATAAAACTAGAATGATAAAAAAGGATTATCATAAGAGAGACTTATTCTATTGGAAACATGAGGTTACTCTGTGGAAATGTTTATTTAAACTTCCTGTCTAGTAAAATACAGGTGTCACTGGGTATACTCTGAGACATAGTAAAGTACAGGACATTCATTTCTTTCTATCACCAGAGTCAGTGATTATCACTTGGCTTGCATTGTATGATTATTTCCATGAAGTCTACTTTTTAGTAGACTACAGATGCTCCTCGACTTATGGTGGGATTATGGCCAGATAAACCCATTGTAAGTCACAAACATTGTGAGTGGAAAATGGATTTAATGCTGGAAACACAGCAGACAGTCACCAACTTAGAATGGTTTGACCTTACTTTGGTTGCAAGAATGATACTCATTTAGTAGAAACCAGAACCCCATCATGAGACATAAGTTGAGCTCCTCAGCTTAAGGTGGGGTCACATCCTGATAAACACATTGTAAAGTTGAAAAATCCTGCATGGTACCATTGTAAGTCAGGGACCATCTGTATATTGTATCTGTTTATGCTATTTTAGTACTATTTATTATAGTAGACTGTACTATAGTCACTGGTCCCTATTTAAACTCCTTGTAACAATAATAACAAAGTAAAACTATTTTCTCCTTCCTAGTTTTCTAACACTAGAATTACAGTTTATGATAATTTTGTTTAAACTATCCTAACTGGATGGGAAGTAATAAAAAGAAGTAATGAAAATTTCAAAGCTTGGCTTTGACAGTGGCCTAACCGTAAATATCATACAAAAGAATGCTTATAGAATCCCTTGTTGATTTCTGTGCAGCAGCTGTTTAACTGTTTTACCTTGTAACTGACACTGTTAAAATCTCAGAGTTCTATCAGTAGTTATTTTATTTTTTACTGACAGTTTATTAACATGTGTTTATTATACTTTAAGTTCTCGGGTACATGTGCAGATCGTGCAGGTTTGTTACATAGGTATACGTGTGCCATGGTGGTGGTTTGCTGCAGCCATTACCCCATCATCTACCTTATGTATTTCTCTGAATGCTATCCCTCCCCAATACCCCCACCCCCTGCTATTCCTCCTTTAGCTCCCCCACCCCCCAGGCTCCAGTATGTGATATTCCCCTCCCTGTGTCCATGTGTTCTCATTTTTCAACACCCACTTATGAGTGAGAGCATGCAGTGTTTGGTTTTCTGTTCTTGTGTCAGTTTGCTGAGAATGATGGTTTCCAGTTTCATCCATGTCCCTGCAAAGGACATGAACTCATCCTTTTTTATGGCTGCATAGTATTCCATGTTGTATATGTGCCACATTTTCTTTATCGAGTCTATCATTGATGGGCATTGGTTCCAAGTCTTTGCTATTGTGAACTGTGCTGCAATGAACATACCTGTGCATGTGTCTTTATAATAGAATGATTTATAATCCTTTGGGTATATACCCAGTAATGGGATTGCTGGGTCAAATAGTATTTCTAGTTCTAGATCCTTGAGGAATCACCACACTGCTTGGTCCAGATCTGAGTTCAAGTGCTGGGTATACTTGTTAATTTTCTGTCTTGTTGATCTGTCTAATGTTGACAGTGGGGTGTTAAAGTCTCCCACTATTATTGTGTAAGAGTCTCTCTCTTTGTAAGTCATTAAGAACTTGCTTTATGTATCTGGGTGCTCCTATATTGGGTGTGTGTATATTTAGGATTGTTAGCTCTTCTTGTTGCATTAATCCCTTTACCATTATGTAATGCCCTTCTTTGTCTCTTTTAATCTTTGTTGGTTTAAATCTGTTTTATCAGAGACTAGGATTGCAACCCCTGCTTTTTCTTGCTGTCCATTTGCTTGGTAAATCTTCCTCCATCCCTTTATTTTGAGCCTATGTGTGTCTTTGCACGTGAGATGGGTTTCCTGAAAATAGCACACCAAGGGATCTTGACTTTTCATCCAGTTTGTCGGTCTGTGTCTTTTGATTGGAGCATTTAACCAATTTACATTTAAGGTTAATATGGTTATGTGTGAATTTGATTCTGCCATTTTGATGCTAGCTCATTGTTTTGCCCATTAGTTGATGCAGTTTCTTCATAGCGTCAATGGTCTTTACATAGCATAGATAATATGCTGTGAATGCACAGTTTCCATCTTCCCTCATTTTAAGAATGTCAACACAAATCTAAGTGGCTGATAAGACTGCCATTGGTTGGATTGAATGACATTTATAACTGTGAATGTAAAATAGGAGTAAATTTAGCAGAATAAGGTAAATTGGATAAGAGGAGCCTAAATTTTTAAAAAAATCCATTATACCTCCGAAATATTTACAGACTAAATGATATAAAATATTTCATCAAAATAATCTGGGGTGATGATGGGAAGAGTGATAATTGCTGAAGCTGAGTGCCCAGATACATGGAAGTTATTAAACTATTGACTCTTTTCTGTGTATACAGTCATCCCTCCTTATCCTTGGGGGATATGTTCCGTTACACTCCCGGGGATGTCTGGGCCTGCAAATAGTACAACATCCTATATATACTGTGTTTTTTCTATCTGATAACTGAGGCAGCTACTAAGTTACTAACGGGTTGGTGGTTTGTATGGTGCAAAAATTGCAGACAGAGGGATGATTCACATCCCAGGCAAGACAGCATGAGATTGTACTACACTGGCCAGAACAGCTTCACAATTTAAAACCTAGGAGTTGGTTTATTTCTGGACTTTTCCATTTAACATTTTCAGACCATGGTTGACCGTAGAAAACGGAAACCATGGAAGATGAAACCGTGCATAAAGGGAGACTACTGTACTTGAAAGTTTCCGCAGTAAAGAGAAAAGTCATCAGTGACCAACAGTAACTTATACAAATGAGTCAGGAATTATGTGAATTTCTAAGAAATAAAAACTTCATATAGTAATATTCAGAGAATGAAAAAAGTTTTAAAAATTGATATTTGCCAAAATTTAATAGGATGCATGGAGAATAAGTTTTTGTGGGTGTGTAGTAGTAAGTCAAAATAGCTTTCTTTTGAGAGGACATTATTCCATTAATTGCAGGGAGTTAAAATATGAAAGAATGCAACTACAGAAAGACCCCTCCCCCAAAAATATATATATATATATGAGTTTTTTTGCCTAATGTATCTTACAGTAATTGAATTGCTCATATTACACAACTTACTAAAATGGAATCATAATTTTTCATCTTGATTCATTACAAATTTTATTCCACTTAAAAGTCATATTTCGTTCTATGTGGGTTTTTTTTGATGGGGTTGGGGAGAAGACATTCTAAAAAGAAAGATGTATTGTTTAAAGTTCAGGGGCAGAAGAGACTTCGTAAATTGTGGGACTACGTCGCATTGAGCTATATGAAGTTGTTGCTTTCCAAGGTCATAAAAGACCCCCAGATCATTAGTTTTGTATGTTTCAACCTGCATAAAATCCCCTTTTCAATCTTTGTTAGCAAACAAAAATGATTTCTGACTCCTAGACTTCTATAAAACCTAAAAATCCACATAAAGCCTACCTTTTGGGAAACAAATGGAGCCTAAATGTGTCAACTATAATTTTGGAATAAAAGTTTAAATTTAAAAAGTTTTCATAGCAGTCAGGATTAGTATTGTCTCATCTATTAAATTCTAATCTCATAACTGGAAGCGTTAGAAACAAGAGAATCTTAAGGAATAGACAATATGGATGATGTTTGAATAAGTAGGACTGAGACTTATCTAAAAGCTTTTGTTTCATTCAAAAGAATTTATTTTTAAATATTTTGAGACAGTGTTTCACTCTGTTGCCCAGGCTGGAGTGGAGTGGCATCCACGGCTCACTGCAGCCTGGACCTCCCCGGGCTCAGACGATCCTCCCACCTCAGCCTTCTGAGTTTCTGGAACTACAGGCGTGTACCACCATGCCCGGCTAATTATTCTGTTTTTTTTTGTAAAGACAGTATTTCACCGTGTTGCTCAGACTGGTCCCAAGCTCCTGGGCTCAAGTGATCTGCTCACCTCAGCCTCCCAAAGTGCTGGGATTACAGGCTTGAGCCATTGTGCCTCCAGTGAAATTTTAAAATGAAATTTAAAATCCAAAAGAAATTTTAAATGAAGCTCACATGAATGCTACTTTAGGACTTCTGAGTGTTAGCAGCTACTAAAGTCAAGTCTGAATCTTTTTCCATGCTGGGTCCAGTTGGTCTTGAAGAATTTCAGGTATTCCTCTGATGATTTAGGATTGAAAGATATATATCCCTGGAATAGCACACAAGATTGGCAAAGGAAGAACGTAATTACAGTGTTGACAGAGAATGCCCGTAAGATGAGAAAGATTCAAGAGCAAAGATCAGCTGAAAAGACTGATACAGTTTCTATTTCCTGGCTCCTTTATAATTTCTAAAACTTTTAGGGTAGATTTATTCTTTGTCCCTTTACAGAGCTGTCTCAGGCGTAGTCCTGGGTGCTTTCCTCTGCTCTTGGTCTTTGCATGTTACCACGGGCTGATGACATGAGATTAGTGTCTCCAGCCCTGACCTTGCCCCTCAGCTCCGGAGTCATGATCTAGCTGCTATGGCAGGACAGGCAGCAAAACCTGCATTCCATATGTAGTCTCCTAACATTGAGTTATTACTTGTAAATCATTGAAAATGGTGATGAATATAACGTTGGAGTTATTGTTATCTCTACAATGACATTGTAGTTATTATCTCTTCTGTTCTATGAAAAAAGGAATAATAACTATTTCAGAGATAATAATGTGAATATGTAAGAGACAATTCACATCTAACACAAACTAAGTACATTTTTTTTTTTTTTTTTTTTTTTTGATGGAGCTTCGCTCTTGTTACCCAGGCTGGAGTGCAATGGCGCGATCTCGGCTCACCGCAACCTCCGCCTCCTGGGTTCAAGCAATTCTCCTGCCTCAGCCTCCTGAGTAGCTGGGACTACAGGCACGCGCCACCATGCCCAGCTAATTTTTTGTAGTTTTAGTAGAGACGGGGTTTCACCATGTTGACCAGGATGGTCTTGATGTCTTGACCTTGTGATCCACCCGCCTCGGCCTCCCAAAGTGCTGGGATTACAGGCTTGAGCCACCGCGCCCGGCCATACTAAGTACATTTTAAAATTTTCTTCTCAACCTGTTCTCCCCTCTGTCTTTCTCATGTCAGTAACTAATAACCAGCATCTCGCCTAGTTGCTTAGGCCAAAACCTTAGGTGATTTCCTTGATTATTTTTTTCCACTCTCATCCCCTACATCAAATCCATTTCTATCCTATCTTCAAAATGTATTATACCTGAAATTTGTCCCATCTCTCCCATCTATACTGCCACCCCCTAGGGAGTGTGGTCATTTTTCAAGTGGATTACTGAAGTACTTCAGCTGATCTCGTGCTCCCAACTTCATCTACACTAGCCTTCCTTCAGCTTCTTGAACATGTTAAGCTCATTTACCTTTTAGGGCTCTGCTTCCCTCTGCCCCAAGATATTTACATGGCCCCATGATATTTACATTACATCATCTAGATCCTAGCTAGGACATGGTCTTCTCAGGGAGACCTTTATGACCACCTAATAGAAAACAACTAGGGCCAGGCGTGGTGGCTCACACCTGTAATCCCAGCACTTTGGGAGGCCGAGGCAGGCGGATCACGAGGTTAGGAGTTTGAGACCTTCCTGGCTAACATGGTGAAAACTCATCTCTACTAAAAATATAAAAAATTAGCCAGGTGTGGTGGCATGTGCCTGTAGTCCCAGCTACTCGGGAGGCTGAGGCAGGAGAATCGCTTGAACTGGGAGGTGGAGGCTGCACTGAGCTGAGGTCATGCCACAATAGTCCAGCCAGGGTGTCAGAGCGAAACTCAGCCTCAAAAAAAACCCAAAAAACCCAGAACCCCACTTTCTGTCATGTCATTGGTGTTTTCCTTTTTTTCTTGTATTCCCTATTTTTCTTCTTCATAATTGATTTTTGTTTACCAACTCCTTGTAAGTTGCATAAGTGCAGGGAGTGCAGACTTGGTGGTCTGAATCATCCAGTGTGTCTAAATGGGTTCTTTAACAGTGCCTGGCAGATACAAGTTAATACATATTTGTTGACGAGTGTTAAATAACTTAGTGAACAATTTTGGAAGATGCGCAGAGCAGGTGGTTTTTGAACATTTTAACATACAGGGGGCCGGGCATGATGGCTTACACCTGTAATCTCAACATCTGGGGAGGCTGAGGTAGGAAGATCACATGAGCTCAGGAGTTAAAGAGACCAGCCTAGGCAACACAGTGAGATCCTGTCTCTGCAAATAATTAAAAAATTATCCTGGCGTGGTGGCGTGCACTTGTGTCCCAGCTACTTGGGAGGGTCACCTGAGCAGGAGGGTCACCTGAGCCTGGGCGGTTGAGGGCAAGCCATGATTGTGCTGCTACACTTCAGCCTAGGCTATAGTGAAACCTTGTCTCAGGACAGACAGAAACTATATAGGGGATGAGATTTTACATATGCTGTTATGAATAGATAGTACTTTTCATATGATTTAAACATCAAAAAGTACAAACGGTACACAGGGTGGTCTCTTGTCTCCTAATTACTTCATTGTCACGCATCCTGTTTCTAAATGTTTATGCTTCCAGAGAATTTTTATGCATATAAATTCCAACACACAGACACACACATACATGCCCCTGTTGATTTTAATTTCTGTGCTGTCCATCGGTACTTGGTGTATAATAACTACTCTGAAACCTTTGTTTTTATATTTTCTGTATTTGCTAAAATATGCTAAGAAACACGTTTTGTTCCATGAAGAAAAGGAACAATAGATAATGTTTTATTTTTAATGTTTTCTTTCTTGTGTTTTGTGTTTGCTCTCAGCTCCCTGTGCTGTCAGGAATCTACAGGACTTGGCACGTATTTACATTCGACGCACACTTAGAAATTTCATAAATGATGAGATGCAGGCCAAGGGGATTCCTCAAAGGGCTCCACCCAAGAGGAAAAGAAAGAGAGTTAAACAGAGAATTAATACTTACGTATTTGTGGGTAATCAGCTTATTCCTCAGCCTCTAGACAGTGAGGAGGATGAAAAAATGGAAGAAGATAACAAAGAAGAGGAAGAAAAAGATCACAGTGAAGCAATGAAGCCAGAGGAGCCACCTCAAAATTTACTGAGAGAAAAAATCATGAAGCTGCCCCTCCCTGAATCTTTAAAAGCTTACTTGACATATTTTAGAGACAAATAACTTACTTAGGTCAAGAACAAAGAATGTCTACTGATAATTCCTTTAGTCTTGAAAATGTAGCATTTGTTAGGAGTTAAAAGAGAGAATTATTTCTTTCATCAGAGTAAATTATAGTGCAAAAGAGTATAACTTGTGTCAGTAACAAAAATGACGTATTCAGTGATTAAAAGAATCCCTTTTATAAAATCTATTTTTCTTTAAATCTTGGAAAAATGTTTTAGCTCAGAATGATTTCAAAGTGGAATGCAACAGTAGTTAAGACTTGTGTACTATAAATCCTTTTCTGATTCTTTACAGATTTCTGGTGGTGAGGGTTAGATTTAATTTTATATAAGGTTTAAATAATTGTTCAGCTTATATGATCTGAATTGCAGTTGTTTGCATTTCCTCTATGAAAACTTTGTTTATCTAATAAGGAGATCAAATGCTTTGTAGACCTATTTACCTTACTTTTCTTGCAATCACTGTTGCTGGATTGCTGTACATTTATTCTGGGCAATATATGAGTGCAATAGCAATACAAGATATTGAATAATTTAGCTTTAAAAAAATCCCACAAATTTTATGAAATTTTACAGCCCTGCTACTTTTGCTTTTGAATCTCTTGCCAAAAGACATGGGTAAAATATCTGCTTCTCTCATAGAGATTTTTAAGAGCACAGCAAGTGAATTATTAAAATAGAAAGTATATACTATTACTTTGTATGGACCCTTTACATTTTCACTATTTAAAAAAATGAGGTTATCTTAACTCTCTAGACTTAAAAGTATGGTTAGAATTGTTTTTTCTGTAGTTCACTGTATAAAGTATTTGTTTTTTTAAAAAAGCAAAACCATTGTTATCTGTGACTCTTGATAGGACATAGAATGAGTGAATGAGCATGAATGATGGCCCCCCTTTTGGATGGCTCCGTTAAGTAGCAGGGCCAGGGTAGACCTGGTCAGTGGATGCACTTTAGCAGATGGAACTTCTAGTTTATCTGAATATTTATCTTTGACAAGGTAGGGCTGAGCTTGCCTACATTTGCTTTGGATCTTTCTAGTATGGGAAATATTCACAGGAATTATGTGTAGATATCTTTTGTTTTGAAAATCCTGTTCAGAAAACAGTGTAGTCTTTGGGACCCATGCTGTATTCATTTCACTTCTTCCCATATTTTTTGTGTTTCTTTTGGTAAAACTATAATGGTTTTCATTTTTTACTTAATATCACACAGTTAAACTGTTCATATTTGAGCTGTATTGTAGCTTATCAGTGATAAAACAGGTAGTAACTGCCATTTGTTTTCCTAGTAAGGCCTGAAAACAGCCATTCCTTGTTAAGAAATTGTACAATGTAACATACTTACTAGTGTTACATGGATTATATATTTCTTATTGGGAAAAATTTGAGGGTATCATGGACTACCACCAGCATTATTACTGCAGTAGTTGCTCAGATTTTGTCAAGGAATCCCAATCAATGCATAATGAAAGGATTATTATCTCTCGGCTAAGATTCAGATAGTGTTTCAAAAATCTCATCTCCAGTAATTCCACAACATCTAAAAACAAGTGTTTATAATCATGTAAGCATGAAATTGTCCCAAGTAAGTGAGGATATTTTAGTTATGTGAAAGATAGTTTCATGGAAGGTATTTGTTTTATTCCAGTGGCTGGGTTGGTGGAATTGAGGGTATTTCTACAGTTATTCGTAGGTGATTACTAAACTGCTAAGAAATGCCCCATGTCGTTTGTATCTAGGAAAGAAAAAAAAATCAGTTTTCATACTGTCATCTGTCAGAAATGTTCAGTTTGTTTTGAATTAAATGTTGCTTTTGAAGTTTAATCTTGAATTCCTGGTGGCATGTTTTTATATAGAAAACCTGGGGAAAGTTATCATCTGTCTCATCTCCCCTGCTTTTTTCCCCCCCTTTGGTTGGAGCTGCTGTTGAGATGTGTAAAAACACTTATTCTTAAATGATGCTTTTACTATTTAGGAGAGAGTTTTTGTTAAGGGTGTTTTTGAAGATTGGCTTTTCCATATAGTCTTTCATTCTTTGACCCTTGGCAAAGTGTACAGTAGATTTTAATGATCATTGCATATCTGTCATTGAAATGTATCTTTTATGTTTTTCAGTGCATTCATTTTACAGTTGTGACTTTATCATTGACTTTAAGAAGAATAAATAAAAAATGAAAATTAAAGTGAAATCCTTATCTATTAATGCAGATATATTAGAATAAGAATATCTTGGGTTTGGGGTTTGTGTTTTATTTTTTAATGAATTTATGTTTACCTGAGTATGGAAAATTATGCTTTACTGGTGGAAAAGTAGCAAGTAAAGATGAAGTAAAAGTAAGTGAAAATGATGGGTAATATAGTCATGGAATTTTATAGTCAGATAAAACAGTAAGTATCACCTAATTTGGGTGTTTATTTTGCAGATGAAAAAACAGACCTAGAACTATGGCATGTTTTGCCTGAAACATAACAGTGAGTTAGAGACAGAGCCTAAGAGAGTATCCAGCATCAGATCAATCCCAAGAATCCGTCAACATCATAGCTACCCAAGAAGATAATTTAAATCTCTACTGCTTATTGGTCACTATATTTGGTTCTAGTATTAATAAAGAAAAATGTTATTAAAATAGCATACATAGTGGTAAAATAAAATACAAAAAGTACCTGTTGATTTCTAGCTGTTTGAGATGATAAAAGTGCAGCAAAGCTTGTTAAATCGTTGGAAGACTTGGAAAACTATTTTAAATAAACAATTACATATAATTAAGATCGTTCTCCCATGGCCTGACTTTTATGTTTGTCTTCTTCTTCCATTTAGACAATCTCAGTACAGCTATGGATATGCTCAATTATGGTATACAGTTGTCTTTATTTGGACATCTCATTGTCCTTTGACTATTGCCACCTCTGCAAAGTATACAAGTTTTTAAAAATTTATTTCTATAAAATCGTAGGAAAATTTGCAAAATATGAAGTGTAAGAAATAATTTAGTGTACATGCAGGTAGGTACATGTGTGTGTACCCATTGGGTTCAACTAATAGCCTTAGCATCTCCTGCTTGCCCCTTCCCAACCACATCTTAATCCCGCCCTTCTCAGGCGGAGCGATTTGGTGTTTATCATAATCGGCCTTTTTGTTCTCATTGTATTACATGCCTATATCCCTAAACAATTCATCCATGCTAGGATCCTACTGTATGCATTCTGCAGCTCTCTTTTTCATGTTACCTTTCTGAGATTGCCCCATGGTGTGTGTTGTTTCTTACATTCACACTTCACAGTTTATTCTACTGTTGGTGGACATTTTTTGTTCCCTCAGTTCAGTTGTGAACATTCTTTTATATGTCTTGTGACTGTACACGTGTGAGAGTCTGCATAGGGCGTCCATCTAGGAGTAGAATTACTGGGTCGTAGGAAATCGTTTCTATTCACTTTTACCTAGATGATGCAAGTTTACTTCCCAAAATAGTGTAACTATGTGTTTCTTCTAGCAACGTTTAAATGTCCCAGTTATTCTACATTTTCACCTACATGTGACAGATTTTTTTTCCTGTTTGGTAGTGTGAAATATCTTCTTAGTGGACTTTGTTGCTTATGAAGGTTATTTATTAAGGGGGTTTTATCTTCAAGTGTTTCTTCGTTTTAGGTTTCCTTTCTGCAAACTGCTGTTCAAGGGTTTTGTAAATTTTTTATTGGGAGGTTTTTAAAAAAATTGCTTTGTGGGATTTTTTCTGTAGTCTAGATATTATTCCACTGTCAATTATATGTGTTGCAAATATCTTTTCTCAGTTTATAGTTTCTAGAATGTTTATGGTGTCTTTTTGATGAATTGACATTTTCAGTTTTAATTGTCATATTCATCTTCACTCTCAATTTTAAGATCATGGAAATATTAACCTATATTTTCTACAGAAGTTCTATGATTTTGCCTTTTACATTTAAATCTGCATAATAGCTGGAATTGATCTTTGTGTATGGTGAGAAATAATGGTCCAGTTTCTTTTTTTAATTTATTGATCAATTGTTTGAGGGCCATCTTTTGAAAATCTCTTTTTTCTTCTTTGACCTGCAGTGTTAACTTTATCATTGTTTTCATTTATTTTTGCTTTGTGTCTAGGCTTTCTTTTCTGTTTTCTTAGTTTATATAACCCTTTGCCAATACTACACAGTTTTATTTACTGGAGATTTACAATAATTCTTGACCTAGTAAGATAAATCACTTCACTTTATATGCGTGGAGTTTCTTGAACCTTTGGGATTGTAGACTTTAATGTAAATTTCAGAATTGGGTTCTCAGATTACATACACATGCGCACACACACACTCCTCTTTGGGAGTTTCTTGAGAATCACTTTGAATTTGTAGATCATTTTATGCAAGAATTAACATGTTTAAGTCCTCCAGCCCATGAACATAGTAGTTCCCCTTTTTTAGTTAGCCAAGGACGATTTGGCTCTAAGGTCTAATATCTTTTGTCAGATCTAGTTGTAGATATTTTATTTCAGTGATGTAGTTTACAAAATTGTATTTCATTGGTTTCTGTACATTAATTAAATCCAATACTATCTCTTATGATTCTTTTAGGTTTTCTTTATAGTAAATCATATCATCTTTGAATAAATTTTAGACAGTTTTTTTCCTCTGGGTTTTATTTCTTATTTTGCCAGATTTGCCAGTTGTGGCCTCCAGTATAACTGAATAGTGATGAACAAGAGCACTCTTATTTCTTTATTTTAATTTTTTTATTTTTTCATAGGTTATGGGGGTACAGGTGGTATTTGGTTATATGAGTAAGTTCTTTAGTGGTGTTTTGTGAGATTTTGGTGCACCCATCACCAGAGCAGTGTACACTGCACCCTATTTATAGTCTTTTATCCCTTGCCCCCTCCCATGCTTCCCCCCAAGTCCCCAGAGTCCATTGTATCATTCTTATGCCTTTGCATCCTCATAGCTTAGTCCCACATATTAGAGAGAACATAGATGTTCTCATGGTGTTTGGTTTTCCATTCCTGAGTTACTTCACTTAGAATGATAGTCTCCAATCTCACCCAGTTTGCTGCAAATGCCATTAATTCATTGCTCTCTGTGACTGAGTAGTATTCCATTGCATAAATACATACTTCAATTTCTTTATTCACTCATTGATTGATAGGCATTTGGGATGGTTCCATGAGTTTGGTGTTGTCAACTGTGCTGCATGTGCAAGTATCTTTTTCGTATAATGACTTCTTTTCCTCTGGGTAGATACCCATTAGTGGCACTGCTGGATCAAATGGTAGTTCTACTTTTAGTTCTTTATGGAATCTCCACACTGTTTCCATAATGGCTGTACTAGTTTACATTCCCACCTGCAGTGTAGAAGTGTTCCCTGATCACTGCATCCACACCAACATCTACTGTTTTTTGATTATGGCCATTCTTGCAGGAGTAAGGTGATATCGCATTGTGGTTATGATTTGCATTTCCCTGATTACTAGTGATGTTGAGCATTTTTTTCATGTTCATTGGCCATTTGTACATCTTCTTTTTGAGAGTTGTCTGTTCATGTCCTTAGCCCACTTTTTGTTGGGATTTCTTTTTTCTTATTGATTTGTTTGAGTTCGTTGTAGATTCTGGATATTAGTCATTTGTTAGGTGTGTAGATTGTGAAGTTTTTCTCCAACTCTGTGGGTTGTCTGTTTACTCTGCTGACTGTTCCTTTTGCCATGCAAAAGCTCTTTAATTAAGTCCTATATATTTATCTTTGTTTTTATTGCATTTACTTCGGGTTCTTGGTGATGAAATCATTGCCTATGCCAATGTGTAGAAGGGTTTTTCCTATGTTATCTTCTAGAATTTTTATAGTTTCAGGTCTTAGATTTAAGTCCTTAATCCATCTCGAGTTGACTTTTGTATAAGGAGAGAGATGAGGATCCAGTTTCATTCTCCCGTGTGTGGCTAGCCAATTAACCCAGCACCATTTGTTGAAAAGGGTTTCCTTTCCCCACTTTATTTTTTTGTTTGCTTTGTAGAAGATCAGTTGGCTATAAGTATTTGGATTTATTTCTGAGTTCTGTATTTGTTCTATTGGTTTATGTGCCTATTTTTATGCCAGTACCATGCTGTTTTGGTGACTATGGCCTTATAGTTTGAAATTAGGTAGTGTGATGTCTCTGGATTTGTTCTTTTTGCTTAGTCTTGCTTGACTTTGTGGGCTCTTTTTTGGTTCCATATGAATTTTACAATCTTTTTTTCTAATTCTGTGAAGAATGATGGTGGAGCCTTATTTCTTATTTTACTGCTTTCATATGGTCATTTTAAAATAGCTTGGTGTGTTTACACAAAATGTTCTGCAGATGTTCATTGTAGTGTTCTACTAATGCCAATTGATTAAGTGTTAAAATTGTGTTGTCAAAATTCCATATAGCCTAAGTAAATTTGTGCATGTGCCCACATCAACTTTGGAGAGAGACTTGGCAAAAGCTCTCATTTTTATGGTAGAAAGTCAGTTTTTTTCTTGTAATTCTTTTGATTTGTGCTTTATTTTGGTGTGATAATATGTAAATTATGTTCATTTGGTGATTTGAACCTTTAACATCATGTAGGAGCCTTCTTTAATTTTAGTAATATTCTTTGCTTCAAAGTCTATTTTGTCTGATACTCATTTCGCAGTTTTCTTGTGGTGAGTAGTCACCTCATTGATCTTTTTCTATTCTTATTTTCAACCTGTTTTTTTCCTTATGTTTTAGGTGTGTTTCTTATAAACCACATGTAGCTGAGTTTCTTAAAAGTTACTCTGACAGTCTTTGAATTTTACTTGAAGCATTGCATTCATTTCATTTTCATTGTTACTATAGAGTCATATTTTGGGCTATACACCTATTCAGTTTTTCTGTCTCTGTTTTTTAGGATTGATTATTGTTTATTTCTTGTCTGTTACTAGTTTGAAAGTTAATATATATATATATATATTTTTTTGCTCTGTTAGTGATTACTCTCTACATTTTAATGCACTCTCCTAACAAACTTCTGAAGTTAGTTACTTCCCTCTCCTTCTTTTACGTGATACAAGGCACTTTAGAACACTTCAATAGACTCTGGAGTCATTACAAGGTATTGATTGACTTACCACCTATGCAACTTACGACCACTCGACTTTATGACCACAATCGCTAGCCACGACTGCCTCGCGTCTAGCAGCGCAAACGTTGCCCAGCTGGGCGTACGACAGAGCGGACAAGCTTCTGGCAGCACTACCATCTCCGCGTGCACCATTTCAACTGTACATATAGCCTACTCAACTAACGACCGAATCGTGTTATGATCGGTCCGCGGTCCCAACTGTGGTCATAAGTTGAGCACTAGCTGTACCTCGAAATTATATGCTAGTCTCTTGTGCCTGAATTATCGAATTTTAAGCCCCTGTGGTACACCATAGCTATTATGTATCTAGCCAATGCTTAGTTTTACTCCCATTTACACTTGTTTTTGTTCATTATTCCCTCTTCATTTTGGACCATCCTAATTTCCTTTTGCCTAAAGTACATCCTTTCAAATTTTTTTTAAATGAAAGACTAGCTCTTTATTTTTTTCTGTCCGAAAATTTTTTATTTTGACTTTATACTTTAAAAAGTCCATTAATAATGTTTTCTCTAAAACACAAGAGTTGTTATTTCTTTGCATTCTGGCTTTCATTGTGCCTATTAAGTCAACTGACAGTAATTTCTCTGAAGGTCATCTGTGTTTTCTTTTGATCTGCTTTAAAGATTTTATCTTGACATTGTTAATATTCTTGTCTTGGCGCTGTTAATTTTCTGTAGTTTCATATAATGTGCCTGGGTATTAATTTCTTTTCGTTTGTTTTGCCTGGTCTTGTAGCTTTGTGAGTTCGTCTCTTTCATCAGTTCTAGAAATTCTTGGCCATGTTTTTTCTTACAAATATTGTCTCAGCCAGGGAAAATGTGGCACATACACACCATGGAATATTATGCAGCCATCAAAAACGATGAGTTTGTGTCCTTTGTAGGGACATGGATGAACCTGGAAACCATCATTCTCAGCAAACTGACACAAGAGCAGAAAATCAAACACATGTTTTCACTCATAGGCGAGTATTGAACAATGAGAACACATGGACACAGGGAGGGGAGCATCACACACTGGGGTCTGTTGGGGGGAATGGGGGTGGGACAGTGGGGTTGGGGAGTTGGAGAGAGATAGCATTGGGAGAAATGCCAGATATAGGTGAAGGGGAGGAAGGCAGCAAATCACACTGCTATGTGTGTACCTATGTGACAATCTTGCATGTTCTTCACATGTACCCCAAAACCTAAAATGCAATAAAAAAATTAAAACAAATATTGTCTCAGCTTTGTGTTGCTCAGCATCAAAATCTAGATTTCCTTAAATAGTATCTTCCTACCATGAATCTTCTCTTTTGTTGCTTTAAATCTGGTGTTAAACCTTTACGTTGAGTTGTAATGCTTGTTATATTTTAATTTCTTGTTCTGTAGTTTCAGGTCTGCCTGGTTGTTTTTATAGGCTTCTACTCTGATTAATATGTTCAACTCTGTAAACACACTGGCTAATTCTACTCTATGTTGGATTCAAGTATCTGAACCCCTTAAAGTGGGCTCATGCTCGTAAGGTTTGATGGCTAGCTTTCATAGCACTGTTTCTTTTGTATTTTGTGGGTTTTGACTGAGCTTGTATTTTCGACCTTTATCTGTGGGATTATTAGAGACCCAGGTTGTTTTTGCCAGGAGCACTGCCAGCTCACGACCTTTTTAAATGCTCCACTTAAGGATTTTTCTACCATCCAAGCAGAGTGACCCAAAAATCCATGTGAAGTCTGCCTTGGAGTTACCACACCTCCAGGAAGATTTGTTAGCTGCCTCCCCATAGCAAGCTTTGAAATAGGTCATTTTCTTTGTGTCTTCTGGGTTGTGTAGGTGGGTGGGTGGAAGGGGAGGCAGGGGGCAGAATTGTTTCTAGTTCATCGATGCGTATGATATGGCAGTGGCTTTATACAGGAGATTTTGGAAACAAAACTCTCTTCTAAGAAAGGGCCCTCACACCTGTAATCCCAGCACTTTGGGAGGCCGAGGCCGGTGGATCACGAGGTCAAGAGATCGAGACCATCTGGTCAACATGGTGAAACCCCGTCTCTACTAAAAATACAAAAAATTCAAAAAATTAGCTGGGCATGGTGGCTCGTGCCTGTAATCCCAGCTACTCAGGAGGTTGAGGCAGGAGAATTGCCTGAGCCCAGGAGGCGGAGGTTGCGGTGAGCCGAGATCGCGCCATTGCACTCCAGCCTGGGTAACAAGAAAAGAAGGGGCTTTTCTTTTTCCTGTATCCCTGCTATTCCAGTTCCTGCAGTTCTTTTCACACGGTTGAGCAGACAGTCTCAAGCTGCACCAGGCTTCATTTTTACCCACCTTGCTGGTTTCTTATGTTCACTTCATTTTTTTGACCCTTGTGTATGTCTTACTGATTTCCTCAGTAACAGCACATCGATGCATTTATACAATCTTAAAAGGATTTTAATCTAGCATGTGTAGTTGTTTTTAGCTGGACAGTTGTCCTAAGACACTGTCCCAAAGGACTTGTGGTCATGAGCAGGTCATGCCTTGCAGTTCTAATCAGTAGATTTTTTTTTTGTCTTAATTCAACGTAAATTTAGGTTTCTAAAGTGGAAAGCTTTTTGTATTTTTTTTTTCTAGAAAAAAAAAGTTGTATAGGCTGGGTGTAGATGGGTCATTCCTGTAATCCCAGCACTTTGGGAGGCCAAGGTGGGCGGATCACGAGGTCAGGAGATTGAGACCCTCCTGGCCAACATGGTGAAACCCCATCTCTACTAAAATACAAAAAAATTAGCTAGGCATGGTGTTGCACGCTCCAGCTACTTGGGATGCTGAGGCAGGAGAATCGCTTGAACCCAGGAGGCAGAGGTTGCAGTGAGCTGAGATTGTGCCACTGCACTCCAGCCTGGCGATAGAGCAAGACTCCATCTCAAAACAAAACAAAAAAATGCTTTAAGAACGCAAGATTTTTTAAATAATTTAAACTGAAAACGGCACAAAAACTTGCAGGATTTCTTCCTTTTGACCTAATTAATGTCCAGCCTTAGCCCAATGACTTTTAGAACTGCACATTGCCTTTATCTCCCTCCTGAACTTACATATTTCTAAGCCCCTACTCTTTTAAAATCTGCTTTATGAATGCAAGTTATTTTTATATTTTCTATATTTCATTTATGTTTTTTATTGTATATTTTGAACTGCAAACAAGGCACAAACCTGCACGTCCTATGTCCTCCAAATCCCAGCCACTGCCAAGAGCATAGTAATTATTGAAAGGGATTGAAAGGAATAAATTTACTTTTTTTGGCTTTATTAGTATAGTTAGACAATAAAAGTCCTGTGAATAATGTCAAACATAAAGTTTAAAATTAATCATTCTTGTTCATGGAGATTAGTGTTTTAGATCTTTTTACATTTTAATCCCCCAAATCACATATTTAAATGTGAACATTTTGCCACAAGAGGGCAATATTCACCTACAGTAGAACGTAAAGGGGCTGAAAAATTACTGCAGTGAGAAGGACAAACTCACTTTCCTCCTAAGACTGGTCTACTAGTCTGATCATCTGGGGCCAGTTTTCATTTGTTTTTCTATTACTTTTAAATATTTAAAACATTTTTGTTTGAAAATGTTAGTCCTCAAAGCCAAAAATCTGTTTAAAAATACCTGTTTACAGAATGACCAAAAGATAGATGTTTTACTAGATAACATATTTATTAAATCTTCACACATGTCCCCAAAGGGGGTCGCTCACTTCAGGGAAACGTGGCCAGTTCAAACCGCTGATGAAAACACTGCAGCCAGGGGCCACTGCTGCCAGCGCCTCCCGAGGGCGCTCGCACCTGTTGGACTTCGCATAGACACACCTGCGTTTGTCCGTCAATTGTCTCCTCTACAAGGAAGCATGTGAGTTCGTGGGTTTAAGCATATACACTTAAATGTTGATTATTAAAGGAAGAAATCAGAAGTAGCCCTTTTGAGTCTTACATGAGTGAAATGTGTTGGGTTTCAGAAGCAGAATATAAAGAAGGAAATGTAACCATTTTTTATGAGCATAGTTTGGAGTAAGGAATATGTACACCTAGATGAACTGATTAGAACTCTGCCTGCCCTTCAGATAAAAAAGAAGAAAAGCTGTTTTGCATTGTTTCCATACATTATTTGGGCTACAAAAGGACAGCTAGGGGCAAAGAGGCCGGGGTTTTCATCCAATGTGCGGTGGAGCCAACTTTGGAAAAGTCTGTTTGCATTACGCTGCCTAAAACACACCGTGTTTTAGAAAGAGGCTTTTGCATTGACAAGCTTCTCGTCCTCGCCTCTGGGAGTTTAGTGCCTCCTAGAGCAGCTTGTGCCCTCAGCCCTGTAATGCGATATCCCTCCTCCTGGATTGGCCGGAGGGGTGTCCTTTCCCTGGGAGCCGCTCCCCACCACTGCTCCCAAACTTGGCTCAGCCCCGCAGCCACCATCACCACCACGGAGGGTGCTGCTGCAGCTGAGCTGCTGCTCTCCCTTCGGCTGCTGCTGAGCGTCCAGCAGCGAATGCAGCGATGGAGCCCAGACTGCTCTGCTGGACCACTCTCTTTCTGCTGGCCGGGTGGTGCCTGCCAGGGTGGCCCTGCCCCAGCCGGTGCCTCTGCTTTAAGAGCACCGTCCGCTGCATGCACTTGACGCTGGACCACATTCCTCAGGTGCCACAGCAGACCGCAGTCCTGTAAGTGCGCACAGATTTCCCAGAAACCCTGTTCTACAATGCTTCATTGCTTCTCTGCTAGAACGCCCTGTCCTCCTTTGAATGTACGATTCCTAATGCCCTCCCTGCTTTTTTACTTAGAAGAGGCTTTTCACCTTTCAAACAATTTCATGGCTCTGCTCTGTTAGACTAGAAAATATGAGCAATGATGAGTTGACATAAATATATTTGTTTTGGGTTCAGTTCTCTTCCAGCATCTTCCAGAACTTACCGTTGAGAATTCTCATCTTCATCCTTCCTTCAGTAATTTTCCTGCATACTTTCTCAGTTTACCCCTTTTCATCCTCTACTCCCAAATCTTTGGGTCTCTCAATTGGTCAGCACGGGTCTGTCCCATTTTGGAAGGAACTAGTTTAACTTTACAGCGTGCTTTCAATCGATCATGTGCTGGCAAATTGTTAGGCTTTGTACTGTGTGTCCCTCCTGGGAGGGTGAAGTCCTGAGTCCCCAGCACTGGAAGCACTGTCTGTCCCCAGAACAGACCCTCAAAGGGTCCAGTAGAGTTCTTGAATGCTTAAAAGCCTTGCGGAAGCAGCCGCTTAGACTAATCGGCATCTAGGAGGCATTATGGGATAGGAGGGGAAACCAGAATTTGGAAGCCAAACAGGTCTGAGTTCAAATGCTACCTTCTCATCTTGCCTATTGAGATAATAAACCCAAATATTTTAATTTATTTAGATTAAATCATAATTAGATAATTGGAAGGGCAAATCACCACAAAAGAAGAGAAGGCTCTGTTTCTAGGGTCTATTTTTAAAGGAAAAAAAAGAACAAATTCAAAAATATTAAAAAGTAAAAAACAGAAGAAAAGGAAAAATGCCGAAAGACACACACTGAAGAGGTTTCCTGCTCTATAATAAATGTTTTGTGGGTCGTGTCATGTTCATAGAAGACAGAACTGCTGGCAGTGCTTCAAGTCAATTTGTGGGCAGAGGTAAATAGCTTCAAATTCCTGGAATTTTGAGATATAAATGTTTAAAAGGATCAATGCCACACATTTGTCAGTCATAATCATGAAATGAGGACTTGGTAATTAAAAGTCCAATTTGATGGTATTCCCATAGAAAATGACATATATGATCCGTAGATTTTCATTTCTGTAAAGCATTTCATTCATTTTATATGCATTCAAATATCAAAATAAGCCTTACTGTAATAACTAAAAGGATTCTTGAACTTGGGACCACTGCTTATCGCTATGTGTACGGCACAACTCTACAGGTGCCTTCAGACTCAGAACCAGCTTGTCCTTTTGTAATGAGAGTTTTTGTTAGATAACAGCAAAGCCTTAGAGAAGGGGCTGCTTGTCTAATCAAGTATTTTAGAGCTACCTAAGGTCCAACTCCACCTAAATTTTGTTTCCTAGGTGAAGAAAGAAGAAGAGATTAGCACCCATTAGACACACATCTCTAAATGTAATGAGCGGAACTGAAGGGATGTCAATATTGCACAGAGCCTTCCACTGTTTAAAAATAAAGCTTAATGGTTGCTCTCTCAGGCTCTTGACCAGATCCCTGTTTGGGAGTCTCATGCCACCACTGACAAAATGTGTGTTGCCTTGGAGACGTTCTCAACTTCTTGGTCTTGTTTCCTAATCTATAAAAATGGAGGTGCTAACAGTGTTTGCCATGTTTTGGCTCTGTGTCCCCACCCAAATCTCATGTTGAATTGTAACCCCCAATGTTGGAGGTGAGACCTGGTGGGAGGTGATGGGATTGCGGGGGTGGTTTAACACCATCCCCCTTGGTGGTGTCACGGCCAGAGAGAGTTATCAGAAGATCTGGTTGTTTAAAAGTGTGTACCTCCTCCTGCCTTGCTTTTCCTCTTTCTCTGGCTGTGTGAAGTTCTCACTCCCACTTTACCTTCTGCAATGATTGTAAGTTTCCTGAGGCCTCCCCAGAAGCATAGCAGAAGTTGCTGTGCTTCCTGTACAGCCTGCAGAACTATGTGCCCATTAAACCTCTTTTCTTTGTAAATTACCCAGTTTCAGGTATTTCTTTATTGCAGTGTGTGAGAGCAGACTAACTCAAGTGTTCACCTTATTGGTTATTTTGAGGATTAAATGAGTTAATCCATTTTCAGTACCTAGGAAATTGTCTAGCACCAGTAAACACTATGGAAGTTTTCGCTGTTAGTATCATGTTTGCAATTAAGGACAGGAATTACAAACTTAAACGTCTCAGGAAACTGGCAGTAAGTAATTTGAGGGAAGTGGGGTAGATGAAAGACAAACTACTGTGTGAGTAGAATGATGGACAGCAGCTAGCCTCAAGCTTGGATGGGGATGGTAATGAGGGCAAAGATAGCTCTCGCTGATGGGGCAGCCAGCTACTTAGCTGATTGATGGCCTCTGGGAATTTGGGCCATAGTTTCACGAAAATATGGAAGCCAAAAGTGACATTCTCTAGCTTTTCAATATTAGCAGCTAATTACGTCTTTAGAATTGGAAAGGTAAAAATATACAAGCCCAACCATGCCTATTTTGTAGGTTGCTTTTTGCCCAGGACCTTCAGTGTGTGACTCCTACCAGGGAAGTGGTATAAAAGCTGAGAGGTACATGCAAAGCCTGTAAAAACTGGTCCTCTACTCCTCTGGGGCTAAAAGTCCTTTATGTTGGGTTGCATTTTATGGTAGCAATATTGCGAAAGATGACAATGACAATTCTGAAAACAAAAAGTCCAATTTAGTTTTTGAAAACTAAGGCAATGGAAGCTGGCTGAATTTCTCCCTAGCGGCAGAACCAGTGGTTTTCGTTAGACCACCTTATGCATGTGTATTGTCACTATAACGTGGAAATAATGTGATAAAATAGTTAGCTCTGCAAATGGCCAACATGCATGGTAAATGCGAATTAGTAGTATTGTTAAAATTTCCTTTTTTTTCCATTTTTACATGGTTTCAGAATTTTAACCTGAATGCAGAAAATACTTTCCCAAATTGTAGATAAGAAAACTTTATTATTTTAAAGATTGGTTGTAGTTGATCAGGGTTTTAAGTTTAGAAAAATGCAAAACGGTCCCTCTAAAGTTCAATTGCATCCCAGCTATAAAGATATTGTGTTTCTAAACTAGCATCATTTACCAAATAGCCTGCTGCCATTGAGAAAATCTCACTCTTCATGCTGTGGATTTTGGTAAAACAAATCTTTCAGAATTCAAATTTGCAAACAAAAAAATGTCCAGCAGTGAACTCAGCATCCTTAGGGAGCCTGTTCGGTAATCAGAAGCAGTGTTTGGTGAGCGTGATTTGACTCCATCCTATACCAGAGTCATTAGGGTGTACTTTCCTTATTTTCCCCAGTTACTGGTTAAGAAATAGGATGTTTTACTGTAATAACAGAAAAGATTCTTGAACTTGGGACCACTCTTGAGAATTCTCATGTGGACTCAGTGACTGCAAATTGAATGTGCTCTGAAACCACCTTGATTATATTAGAAAAAGTTTAAGCTTAGGGCTGTTTTAATAATTGAGGATTTTCCCAAAAGTCATAAATACGAAAGTATGTACAATGTGAAATTCTAAACATTTAATTTAATTTAAAGGCATTTTCTGTATGTAGAAAGCTTTCTTTGCTGTCCAAATAATACAAAAGCTTGGGGAAAAAGGTGGGGGTGGGGAATTGGAAAAATGTCTTAAGCTCAGTCATGAAAAAAATGTGCCCAGCTGATAAAAATTTCACCTTGTTCAAGAAGAAAATAGAATTCCTTCAGCTTTTTCCAATTTCCATTTGTTTTATATATTATATATATAATTTTATATTTATACATATATATTATATATAATTATATATGTTATATTATAATTATATATAATATATATAAATTATAAAATTATATATATAATTTTGCTGCCTCAGATTGCAGCTCATTATATATATATTATATATTATATTATATAATAATATATAATAATTATATATTATATATTATATAATATAATATATAATTATATATTATATAATATATAATATAATATATAATATAAACTATATAATAATTGTATATTATATAATACATTATATATAATATATAATATATGTAATATATAATATATATAATGAGCTGCAATCTGAGGCAGCAAAATTATATATAATTTTATAATTTATATATAAAATTTTATGATTTAAGTTACATATAAAATTTTGTAATTTAAATTATATATAAGTTGTTATAGGTTATATATATTTTATAGATATATGACAACTTAATAGGGTTACTTTGATCTTTGTTACAAAATTGCTTGTAGCTTGTTTGTAACTGACATAACTTACTGGCTTTGAATGATCCCTTAGCAGTAATGAACAGGCCTGAACTCCTTGGACCTTCCCCCACCTGCCATTGTTGAGGGAAAGCACAATGGGACTCAGCTGAACTGTGTCAACATTCTGACTTCCCCCAGTGGTTGACTTGTCAGGGAGAGAAATGAAACCAAAAGTGGGCTGTCACTGCCCTCCTGACTCAGGTCAGTGTGGTCCTGTGGAGAGGGGCTAGAAGGGGCTTTTCAGAAGGAAGACCAGGTGAGTGTGGCTGGAGCCCAAGTGGGAGAGTGGATGCAGGGACAGTGAGGAGGGGACAGCTTGAGGAGGTAGAGAAGTAAAGGCCAGCAGCTGTCGGCACCACTGGCTGAGGTGTCATGTACCCTGGAGACTTGGGAGTCATCCTTCCAGAAACAAATGGACAGGAAAATTGCTTTAGAAGGTCAGTGGAGCTCGGATATCCTACAACAGCCTGTGCTTAGATGGCATATGCTGATTAAATTATTAGAACAGTGTCTCCTACACTAAGCGCTGCATTTCAACCCTCCTGTAGATTCTGTAAATGAAGTGAAGGAATGTGTTATGAAATAATAGCTTTGTGGGGAGTAGCTGCAATCGGAGGCAGCAAAGCAGTGGTCCCTGTGCTAGCCGGAGAGCCACTGCACATGGAAAAAGTTGAATGACAGCACAAGTCTGGTGTTAGAAGGACCAATTCTGCTTTTGCATTTATAGAGTAAAAAGGAATGGTGAATGCCCTCGTTTGTCAACAAGATGGGCAACATAGACAGTGAAATGCGTGAAAAGGAGGAGAAAAAATTTTGAATCATTGAGAGTGTGAAAGCAAAATAAATTCTGGGGCCCCAAAATCACTAAGTTAAAGGGAAAGGTCAAGCTGGGAACTGCTTAGGACCAACCTGCCTGGAATTCTATTCAAAGTCACCCCGCTGATCACTGAGATAAATGCCTATCTGATTGCCTCCATCGGAGCGGCTAATCAGAAACTCAAAAGAATGTAACCATTTGTCTCTTACCTAACATGGAAGCCCCCTTCCCACTTCAAGTTGTCCCAGCTTTCCAGACCAAACCAATGTTCATATTACATATACCGATTGATGTCTCATGTCTCCCTAAAATGTACAAGACCAAACTGTGCTCTATCATGTTGTCAGGACCTCCTGAGGCTGTGCCATGGGAGTGTGTCCCCAACCTTGACAAAATAAACTTTCTAAATTAACTGAGACCTGTCTTGGATATTCGGGGTTCCCATACATTATTGAGTTTCATTGCATTTTACCGGGGCATTCTGGTGGAAAGGGTGGGTGCTCAGAAGTATATAAGCTCAGGAGGGAGACTGAGGCAAGACTTGTAGCTCTGAAAGTCGTTGGGCTAAGGGTGTACACTAATTAGGTTGAAAAGAAGAAATGAGATTTCCCAGAGGGCAGAATGGGAAAAGGCCACATAGGCTTGAATTCTGGACCACATGTGACCTGCGGGTCATGGGTTGGACATGCTTGCTTTAGACAGTGAAGTGGAGAAGCTCAGAATTTTGTTTAAAATCCATCTTGTTCTGCTACTCCTTCTGATTAATTTAAATAATTTGTCTTCTCCAGTGATTCTTCAGATAGTAAAAACACCAAAAACCAGTAACTGCAATTCTGTTTGATGCATGCATTTTAAAACACAAAGCAAAACCTTGAATGTGACCCCAGCTGAAAATAATTTTTAAAAATTCCTGTCACTTTGGGAGGCCGAGGCGGGTGGATCACGAGGTCAAGAGATCAAGACCATCCTGGTCAGCATGGTGAAACCCCGTCTCTACTGAAAATACAAAAATTCAGCTGGGCATGGTGGCGTGTGCCTGTAATCCCAGCTACTCAGGAGGCTGAGGCAGGAGAATTGCCTGAACCTAGGAG
>NW_016107388.1:3005571-3017086 GCF_001604975.1 Cebus imitator | reverse complement strand
AAAAAAAAACCATCGGAATTAAAAGTCCTTATTTAACCACAAATGCTACAGAGTGTTAATGGTTACATATGCTGTGATACACATGCATGATATTTTGTGCCAATGATTTCCAAGAGGAAGGACATCGATCTTAAGATTCATCTACTCATGTCGCCTGGAGTGAGAGCCCCAGGAATATGTGAAAGAAGCAACTGCCTACATGCGTGGTTTCAAACAAACCTAGAGGTCCCCCAAAGGTAGATTTCCCAACAACTTACCAGTTCAGCTAAGATCCCAATGAAAGCTATCCCTTTTATCTACTAAATGAACTAACCAAATCACCTTATTAAATTAGTGCCTACCAGTCCAGAACCAATACAATTAGCACATAAGTGGACTGTGTTTTATGAAGGTTCGGCTGAAAGTCTAGACATGCAGGAAGCCAGACGGGCTTTGTGCACACTGTTCTTCCTGCCAGGAATGCAGGAATCCTTCCTTCTCGTTACTCCCAGGCTGCGTGAAACGCCTTTCCTGTCTTATTCTAATCAGGGAACATGCCACGTGGAATTAGCATTATTAACTGGCCTTTCCGATGGACTGAGTTTCTTCTGGACAGAGAACAGAGAAGATAGATGACATAAAATAGACCAACGTAAAATATTTTACACTGAAATATTAACATAAAATACGTTGCATGCAGGAATAAAATATTTTCATTGGAATAGGAACATAAATATATGTTGCACGCACAAATATTTTATGTTGGAATATTAACGTAAAATATCTTACATGCAGAAATGAGCCAATTGGCCCAGCGAAACTTGAGGGTGCTGAAGATATTGCCCATTTGAAAGTCTGACATAGGGCAGGCCCTCCATTTTAAGTGTGCTGTGGACCACTCTGTGTTTAAGTGTGTGTGGGGGGGGGCTGGACTGAAACGATTTTAGTTGTAAGCCTCACCTACTGCCTCGCCGGCATTGATGACCACTCTCACAGAAAGGGCTTGTGGCATGTGCCTGTTCAGAGAGGAAAGTCGATTCCAAAGACAAAATTTCTAGGGCAAATGAGGTAAGGGAGAAAAGAGAATTCGAGGCTAATTATTCTGACAAGCAGACATGAGAAATATTTGAGTGCTGATGTGATGCTTAATCCCGTGATGCTGTGAGGGGTGGATATGGATAGGGAGAAGCTTACAGAGATCTCCGTCTCTCTAATTGGCACCCTTGTTTTAAACCAGATTTGGGTGCACAGTAACACGGTTTCTTCTTCATACCTAGATGAGAATGCCTCCTTACCTGGAGCCGTGCCCTTCCTGGGTCACTTTGCCCTGTTAGAGAGAGGCTGATTTTGCCATGGTCTATATTTTGGCCAACTCTAAAGACAAGTATAGATGAAAAGCTGTTGCAGTGTTGAGAATTTATTTTTAAAATGTTCTAAGTCAGCTAAAAGCAGCCACCAAGTAGGGATTATAACTCTGTTTGCATGGGAATCCTAGACAGCTGTCATGGTGCCATCTAAAGACAACAATCAATTAGTATACTTTTATACTTCCTGATGTTGGTTATCATCATTCTTTTCTTTTCTTTTCTTTTTTTTATTTTTGAGATGGAGTTTCGCTCTTGTTACCCAGGCTGGAGTGCAATGGCGCGATCTCGGCTCACGGCAACCTCTCCCTCCTGGGTTCCAGCAATTGTCCTGCCTCAGCCTCCTGAGTAGCTAGGATTACAGGGGTGCACCAGTACGCCCAGCTAATTTTTGTATTTTTAGTAGAGACGGGGTTTCACCTTGTTGACCAGGATGGTCTCGATCTCTTGACCTCGTGATCCACCCGCCTCGGCCTCCCAAAGTGCTGGGATTATAGGCGTGAGCCACCGCGCCTGGCCATTTTCTTTTCTTATACTTCACATTTGCTTAGGACAACTTTCTTTTTCTAAATTTAATTTTAAGTTCCAGGATACATGTGCATGACTTGCAGGCTTGTTACACAGGTAAACATGGGCCATGGTGGTCTGCTGCACCTATCAACCCATCACCTAGGTGTTAAACCCCACATGCATTAGCTGTTTATGCTGATGTTCTCCCTCCCTGCCTCACCCCCATGGGCTCCAGTGTGGGGGTGAGCCGGGGAGGGAGAGCATCAGGATAAACAGGATAATTCTTCCCCTCGTGTCCATGTGTTCTCATTGTTCAGCTCCACTTAGAAGTGAGTACAAGTGGTATTCAGTTTTCTGATGCTGTATTAGTTTGTTGAGGATAATGGCTTCCAGCTCCATCCATGTCCCTGCAAAGGAAATGATCTCTTTCCTTTTTATGACTGCATAGTATTCCGTGGTATATATGTACCACATTTTCTTTTCCAGTCTATCATTGATGGGTATTTGGGTTCATCTCATGTCTCAGCTATTGTGAATAGCGCTGCAGTGAAGATACGTGTGCATGTATCTTTATAATAGAATGATTTATATTCCTTTGGGTATACACCTAGTAATGGGATTGCTGGATCAAATGGTATTTCTGGTTCTAGGTCTTTGAGGAATCACCACACTGTCTTCCACAGCCATTGAACTAATTTGCATTTCCACCAACAGTATGAAAATGTTCCTATTTCCTCCACAGCCTTGCCAGCATCTATTGTTTCTTGACTTTTTAATAATTGCCACCTGAGTTGTGTCAGATGGTATCTCATTGTGGTTCTGATTTCCATTTCTCTAATGATCAGTGATGTTGTGCCTTTTTCCATGTTTGTTGACTGCATAAATGTCTTCTTTTGAGAAGTGCCTGTTCATGTCCATTGCTCACTTTTTAATGGGTTTGTTTCCTTTTTTTTTCTTGTAAATTTGTTTAAGTTCCTTGCAGATTTTGGATATTAGACCTTTGTCAGTTGAATAGATTGCAAAAATGTTCTCCCATTCTGTATGTTGTCTGCTCACTCTGATGATAGTTTCTTTTGCTGTGAAGAAGCATGTTAGTTTAATTATATTCCATTTGTCAATTTTTGCTTTTGTTGCAATTGCTTTTGATGTTTTCATCACGAAATCTTTGCCTGTGCCTATGTCCTGAATGGTATTGCCTAGGTTTCCTTCTAGGGTTTTTTTTTGGTTTTAGGTTTTACATTTAAGTCTTTAATCCCTCTTGAGTTAATTTTTGTATAATGTATAAGAAATGTGTCCAGTTTCAATTTTCTCTACTTATGGCTTACCCAGCCGTAAGAAATCCTTTCCCCATTGCTTGTTTCTGTCAGGTTTGTTGAAGATCAAATGTCTGTAGATGTGTGGTCTTATTTCTGAGATCTCTATTCTGTTCCATTGGTCTATATATCTGTTTTGGTATTAGTATCATGCTGTTTTGGTTACTGTAGCCTTGTAGTGTTGTTTGAAGTCAGGTAACATGATGCCTCCTGCTTTGTTCTTTTTGCTTAGGATTGTCTTGACTATACGGACTTTTTCTGGTTCCATATGAATTTTAAAGTAGCTTTTTTTATAACTCTGTGAAGAATGTTAGTGGTAGTTTGATGGGAATATCATTGAATCTATAAATTACTTTGGGTGGTGTGACCATTTTCATATTGATTCTTCCTATCCAGGAGCATGGAATGTTTTTTCATTTGTGTCCTCTCTTATTTCCTAGAGCAGTGGCTTATAGTTCTCCTTGAAGAGGTCCTTCACCTTCCTTGTAAGCTGTATTTCTAGGTATTTTATTCTCTTTTTAACAATTATGAATGGGAGTTCATTCATGATTTGGCTTTCTGCTTGTCTATTGTTGGTTTATAGGAATGCTTATGATTTTTGCACTTGACTTCGTATCTTGAGACTTTGCTGAAGTTGCTTATCAGTTTAATAAGCTTTTGGGCTTAGACAATGGGGCTTTCTAGATATAGGATTATGTCATCTGCAAAGAGAGACATTTTGACTTCCTTTCTTCCTATTTGAATACACTTTATTTATTTCTCTTGCCTGATTGCCCTGGCCAGAACGTCCAATACTATGTTGAATGGTAGTGGTAAGAGAGGGCAGCTTTTCTTCTGCCAGTTTTCAAGGGGAATGTTTCCAGCTTTTCGAGGGGAATGCTTCCAGCTTTTGCCCATTCCGTATGATATTGGCTGTGGGTTTGTCGTAAGTGGCTCTTATTATTTTCAGGTGTGTTCCATCAATACCAAGTTTATTGAGAGTTTTTACCATGAATTTTATTGAAGTGTTGAATTTTATCAAAAGACTTTACTGTGTCTATTGAAATAATCATGTGGTTTTTGTCTTTAGTTGTGCTTATGTCATAAATTACATTTACTAATTTACTAAATACATCTAATTTTAGTTCTGCTCATGTGATAAATTACATTTACTAATTTGTGTATGTTGATCAGCCTTGCATGCTGGGGATGAAGCCAACTTGATCGTGGTGGATAAGCTTTTTAATGTGCTGCTGGATGCAGTTTGCTAGTATTTTTTTGAGGATTTTCACATTGATATTTATCAAGGATATTTACCTGAAGTTTTCTTTTTTTGTTGTATCTCTGCCAGGTTTTGGTATCAGAATGACACTGGCATCATAAAATGAGTTAGGTAGGAGTCCCTCCTTTTCAATTGTTTGGAATAGTTTCAGAAGAAATGGTACTAGCTCCTCTTTATACCTCTGGTAGAATTTAGCTGTAAATCCATCTGATCCTGAGCTTTTTTTGGTTGGTAGGCTATTTATTACTGCCTCAATTTCAGAACTTGTTATTGGTCTATTCAGGGATTCAATTTCTTCCTGGTTTAGTCTTGAGAGGGTATATGTGTCCAGGAATTTATCAATTTCTTCTAGATTTTCTAGTTTATTTGCACAGAGGTGTTTATAGAATTCTCTGATGGTTGTTTGTATTTCTGTGGGGTCAGTGGTGATATCCCTTTTATCATTTTTTATTGTGTCTATTTGATTCTTATCTCATTTCTTCTTTATTAGTCTAGCTAGTGGTCTATCTATTTTACTAATTTTTTTTCAAAAAAACCAGCTCATAGATTCATTGATTTCTTGAAGTGTGTGTGTGTGTGTGTGTGTGTGTGTGTGTGTGTGTGTGTCTCCTATCTCCTTCAGTTCCACTCTGATCTTGACTATTTTTTGTTTTCTGCTAGCTTTGGAGTTTGTTTTTTCTTGGTTCTCTGATTCTTTTAATTGTGATGTTACGGTCGATTTGAGATCTTTCTAAGATTTTGGGCATTTAGTGCTATAAATTTCCCTCTTAACACTGCTTTAGCGGTGTGCTAGAGATTCTGATGCTTTGTCTCTTTGTTCCCATTGGTTTCAAAGACATTTTTGATTTATGCCTTAATTTCATTGTTTACCCAGGAGTCGTTCAGGAGCGGGTTGTTCAATTTCCATGTAGTTGTGTGGTTTTGAGAGTTTCTTTATCTTGAGTTCTAATTTGATTGCACTGTGGTCTGAGATAGTGTTTGCTATGGTTTCAGTTGTTTTGCATTTGCTGTGGAGTGCTTTAGTTCCAGTTATGTGATCAATTTTAGAGTGCCATGTGGCACCAAGAAGAATGTATATTCTGTTGTTTTCTGCATGGAAAGTTCTGTAGATGTCTATCATGTCCACTTGATCCAGAGTGAGTTCAAATCCTGAATATCCTGGTTAATTTTTTGTCTTGATGATCTATCTAATATCGACAGTGTGGTGTTAAAAAGTCTCCCACTATTATTTTGTGGTAGTCTAAGTTGCTTTGTAGGTCTCTAAGAACTTGTTTCATGAATCAGGGCACTCCTGTTTTGTGTGCATATATATTTAGAATAGTTATCTCTTCTTGAATTGTTCACTTTACATTATGTAATGCTCTTCTTTGTCTTTTTTGATCTTTGTTAGTGTAAAGTCTGTCTTGTCAGAAACTGGGATTGCAACCCCTGCTTTTTTCTGCTTTGCATTTGCTTGGTAAATTTTCCTCTCTCCCTTTATTTTGAGCCTGTACCTGTCTGCATATGAGATGGGTCTCTTGAATACAGAACACTGATGGGTCTTGACTCTATTCAGCTTGCTGTGTCTTTTAATTGGGGCATTTAGCCCATTTACATTTAAGGTTAATATCGTTATGTGTGAATTGGATCCTCTTATTATGATGTTGGCTGGTTATTTTACAGACTTGTTGATGTAGTTGTTTCACAGTGTCATTGGTTTTTTTTATACTTCAGTCTGTTTTTGCAGTGGCTGGTAACAGTTTTTCCTTTCCATATTTAGCGCTTCCTTCAGGAACTCTTACAAGGCAGGCCTAGTGGTGATAAATTCTTTCAGAATTTGCTTATCTGAAAAGGATTTTATTTCTCCTTTCCTTATGAAGCTTAGGTTGGCAGATATGAAATTCTGCATTGAAAATTATTTTCTTTACGAAAGTTGAATATTGGCCCCCAATCTCTTCTGACTTGTAGCATTTCTGCTGAGAGGTCTGCTGTTACTTGATGGGCTTCCCTTTGTAGGTGACCTGGTTTTTCTCTCTGGCTACCCTTAACATTTTTTTCTTCATTCTGACTTTGGAGAATCTGATGACTCTGTATGTATCTTGGTATTGATCTTCCCATGGAATATCTTACTGGGGGTCTCTGGATTTCCTGAATTTAAATGTTGGCCTGTTTTGTTAGGTTGTGTAAGTTCTCCTGGATGATATCCTGAAGTATATTTTCCAACTTGATTCTATTCTCCCTGTCTCTTTCAGGTACCCCAACGGTCATAGGTTTGGTCTTTTTACATAATCCCATAGTTCTCAGAGGTTTTGTTCATTCTTTTTCATTCTTTTCTCTCTAATCTTGTCTGCCTGTCTTATTTCAGCAAGATAGTCTTCAAGCTCTGAAATTCTTTCTTCTGCTTGGTCTATTTGGTTAATAATACTTGTGGTTTATTGTGAAATTCTCATGTGTTTTTCAGCTCCATCATGTCATTTCTGTTCCTCTCTAAACTTGTTATTCTAGTTAACAGCTCCTGTAACTTTTTTTTTCCATCATTTTTTTTTTCTTTTGACAGAGTCTCACTCTGTTGCCCAGGTCAGAGTGCAGTGGAATGATCTTGGTTCACTGAAGCCTCTGTCTCCCAGATTCAAGTGATTCTCACGACTTAGCCTGCTGAGTAGGTGAAATTACAGACATGTGTCACCACATCCAGCTAATATTTGTATTTTTAGTACAGACTGGATTTCACTATGTTGTCTAGGCTGGTCTTGAACTCCCAACCTCTGGTGATCCAACCACCCTGACCTCCCAAAGTTCTGGGATTACAGATGTGAGTCCTGGTGCCCAGTTCCTATGTTTTATCATGATTCTTAGCTGCTTTACATTGGGTTAGAATATGTTCCTTTACCTCAGCAAAGTTTGTTATTACCCATTTTCTGAAGTCTACTTCTGTCAATTCATCCATCTCAGCCTCTGCTCAGTTCTGTGCCTTTGCTGGAGAGCTGTTGTGATCATTTGGAGAAGAAGCGGTGCTCTGGCTTATTGAGTTTTCAGCATTTTTTTTTGTTGATTCTCGTCTCTGTGAGTTTATCTAGTTTTGATCTTTGAGGCATCTGACCTCTGTGGGGTTTTGTGTGGACTTTTTTGTTGATGCTGTTGTTGTTGCTTTTTGTTTGTTTTTCTTTTAACAGTCAGATCCCTTTTTCATAGGGCTGCTGTGGTTTGCTGGGGTCCACTTCAGATCTGGGTCTCTCCTGCCCCTGGAGGTGTCATCAGTGGAGGTTACAGGACAGCAAAGATGGCTGCTGCACCTTCCTTTGGGCTGTCTGTCCCAGAGAGGCGCCAACCTGATGCCAGCAGGAACACTCCTGTAGAAGGTGTCTGGTAACCCCTGTTGGTGTGAGAAGTGTCTCACCCAATCAGGAGGCGTGGGATTTGGAACCCACTTAACAAAGCACTCTGGCTGCCCCTTGGTAGATGGCGTCTGCTGTGCTGGGGGACATCCCATTCATCCAGACTGCCTGGATTTCTCAGAGCCCACAGGGGTAAAGACTAAGTGTGCTGATTCATAGAGACCATGGCTGCCTCTCCCCCCAGGAGCTCAGTCTTAGGGAGATCAGAGTGCTGTCCCTAAACCCATGGCTAGAGTTTCAGAAACTCCTGCAGGGAGACCCTGCCCAGTGAGGAGGGCTGGGTCAGGGTGTGGCCTAAAGAGGCAATCTGGCCACAATCTGCCACAGTCATTATCCTGTGCTGTGGGGAATTCCTCCTGGGCCCAAACCATCCAGTCCAAATGGCAGTGGGCTGGAGCTGCCGTGATGGCTGCCACCCATCCCCTGGGAGTTCAGTCATCTTAGGCAGTCGGTAGCTGCAGTGATGATGAACTCCCCTCCCCTGGGGAATTTGGTAGTTTTAGGCAGTCTCCAGCTAGTGGTTGCTGAGAATCTGCACAGCTGTATGCTTGAGACCCAAGGCCCTGGTGGTGTGGGCTCACAAGGGTCCGCGGGTTGCACAGATCGGTGGGAAAAACATGGTTTCCCAGGCAGGGTAGCTCCATCACTCACCACCTCCCTTGGCTGGGGATAGGAGCTCCCCTTGCCCTGTGTGGTTCCCAGGTGGGCTGTTCCACCACCCTGCTTTTCCTTGCTCTCCGTGGGTCATACCAACCACCTAGTCCATCCAAATGAGGGAACCTCAGTACCTCAATTGCTGGTGCAGGATTCACTCGCCATTTTTATTCTTTTCAGTGGAAGCCTCGGTTTCTAGTCAGCCCTCTTGGCCCCTCAGGGAAGGTTCCAAGTAGCTGATTCCTCTTCTTATTTCAGGCAGAAGGTAAAATTCAGTGTTTGCCACCTACTTTTTCTAAATCATTTTTCTTTTTTTGTACCTGTTTTATTTCTGATTATATTTTTCTTTTAATATTAGTTTCTTTGAACTTTTTGAATGCGAAAGAAGAGAAACAGATTCGAAACAGAACAGAATATATTTGTTCTAAGTGGAACATCATCAGATTTACAGTCTATTGCTGAATCTTACTCATCTGGGCATCTAGGTGCCTATATGGAGAATAGAGCCTATATGAAAAATCTAACATCCAAGAACAGCCTCTATAATGATTAAGCATTGAAGGATGTTATATCCACTATTGAATTTTTATTTGCCATTATGTAGTAAAGCAGGGCAAGTACTAACCTGAACTGTCTAAAGAGAGTGGGAAGCTCACTCTACTAACAGGAAGCTATATGAACACTTGACTTTTAGGGTTGCATGCACCGGCAGGGGTGATAAGTTATGCAAAACTTCTTGTGTACCCTTCCATACTTTTCTCCGTCCAATGGCTTTGACCAAAAAGATGAAATTGGGGCATGACATGGTCACAGCTGCGTTGGGTTGAGCCAGTCCCTGGGCGCTGTCTCACTGTTAAAGAATGCCTTTCATTTCATGACCTTCAAGCTCTGAGCCGTGGTTTGTTAAGGGTGCCTTCCTGAATGATTGCAAGTCACCTCTGTATAGTTTGGAAGGCACTTTCACCCACAGTCCTGGCCAATTTGGACTACACAGTTGTGAATATGATCGGAGTCTCACCGAATAAATCCCATGGAAGTCATGTGACTACATGATTTGTCGGTGTTTCTCTGTGTACGAAGATGACTCTCAGCAAGTTTACGCTTTGCCTACAATGTATTTTTGGCTCAGAGATCTAGTTGAGAGGCGAGAGATCCAGTAGTTAGGACCCTGGATCCCGGAGCCTGATTGCTTGCACTTGAATTTTCCCTTCACAGTTTATAAGCTGTGTGTCCTTGGGCAAGTAGCTTCAATCCTTTGATGTTAGTGTTCTCACCTATAATTTCATGCTTATTTACCATGTGCCAGGAACTAGTTAAATGTTAGCTGCACCTATTAGTACTAGTATTACTGCTTCCATTAAAACCCAGAGGTGAAAATGGTCAATTCTAAAAATTCTGTATCTCTTTTTAAAAAATAAGGTAGGGTACAAAGAAATGCCTTTACAAAGACTCTGAAAATGATCAACTAGTGTCTCTTGAAGCTAAAAAGTTATTTTTGTTGAGAAAGTAGTAGAATCACTCACTCCTAGCATGACTTTCCTATGGTTGCAGGTTCCAGAAATGATGATTTAACGTTCGGAAAACGTTCACATTTTTTCCCCGCAAACTAACGTTTTTACTGGGCGTGAGAGATACTTGGCGTACTGGAGAGTCTGTTTAGCGGATGGTAATCTAATAGATTCTTAGACTTGGAGTTTTCAGTACAGAGGCACACTTATTTTCATATAATCGTCGTTGCCCTCATAGCTTGCTCTGATCCCAAAACCACCACTATATTTTAGCAAGCATCTTTGTGTAAGAGATAGGAGGAAAGTCTTCCAAGTCCTTGCTGAACACAGGAAGAGCTCCTAGTTCTCCTAGCCGTGATTCTCAAAGGTCTGCACAGAGCTTAATACCAATGAAAACCATAGCTCGTAAATTGTAGTATTTTCCCCCATCTCTAGTTTGTATTTATCAGAATTCTGAGATTTGTGCTATAGGAAAATTCCCCCCTCATCTTTTCCTTGAAGGATATGTGTGGGGAAGAAGGAGATTCTTAAGAGTTTGATTTGTTTTTGTGCACATCCAGCAGTAGGAGCCTGCAGCTTCAGAATTTTTAAAAATAAAAGGGAATCCCTGGGAAGGTAGAGTATGCTGTCTAGAAAAAATCAGAAAACTTTGGAAATCTAAAAAGTACCTAGAAGGAAGGGAAAAGGGGCAGATGGGGAAACGTCTTCACTTTTGAATTAGAAATCTCTTGGGTATAGGAGGAGTGAAGGAAACATTAGCTCTGGAGAGAGCCCAGGAGAGGGCCCTTGCTGGGAAAAAATACAGGAGCTTCCTGACTTACCTGCAAGGAACCCAGGCCTCCTGGTGGGGCTGTGTACATGGCTGAACAGGCAGGCCTCAGGATTTGGGATTTGGGGAGCTCAGACACAAATGTTTTAGCAGGTTGGGTCCCGCTGCTCAGTGGCATGCTGTACTTGTTTTCTGACAACTTTAATCAATATTTGTGTTTACTTGTTCGATGTTTTCCCTGTGACATTATAAGCTCCACAGAAGGGATCATTCTGTCTTCAGGAGCTCTCCATCCCAGCCCATAATAGGGTGCCTGGAATCCAGGACGTGTGCAATAAGCGTTTGTTATATGAAGGCTCTGGCGGTATTAATAATGTTCCAGTAGCTTTCTTGCGGCAAGTGTTTCTTTCTTGTGTGCCTGGCGCTTGACTAAACGCAGTAGGACAGAGGCACACAGATCAGTTCTCACGGCTCCCCTGGGAAGGAGGTAGCAGCTTTAGGGTTCCATCACTTCACAGCTTCAGCTTTACACTTGTTCCTTGCTGGGTCCAGACAGGCAAGGCCCTGCCCCGCAGACCTCTCCTTGTCACAGCAGGGAAGGAGGTGAGATGCTTTTTTCTGCTGCTGGGGCTATGAGACCCTGGGTCAGGCCGGGAGAATTCGCTGGTCTGGATGGAGTGCGGAGAGGGTGTTGGCACTGGGATCTGAACCACAAGGAGTAGCCTTTCCAAGGTCTGGACTGAGCACGGTCACGCAAGCACCCAAGGTGGGGACAGGCCGGGC
>NW_016107388.1:2978196-3004432 GCF_001604975.1 Cebus imitator | reverse complement strand
AAAAAAAAAAAAAAAAAAAAAAAAAAAAGAGCGGTAGCCCTTCTCAACGCCGCGCAGCAGGAGTAAGGGCTGCAGGCACCCGCGGCTGGGCCCACCCAACCTCGCCCCCGCTGGCCTCCGCCGCCCTCCGCTGTCTCCAGGCCCGTCCCTCGCCCCTCAGTGCGAGACCCTAGTGCCCCGACAGGGTGGCAGGGAGCTGCCCCTCCGGTATGGGCTCACGCGTGGGCGAGGGAAGAGAGGGATCCTGAAATCTCTGCCTCACAGACAAAATAATGCTGCCCTCAGTTGCTCCTGGATGTCAAAAGAGAAAATAAGAAAAGGTTGCAACTCAGGACCGCGTCTTAAAAAAGAGAGGCTTAATCTTAAAAAGGTGGTAGAACCTTCCACCAAAGTATTAGCAAACGAGATAGGAATTTAAAGGCAAAATTTAAAGTAATTTAGTGTTTCTTTGAATATTCATTCTTTGGGGTCTGAGGCCAGCTGTACCTCACTTCCTGGTGGAGGAAATCCCACACTTGCCATTTGAATGCCTGTGTGGTTGACAAAGTATCATCCCCTCTTCCTCTTGCATGGTATTTCATTTCATTTCTCTTTCAAAATGGGGGTTTGTGCAAAAAACCCCCAAAAACCAAAAAACAAAAACAAACCTTTCCAGAAGGTTTTCAGTGTATTTTGTCCAGATCTATCAGAGGATTCACTATCTATGGCAGCTGTAGCCTTAGGAAATGTATTTCATAAATAATAGGACTTGAAAGTCAAGATTACTCCTTGATCCAGCCTTGCAGAATGAACAATGTGTTGGTAGGCATGAAAACAACATTAATGTTTTTGTATATCTCCATCAGAACTCTTGGGTGACCTGGTGCATTGGCAGTAAGTGGTAATATTTTGAAAGGAATCTTTTTTTTTTTTTTTTCCCTGAGAAGTAGGTCTCAGTGGTAGGCTTAAAATATTCAGTAAACCTTGCTGTAAACAGATGTGCGGTCCTCCAGGCTTTGTTGTTTCATTTCTAGAGCACAGGCTAAGTAGCTTTAGCATCATTCTTAAAGGCTCTAGCATCTTCAGAAGGGTAAATAAAATTTGGCTTCAACTTAAAGTCATCAGCTGCATTCGCTCCTCATGAGAGAGTAAGCCTGTCCTTTGAAGTTTTGAAGCCAGCATTGACTTCTTTCTGGCTATGAAAGTCTTAGGTGGCATTGTTTTCCAATAGCAGGCGATTTCCCTTACACTGAAAATCTGTTGTTTAGTGTGGCCACCTTCATCAGTGACTTTAGCCAGGTCTTCTGGATAATTCGCTGCAGCTTCTTGATCAAAACTTACTGCTTCACCTTGTACTTTTACGTTACAGAGCTGGCTTCTTTCCTTAAGCTTCATGAATGATCTCTGCTAGCTTCACGGTGTCACAATTGCTGGCTCTTCCTCTCCCCAGGGCACAGAAATGCTCTCAGAACCACACTGGGGGGTTGGGGTGGGGGTTAGAATGGGGGTGGGGGAGTCAGTGATTCAAGAACGTTTTTCTGTACTTTGGGAGGCTGAGGCAGGCGGATCACTTGAGGTCAGGAGTTCAAGACCAGGCTGGCCAACATGATGAAATCCTGTCTCTACTAAAAATGCAAAAATTAGCTAGAGGTGGTGGTGGGTGCCTGTGGTGCCAGCTACCAGGGAGGCTGAGGGAGGAGAATCGCTTGAGCTTGGGAGGCAGAGGTTGCAGTGAACCAAGACCGTGCCACTGCACTCCAGCCTGAGCAAGAAGAGTGAAACTCCATCTCGAAATAAATAAATAAATAAAAGGTAAAAAGAATGTTTTTCCTACCTCTTCAGTGCCTCTTTCAGTGATATGAAGTTAAAACCAGGTAATGTGAGTGCTCACCTGGTTTTTGGTTCTTACAAAGGTGTTTTTTTTTTTTCCCTGTAGATAGTTGTTTAATTTGTGTCCTTGAAGCGGGAATGGTTGGTGGAGCCTTCTATTCTACCATCTCCCTCCTAGCTTCAAACTTTTCTTCTCCAGCCTCCTCACTTCTCTCAGTCTTCACGGAATTGAAGGGAGTGAGGGCCTTGCTCTGGATGAAGGTACAGAGGCCTAGCGTTTGGCCTGGCTTGGCTTTTGACATGCCTTCCTCACTGAGCTTAATCATTTCTAGCTTTTGATTTAAAGTGACAGATGTGCGGCTCTTCGTTTCCCTTGAACAATTAGAAGCCATGGGAGGGTTATTGAGTTGGTCTAATTTCAATATTGTTGTTTCTCAAGGAATAGGGAGGCCCAAGGAGAGGGGGAGAGATGGAGGGAACAGCAGGCTGGTGGAGAGGTCAGAACACACACAACGTTTAAGTTTACCATCTTGTGAGGTTGTAGTTCGTGGGCCCCCAAACAATTACAATAATAACATCAAAGATCGCTGAACACAGACCAGTGTAACAGTTATATAATAATGAAAACGTTTGAAATACTGGGAGAATTACCCAAATATAATACAGGAACACCAAGGGAGCACATGCCATTGGGAAAATGGCACCAATAGAATCGCTCCACTCAGGGTTGTCACAGACCTTCGGGTTGTAAGAAACACAGTATCTCCAAAGCATAGTAAAGAAGAGCACAGTAAGACCAAGTCTGCCTGTACATGAACTACTAATGTGTGTTTTATGAATCATCAAAATAATAAAATAGCATTTGTGTCTTTGAAATATGCCTTAAATGTGCGTGTCCTCAGACATTGTCTAATGAACCACGTTAATCATTTCATTCAAGTGTTTTTGGCAGGTACAAACAACCAGCACTGTATTTTTCATAATAAAATTAAAACAGTAGATTCTGGAGTTAGAGGGAGGACACGTTTTAGAAGAGTGTAAAGGACCATGATCAAGTGCATCCTAGAAACAGCTTGTTCCATCTAAAATGTTTAATTCCTCTAGATCTTGATGTAAACCTGGGAGTTTCACTGGAGACCATTTGCCCGAGAGAAATTTATAACCACTGATGCTTAAAATGTGTCTTGGTTGTTCATTTATAATTTTATGATCATAGAAGCATTGCTCTCTAGGGCATTTAAATTGTTTCAATAAGCAAAACCTATATAGAAAGATGCTTTAATTTTAATAGAAATATAATTTTTCCTGCTAAAAAGAGGGTGGTTAAATGAATGATTTTGTTTTTTTAGTTGCTTTAGGTACTAAAGAATTATATATATTTTTCTACACATTCTATTCTATGCTATGAAATTTATAGTGACGTCGTAAAGGGAAGCAATGCAGAATGATGTTTTCTAACTGCAGGAAAAATTTCTGTGCCTCCTAATAAGTGTCTCTCTGGCGAGCAAGCGTACGTTTATTGTGTGTTCTGGCATTCTGTTATCTTTTATTACTAAAGCCTGTTGTACTTGTTTTCATGAGCCGTTGATCCAATTAGGAGCGATGCTAAGATTGAGTATAATGAGAGGAGCACATCAACTCAACTATCCAACTATTGTACTTTCTAGTTAACGTTCATGAGCTGCCTAAAGGCCCTATGGTTACTCTGCTACTTACAATGATTTCACGTTGCCTTTATGGAAAATATGAAAGAAACATATAAAGGTCGTGAATGAGATTCTGGCATGAGCATATTATGCTGATTGATCTGCTTGAGAATTCATAAAAGCAATAGAAAAGCATCATTTGTCAAGGAGAAATAATTACTTTTGACTGGTAAAATATGCAGTTTGGTTCCTCGGTAGTTTGACAGGGATCCTCCACACATTAACAAATATAAAGTGATGTCTCATTGAAATGTCTTTTCAAGAGTTGACAGAGGAAGTAAAATTATTTATCAAATATGTCCACTTCTTGCTAGGAAAAAAAAGGAGAGCCTTTTATAGCTCTTAGTCTCATAAGGCTTTACCATTTGCTAAACTAAGAGTATGTTGAGCAGAGATTTCTGAGTAGTCGTGTTATGCCATGACCTCTTCTCACCCAGAATATACCTGCTAGTTCACATGTTTTTTAAGCTGATTTTTTGGTGGGGAGATGAAATACTTAATCACAGTCTGTGTATCTTCCAGAAGACATGAACAATCATGACTCAAGAACCGAACCTCCAAATCTATCTAAAAACATAGTTTATAGCCCTATTGACTTACAATGCTTAATTCCATTTTACCAATTTCTTTCCAGTGAGACTAATTCTAAGCCTTGCTAAACATATCAACCATTGTTTTGTGGGGATGCTGTGGTAGGAGCTTGGCTATCTGGCTAATATGCCCCTTTGGTTCAGAATTCCTGTTACATATGGAATTTCTCCCTGTTGCATAGAGATCATCTGTCCTCCAAATTTAGATGCATATATTTCAATAATGGCTTTCCGGGAGTTTATCCATTGTTTGTTCCATAGCAAAGATAGTAAAGTCTTATTTTTATATGGTTTAGTTATAATGCATGAGTAGAAAAAAATTGCCATTCAATGTATCCTGTGTTATCTTTTTGGTTTCCAACTCCTATACTGCTGGGTTGTACTCTGCAAAGTTTTAAAGGGATGTGAACATTCCAGAAGGCCAATCTAAAGCATCTAGCTGCGATAAACTATCAAATTTCCATTCTGTGTTTCTTTCCTAAGGACAACTGTTTGGAACCACTTTATTCTCTGTTAGTAAAGGCATTAAATGTTATTGGACTCAGCAGCAGAAGGAGGTTTTCTGCAATGTCCAGTAGTTGCGGGCACTTCGGGCTGTGCATACAGCATGGTGGACGTAACAAAGCACTTCTCTTGATGGTGTTTGGGCTGTGCACAGCTATGTGATGCCATCTGGTTTTTAGGCACCAATGGCATACCACTTAAGAATTTATCTAGTAGCAAAAAAAAAATAAAAAAAAAAATACACACACACACACAAAAACCCCAAAACTGGAATAAAATGGTCTCCAAGTAAAATGACACTGATTTTAAACCCATCTTGACACTTTTTACCCAAAAGGAAGCTATTCTCATAATTATGCAATAATACATTTTAACTCAAATTTTATAAAATTATATGGATGTCTGGATATTGCTTATTGGCTAAACCATTAGCCACTGTGGATGCAAGAATGCTGTATTCTTTTTGTAAGTCAATTTGTATTATTAATATCAAAATCGCAGATTGTCCTGCCTCTTAAATTGAGTACAGAGGGAACGCTCAGTAGGGAAACAGTCTGACATATTCAGGACATTCTTAAGCCACTAAAGTGAATTTTCTGCCTATAAGAGAAATTTTATGGGATAAGGTTATGTTAACCCCAGAAGGTTGTTAGTGGATAATTTGGCTTCATGATATGTAGCATGACTTGGAGACATTGACTGGAAGCTGTGATTCATAGACTGAGGTTCTTCCTTTTATTTAGTATGCTGTAAAGGAGTGAGAACATGATAGGTTATTCGGTGTAAGTCAATACATATGAGACAAGATTAAGAAGCATCTATCAGTATTCTTGTGTGGAACAATTTGTTCAACAAATATTTTACCAGTGAATACTATGTGCCCTGCACTGAATTAGGCAGAAGATGATGAATAAGTTCTTTAAGAAGCTGATAGTTGGCCGGGCGTGGTGGCTCACGCCTATAATCCCAGCACTTTGGGAGGCCGAGGCGGGTGGGTGGATCACGAGATCAAGAGATCGAGACCATCCTGATCAACATGATGAAACCCCATCTGTACTAAAAATACAAAAATTAGCTGGGCATGGTGGCGCAGCCTGTAATCCCAGCTGCTCAGGAGGCTGAGGGAGGAGAATTGCCTGAACCCAGGAGGCGGAGGTTGCAGTGAGCCCAGATCATACCCTTGTACCCCAGCCTGGGTAACAAGAGCGAAACTCCGCCTCAAAAAAAACAAAACAAAACAAAACAAAACAAAAAGAAGCTGATAATCTATAGAGAATGAGAGTAAACCTTTCAATGGCTGCAATTAGTCCCGCCGTAGAAGGGAACTGATGAAAGCGTTTATCCTGCTAATGCAAGGATTCGACACTTCTCTTTCTTGGTGGCTTTGAAACATGGTGGCTGATTCTTTGACCTCTTACCCTTGAACTTGGAGTTAAGCCCTTCTCCTTGAACCTGGAGGTGCTGTGACTGCTTCAATCCACAGAATGAGGGGGAAGCCCGAGGCCTCTCTGAAGGCCAGGCAGCACTGCCCTATTTGCTGCAGCACTCACTCCTGGAGCATTAGGCCCCTTGCAAGGGTCCAGCCTCCAGAGGCTGTGAGTGTGCACCCCTGGCAATGGTCCTGTGAGATCAGCCTTTCCTTTTTATCATCTGAACCCCTAGACACTAATGGGCAGAGACTGACCCACCCTGCTGTGCTTTGCCCAAATTCCTGACCTACGCTGTGGTTAACTGTGTAGCAGCAGATCACGAAAATATAGGAGGCGATAGCTCAGGATCAACTGGAGGTGACCATGAGGAGGGTGGGGCGGGGCTCTGGGCAGGAGCAGCCTCAGCCAAGCTGGCGGTGAGAGTGCCTCTATGCACATGTGTCTGTATGCCAACAGAGATTTGCGTTTCTTGCTCTGGACTGGATTATGACATCAGAGGATAATATCTGAAAACGGAGATTGAACAGCAAGGATCAATGAGCGTGTGAGCGCATGCGAGCAGCAGACATCAGCCTCTCCTGCCAAGCTGTACCACCCTCTTTCTCCCCTTTGCTAACAGATTTTCCTTGGCCTTTTCCTATCTTTGGAAGGGGAGGCGCCCAGGAAACATGTTTTATGTGAATATAATTATGCTACTGAACAGTTTCCACTAAAAGGAAGGTTATGAGTAGAAGGAAGCAAAACTCAGAGAAAACGTAAAGTGAATCAGTATCAAGAGACTGAACCCTCTATAACTGGAGGAAGAGCCATAGGGAAACTGATTTCTCAGAAAACTGACGTGTCTTCATGCATTGTGAAGTCCCAACTGACTGTGGCTTGGCAGTCCAAAGCCATTTCAATCAGCAGCTCTTCTGTGGTGCCTGCAAGTATACTCATTCTTTTAACACTTTTAGACAACATAGCTGAAAATAGCAAATCAAGGCCACATGCGTGCTTGTGCCCCAAGCATCTATGCAAGGCACACAAAGTCAGAGAAATAAGAGGCTGCATCTTCCTCTCCCTTTTATCCTAGAAAACGTTCGCCACAAAAGGAAACACACTTTTGATTTATACAAGCCTCCTTTTCACGATGCGTGTCTATAATGTAAATATTTTATTTAACCTATGTGCTGTAGACCCCTAAGTGTTTGTGACATCCGAAATTCATGTGTTGCAGTCCTAACTTCCAATGTGATGGTATTTAGTGGTGGGGCCTCTGGGAAATGATTAGGTATTGAGGATGGAGGTTTCATTAGGCCATAAAGGTAGAACCCTTATGAATGGGGCTACTGTTCCTATGAAATAGGCCCCAGAGGCCAGGCGAAGTGGCTCATGCCTGTAATCCCAGCACTTTGCAAGGCCCAGGTGGGTGGATCACCTGAGGTCAGGAGCGTGAGGACAGCCTGGCCAACATGGTGAGACCCTGTCTCTACTAAAAATAGAAAAATTAGCTGGGGGTGGTGGCGCACACCTGAAATCCCAGGTACTCAGGAGGCTGAAGCAGGAGAATTGTTTGAACCCGCGAGGCAGAGATTGCAGTGAGCCGAGATCGCGCCACTGCACTCCAGCCTGGATGACAAGAGTGAAACTCTGTTTCAAAAAAAGAAAAGAAAAAAGAGAGGTCCTAGAGAAGTCCCTCGGCTATTCCATTATTTGAAGACTCTGTGAGAAGACGTTGTTTATAAGCGACTCAGCATATGGTAGTTTATTACAGCAGCCCAAACTGACTGAGACATTCCCCACACATGAGTTGTGAAGGTTTCTCAGTGTAGGATGAACAGGCATGTGCATGGTCTCCTGGAACAGTGTTTCTTGACCTGTGGTTCTCAGACTCATGGGAGTTTACATGTGTATTTTTGGGTGTCTGAGAATTTTCTTTGAGAAAATGTACATTATTTCATTTTGGTGGCATTTTCAAGTATCTACATTAGTGTCCCTCAAACTTTACTGTGCATGCAAATCACTGGGTTACAGATCCTGTTCAGAATCATCAGATCCTAGGAGGGCCTGAGGCTCTGCATTTCTTTTTTCTTATTTATTTATTTATTTATTTATTTATTTTTAAGGCAGAGTTTCACTATATTGCCCAGGCTGGAGTACTGTGGCGTGATCTCAGCTCACCATAACCTCTTCCTCCTGTGTTCAAGCAATCCTCCTGCCTCAGCCTCCTTAATAGCTGGGATTACAGGCCTGGCCGCCACACTTAGCTAATTTTTTTTTATTTTTAGTAGAGATGGCGTTTCCCCATGTTGGCCAGGCTGGTCTTGAACTAGTGACCTCAGGTCATCCGCCCGCCTCGGCCTCCTAAAGTGTTGGGATTACAGGCGTGAGCCACCCCAGGCTGAGGCTCTGCATTTCTAACAAGCTCTCTGGTGACAAAAGTGTGAGTGTGGGAACAGTGCTTTGAAAAGCCAGGCTCAAGATGCCCCTTACAGCCGGTAACTGCCAAGTGACATCCCTGCCTGCCTGTGTTTGTGTGTGCTTATATTTGATCTAAGTTGTGCTGCTTTCATTGTCACAGATGAAAAGGAATGAAGACAGCCAACTATTGTTTGGCAGCCTCCTGGTTAACAAGAACGTGCACCATTGTCAGAGCAGAATCCATGAGATAGAATTGATGGGCACACGTACTTGGTGGAGCAGAATTGGGAGCTCTGTGCCATCAGCACTCTCCGTCCCTACTCGCCCTTCATTTCTGCTGTCTGGGCCTGACTTCTCTGGGCACAGACTTTCTCCAGGTCCAGCGGCAGCTCTGTCCCCTCCCCTCTGCCCCCTGCATCACTGCACTGTGCTGTTTCCATAGGCCTGTTTGATTCATTTCCTCACCCTTGCTATCAGGCATTCCTGACATCTGGGACTTTGTGACAGGCTGTTTGGATTAGATGGCAATTCCCTGTCAGCCACCCTGGAAACTCACATAGGTGCCCACAGGGACTTCGCCTCACTATCAGATCATGATACATGTGACCTTCCCTTGCACATAGCCTTGGCCTAGAAGACACTTGGAAACTGGGTGATGAGGTGAGTAGGGGAGGAGGGCCTGTTTTAATCACATAGAGCTTATGTACTGATGGGAAGCTATCAACCTATAAACATAAAGTATGAATATCTACCCAGAGTCTCACTACAGTATTATCTTTTCTACTCTACCCCTTTTTATTAGTGGCTATTTATTTTAACATGTGTCTTTGTTTATGAGTATAAATGGACATAGTGTTTCACAATCTGTGAGAGCCAGGCCGGGGTGATAGCCCCGAAGTAGAAAAAAAGTCAAGATCCAGTGAAAAGTTGTCAGCAACATGAAAGTTCTTCCTAGATTGTCAGTTTTTTAAAACTCAGAACTGTAAATAGCAAAAATCAGTGTGTTCTTTAGAAAGTAAAAGAGCATACTGTTGGAAAGGAAGAATACTTGCAAGGACTGAATCAGAAATAAAATATAGCTTCTGGCAGCAATTGGAATGCCAAAAAGAAGACATAGCAGTTATTTTAAGAATTATCATTATCTTTCATTTAAAAGTGAAATCGTGGGAGGCTGCAGAGCAGAGAAGAACGAGCTGGATTTTGAGGTCTCTCCGACTTGAGCTTGGATCATGGATCTGCTACTTTCCAGTCCTGTCAGTTCGGGCAACATGTGCAGTCTCTTGGAACCTGTATCTTCTTCTGTAATAATAACAATATCTCACTGGAAAAGTTGTGAATAGGAAATAAATAATGAGCGTAACATCCCCCAAGAACACGTCATCCATAGTAACCACTCAACTAGGAAATGACAGCTTAAAAAATGTGTGTGGGGGGGACTGATGAGGATCTTACATAGGTTGAAAATGTGATGTGATTATTCCATGACAGCAAAGAATTAGAGTTCAGAAACATAGCCTGCCACATGGGGCACAGGACAGAGCTTCCCAGTGGGTGCTCTCCAAAGTCCCCGTCATGAAATTCATGGTAGTGAAATTTTTTGTGTGAAGGAATACAAAGTCACACTGGTTTTGTTTACTTATTAATTTATTGGTAAGTATTTCAGGTCTTGAGCTTCTGATCATTTGCTAATATTTATGGCTTTCATCCCTGGCTCTATATTTCTGTTCCTTTTGTGTTTTCCAATACACATCAAGGAATAACTTTCTGTTGTTGTCATTCTGTTTTGTTTTTGAGATGGAGTTTTCCTCTTGCCTCCCAGGCTGAAGTGCAGTGGTGTGATCTTGGCTCATTGCAACCTTCGCCTCCTAGGTTTAAGTGATTCTCCTGCCTCAGCCTCTCCAGTAGCTGGGATTACAGGTGCCTGTGACCCCGCCTGGCTAATTTTTGTATTTTTAGTAGAGACAGGGTTTCACCATGTTGGCCAGAGTTGTTTCGAACTCCTGACCTCAGGTGATCCGCCCGCCTTGGCCTCCCGAAGTGCTGGGATTACAGACATGAGCCACCTCGACTGGCCGGCACCGAAGAATAACTTAATGACATCCAGTTGACTTCATGAAGGGTGCGTGTTTGGTACTGCCTAAATCTGTGTTAAAAATTCAATGAACTGAAACTGGAGAACTGAATGTAAAGTTGGAAAACAAAGGGACCACTTCTTTCTGTGACTGGCTGATTGTATTTTATCTGGCGTTTGACACCTGGTGGCAGCTATGATTTTACTTTCTCCTTCTGATTATTTTTGTGCAGCTTACGTTGATTGAGAATTCTTCCATTCCAAGTGTCATCCCAGGCCCTTGCTGTGTACTGACATGTTGAATTACCACAGCCATCTTATAAGGTAGATAATAATGTTATTCCTGCTTTGGGGATGTGAAAGTAGGCTCAGAGCCATTAAGTGACTTGCCATAGTCACCCTATTGGGTCAGCGTTGGAAGATTGAAACTTGTATTCCCACCATGAGAGGAAGCATGACATTTAGCAGGTTTTAGAGACTTTCACTCATTTGACATATATTAAATGGGCGTGTGGCTGTAAGATATCTTACAGGAAATGAGTTAAAGCATTTTACTTTGTGTACTTGCTTTGCTTTTACTTTAATATGAAAATATTGGAAGTTTGAATCTGGACTTGTGTAAACCCACAGTGATGTATCTTAAGTAGCCAGCTGTTAGGTGTAGAGGGGCCATCTGTGTGGACTGTCTATGTCTACATTTGTTCCTGGGCTAATAAAGAGCATTAAAACCAGAACAAAACAGAAAAGGGAATGTTAAAGAAAAAATTATTCAGGACCATTGTGCTATGTGTCAAGACCATTGGAGTAGGGGAAAGAGATGGGGCTCAACTTTAAATACAGCCAAGGCAGCTGGGGAATTACAGCCAGCGAGCAGAATGAGGGGATCATTGGATGGAAAATATCTTAAGAGGAGACATCGGAGGCTGGGGGGGATTCTTGCTAAAGAGTCCAACTTAGCAGGACTCTTGCTACAACTGGACTAGCAGACCAAAGGCAAGGCACCAAGGGGAGGCCTCATTGAGAAGGGGGGTCAGAGAGGCCTGCATGAGGTTTAGTCAGGGAGGGGGACTTTGTCAGGGCGATACTGGTGAGCCCTGTAGAGAATCAGAGAAACGTGTTCCACACAGAATTGAAAACTTTACACATTGAAATGGCAATAAAGCGAGCCATTTAAGTTGGCTTTGGTATTTTTGATTAATTTTGTGATAAAGTTAAGAAATATTAAGAAAACTGATTTTCAATTTATTCCCTATATAGCTTCTCCTCTTTGGGGGCTACAAAATTTCATTAGCTTTGTTTTCACTCTTACACTACTGAGTCTTCTTACTTTAGTAATCAGATCAGCCTGTACATTTGCAGTAATGGCCTTTGTGGATGGACAGATAGTAATTAATAAGCAACCTACCTAAGGGAATGACAATTGTATAAATATACTTTCAATGTATTTAAAGGGAGAACAAAACCCATTAAATGTTATACTTATGTACATATTTAATTTTAGAAGGAAATAAGTCATTCTGTTACCATAGACTTTCAGAAACTTCTTCATTGGGTGAATTCTATGAAGAGTAAAATTTCACAATAACTTTAAAATGTATCCTGAGGCAGGAGAATTGCTTAAACCGGGGAGGTGGAGGTTGCAATGATCTGAGATAGCGCCCTACTGCCCTCCAGCCTGGTGATAGAGCAAGACTCTGTCTCAAAAAAAAAAAAAAAGAGCATCATGTAGCTAAGAATCGTATTCTGAGGTTTGAAAGTGTATTACGATATTAAATGCATTTTACTTGACATTTCATGTAAACTTTATAAAACAACATAGAATTTGTTTTAAAGATTTTCTACTTCAAATTGTTGTATTTTTATTTTCCTTTGTTTTTGCCGATATCATGATATGAAATGATAAAAAGCCACATTAGTGTTTTAACAAAAATAATCAAGACCCATTCTTTTGCATCCACGATATTCACAGACTTCTAATTTATCTTTTTAAACCTCTTTTGTGAACATACATATCAGAAGGTTTACATGGTTATTTTAAACATCTCCTCAATCAAAAGTTGTTAATATTTTAATCTTCCCAATCATGGATAATTTAGAAAAAGTAACATCGAGCATACTTCTCTGGAAAGCAATAAAGGATAGCCTTTAAAAATGACAGAAAAAATATTTTATTAACTAGTGAGTACCACTGGAGGTTACATTTCTTTTAGTCTTAGGAGGTTCAACATTTTTGCTTTTAAGTGGGGAGAACTGTTCTGATATTATTCTCAAAAAGTAGCAGAAATATAATGCAAACCACACTTTAAACAGTCACTTAAAGTTTTGAATAGTAGAAAATGAAAGAATCTGTTGTTTCAATTACCATTAAACAGTTAGAATTGCAGAATTTTACTTAAATGACTTTCTTCTAAATTAGGCTAAAAACATGCATTTCAAAGTGCTGAAGTTACCCTGACAATTAGTATTTAATGCTCATTTAAAGTTTTATTCTATGTATTAACTATCTTTGTATTATCTCAATTTACATGTCCCTATGATTTTCTGAATCTTAATCCCAGTAGCAATGCTAATGTATAAGCTAGTCTTTCAAGAAAGAAAGAAAGACTACAAATCACTTTTCCATGCATTACACATAAAGATACAGTTCAGTGGCATAATCTTGAGGAATTAGTTGTGAAAATGGATTGCTGCTGCAAATGGTAAATTGTATATGCTTTGTTAAGGAAGGACTTTTCAATGTGAAAGTTTGAAAACATTGTTTCTTAGCAGAATATTAAACTTAATAAATGTGAAAAAAAGTAACTAGCATTGTAAAACTGTAGCAAAGTAATCTGACTTCATTTGACTTCTAAAGAGGAATCCCAGCACAAAAATAAACCTGCAGCCTGGTGTGGTGGCTCACACCTATAATCCCATCACTTTGGGAGGCTGACGCGGGCAGATCATGAGGTCAAGCGATGGAGACCATCCTGGCCAACATGGTGAAACCCTGCTTCAACTAAAAATACAAAAATTAGCTGGACCAGGTGGGGTGCACCTGTAGTTCCAGCTACTCCAGAGGCTGAGGCAGGAGAACCACTTGAATCTAGGAGGTGGAGATTGCAGTGAGCTGAGATTGTGCCGCTGCACTCCAGCCTGGTGACAGAGCGAGATGCTAGCTTAGTAAATAAGTAAATAATAAACTTGCATTGCACTTCTTGTTTCCTGAGATGGCAACTTGGGAACGAACTCTGGAAGGTGATTGTGGAAGGACTGGGGCTACTGATTTGCCTTCTTGATGTCTAGTTCACCCTGAATCTGTTCCTCTGCACTATGACGTCCCTCCTTGCTCATTAAGAGCATCATGCAGTGAGACTGTTTCACAGCCCCTTCTTCTCCCAGAGGGGCTGCAGAAGCCTGCATCTGAGTCCTGTGGCCGAGTGAAAGAATGGCTGTGACGCGGTGCTTCCCACGGCATGCTCCAGAGCCAGAGGCTGCGGCTGGCTCCCTGCCTTACTAGCACTGACCTTGAATATGACTTTTTTTGAAAAGGAGGGGGGAGGGGGGCAAGAAAACTACTTACCTCCTTGTTTGTCATGAGGCTTCAATGAGATAATATATTTAAGGCGAAGCATGGTGTCTGACATACAGTGAATAGTCAAATATTAGCTAGCGCTTCTGTTTTCAAATGTGTGGGTTTGCATGTATCCATAGTTGATCTTATTATCATCCTGCTATTTCTAACCCTCTTTATTCCAAACTCTTTTAGCCCATTCTCTTTGTATTCCAGGCTGCATCTTATCTTTGAGGATCTAGAGCACAGTTGTGTTGTGGTAGGAGATGGGGAGGTATGTGTAATTTACTTAGAACCACAGCGGCCACGTCAGTGTGCAGTGCAGTGAATGCGTGTCTGTTTCTTTGCTGGAATTCGTGCGTCTCATTTTTCCCAGTTGGACCTTCAGGGCACTCCTGTGGCACCCCTTCTCATTGGTTCCCTGGTACTCTTGGTTCTATGGTGACTCCAGCTTCATTAACTCTGCCCCGGACCTTTGCAGGAGAGAGCCATGCTACCTTCCCTCAGCCCTACATCTTTGGCCTCTTCCTCCTTCCCACCTTCCACGCAGACTTCACACAGCCCCAGAGTCACTGGGTCACCCTAGTCTGAAGGCAACATAAGATCAGTCCTAAACTTATGATCCTCAGCATCCCCCTGCTGTGACCAAATCCTTCTCCGAGCCTTCCCAGAGTCCCCAGGGCTGACCTGCTTGCTGGCTTCCATGCTCCCTGCTCTGCCCAGCTTGCCAATGACCACAGCAGCTGCTTGGGGTCTGCCCAGACCAGCCTAGGCTGCCTTGGCTCCAGGCTCTCGCACCTACCCTCAAAAGAGTTTACCAGAACCTTCCTCTAAGAAAACAAATGGGATCCTGAAAAGTCCACGAGCTTCTCTGATACCACACGATTCCCCCAGAAAGCACAGACGTCCAGACAGAAAAAAGAGAGTGGGGCACGCGAGGAGGTGTGGTTCAGTGGAGCAGCTAGGAGGGTCCACTGTGGTCCCCTCTCCGTCCTGCCCACACCAGCCCTCCGTGTCTCTCCCGCTTCTGCTCACCTCGTAGGTTACTCACCCTGCACGCTACTTCTCACCTCGCTCCTATTTCCTACTCTCTTTGATGAACCAGCAGCACTGCCTGGTTCTGGGTCTCCCTTTCTCTCTCTTTCTGTATATGTGTATTTATCAGTGCCACAGCTGGAGGACAGGCTGGCAGAGGAACCACGTGTGTGGACCAGCGGCCGAGGTGCAGAATCCAGGGAGCACTTGCCACCTGCAGGCAGCACGCCTGGTCCGGCAGCTTCGCACTTGGCTGCTTCCAGGCAGAAGAGCCCGGGCTCTTTCTCTCTGTCTTTGTTTCTCTGTCTTTCTCACTTGTATCTCTGGCTTTTTCCTTGTTCTCTGACTCTCTCTGCTTCTGTCTCTCTTTTTCTTTTTCTCTCTGTCTCTCTCTCCATTCGATGCTCAAGGATGACCCTAAAAGCAAGTGACATACTTCCAGGGTCACCTTTCCTTAACTGTCCCCAAGGATGGGGTCTTTGTCATTGGAGGGACAGCTCCTGAAACCGGGTCAGGAAGTGTCCTGAGATACCAAAGGGCACTTTGCATGTATTTCCACTGTAGGCCCTGTGAGGATTACAGTAGATGGATTGTGTCATTATTCATAATGTATATGTTTATTTTTCCTCTAAATTATAAGCTTCTGGTGTAGATAGAAAAGTATACTCTTTATAACTCTCCTAATTCAATGTTTGCTGTAAGTGATTGGATAACCATAGTCTTTGCTGAAATTTGTCAGATAGGACTGCTGTGGATTGGCTTTGTTTGTACTGAAACTTTTCCTTAATGTTCCCTGTGGTGTTGAGATTTCTCAGGAGCACAGAATGTTTCTTGTGTCACTTGGCGAATTTGGCTAGACATGTTTTTATTTTGGACGTATTTTTTGAAAATCAAACCATAGGTCCATGGTTTCAAATCACTCTTCAGTTCTGCTGTTGTTTTTGGCTTCCAGAGACAAGACCGATAGCAGCTTGCTATGGAATGTGTGCCATTGTCTAGGGTTCCAAGACTCTGCCATGGCTGCGGCTGCTCTCCGTGCGGCTGTGATGGCTGGCGGGAACAGCACTTCCCTTTCGTGGGAAGAAGGTGTGGTGTGCAGCACCGGTCACTGATGTCTTGTATGTGAAGCGCTGCCCTCCCTCTGACAGCTGCTTGCCAAGTGGCTCCATCCGTCACTGGGAGCGGGCATCACATGGCTCACTGCCCCAAGGTATCCTGAAATATTTCTCCCAACTTTAACATGTTCATTCTCTCCACCTTAGTTTGCTGTGAAGATATCTATCCCACAGGAGGTACGAGAGTGACTTGCCTAGTTTAGAACTACGGTGTAGCTGTTTTGACTTTAAATTGCGTGAGTAATTTACATCTCAGATCCTGCTGAAGGCCTGCGCATTCTGATCAAGACACAGGAGACAGCCGGAGACATGGAAAGGATTATGTAATGACTGTTGCTTCCTGGATTCATGGACCAATGGGGAGAAAAGCCAGTTACATTCTGTCGCAAGCAAAACACCAGAGGAAAACACTCCTTCAGAGCGGAAGTCTGGATGCCTGCATCCCCATGCTGAGCCCGTCCAGCTAAGCCAGTGTTCCTAGAACCTCTGTTTTTGATTTACTATTATCTTGATGAAGGCCTAGACTGTCTTTGTCACCTTGATCATAGCTATTCAATCAAAGCTTATTAGAAGAATGGGATGTTAGCCAAGCACGGTAGCTCATGCCTGTAATCCCAGCGCTTTGGGAAGCTGAGGTGGGTGGGTCATGAGGTCAGAAGTTCGAGACCAGCCTGACCAACATAGTGAAACTGCATCTCTACTAAAAATACAAAATGCCTGTATTCCCAGCTACTCAGAAGGCTGAGGCAGGAGAATCGCTTGAACCTGGGAGGCGGGGGTTGCATTGAGCCAAGATTGTGCTACTGCATTCCAGCCTAGGCAACAGAGTGAGACTCTGTTTCAAAAAGAAAAAAGGAATGGCATGTGATTGTTCTGTAACGAACAAAGCTCATTCTGCCTGTTGTACAGTAAGCCAATCGCTGATATGACAAGTTTGCAGTGGAGAAAAGATTTTATTTACAGGCAGCTGAGTGAGAAGATGGGAGAACAGCAATCAAATCTGTCTCCTTGGAGATGGGGTTTAGGGATATTTATGGGATAGAGGAGTAAGATGGGCTGAAGCATAGGGAAAGATCATTGGGGGTAAGGAAAAGTGAGGTAATCAGTGATCTCTGCAAGTATAGCCGAGCCTCATAGCTCCTCATGGGATGCATGTTCACAAAACAGCATCATTACCATGATGTGAGGGTGGAGATTTTGGCCCTCTGACCTCAAGAGGTCACCCATGGGATATTCACTCAGGTCCAGTTGAAGGGTCAGTGGTCTCAGCTGGCTTGAACTGGACAAGAGCTGACTCCAAGTTCCTGAAAAACAACTTAAGTAAACATTTCCATGGTGACCTACTCATCGGAGATATTGCCGACAAGGAAGATGATGGGAGTGTAGTTATATATTGCTTAGCTACGTGACTTTCAGCTATACAGATTTTAAAATCAACTAGAAGCAAGTGACTAAGGTAAAGTTTGGTGAGGCTAATCAGATTAGCCATCAGTTTCAGTTCTAATGCATGGTGGTTCTAAGTTTCTTTTAGTGTGAAATATCTATGATTACATGTCAAAACATGTACCACAGGAAAAGAAGGCATTATTGAAAAAGTGGGAAATGATAAAATTCCTAAAGGCACGTGGTTCTTGGATGGCTAGAGAGAATGGGCAAAGGTTCCACACGAGGATAATCAAGTCTGCCCAGAGACTGTGGCTAATACCTGTGAAGGTAGCATCAACTATCAAATATCATGAACCAGGAAAAGGTCTACTGAGCCACAAATTCAGAAGCTAAAGGTTAATTCCATCATGAATTGGAGTAAGAGTAGAGGCAGGTGGCAGGAGCCCAGAGACTTGAAGTCACAAGCTTTTCCAAAATTTGAGCAGTGTTTTGGAGTCATGGTAGCTATTGGACCAGTTTTATGAGAGTGGACGTAGGGCTGGCTGAGTCTTCATCTGGGCCTCCACTACAAATTCTGAGGAACAGTCAGTATTTCTTCCCATATGAACTGTTGGGCACATAGTAAACCATTAATAAATGTTTGGTGGAATGACTTTGATGTGACTCAACTAGAAAATGTGCAGTTCATTCCACAATTCCTCTGTTTGCCAGTGATGTACATTCTTATTCATTCTGTTTTGGCCTCATTTATAATACATAGAATGGTGGTGTTGAACATGCCGCCCTTCCGTGTATTGTAGTTATTATGTGTGCGTGTGCACATATCTGCATATAAAAGATTCAATCCAGCTTACAGCTCTCAGGTTCCTTTTCCTTTTCTCTTTCAAATTCTTCATGGCTTGTGAATGCTAAGAAAGCTGTTTTAGTCCTGTATTAACCTGATTGTCTGAAAATTTAGAACTTGGTTGCTATTGACATTATGAATTTTCTCATGAATTCTATTTTCCCCCAGAAGTTTCACTCATATATAAACTTGAATATAATGAAGTTAACTTCCTGTAATTCATTTACTCCTGTTATGTCAGAAAGATCATCAAAATTTGACATGAAACTCAGTTCATGTAAAGACTCAATTGTCAACTAGCTGTTGGTCTTGAACAAGTCAGTTAAATTCTCTTGGCCAGAGGAAACACTTTTGGAATAGCAGAAAGGACTTTCAAAAATCCACTTCTCCACAAAAAAAAAAAAAAAAAAAAAAAAAAAAAAAGCTTGCAACAGTTTGAGGAACGTTTATACAGAAGTGACTGAATCTCAGTAAGAGCAGTGAGCTTTGTTCACTTCTTTGTGATGTTTTAACTTACTAGATTCCCTTCACTTTCTCTCCACCTCCACAGTAGCCTTGAAAACCAACAGCCTCACAGCCATAGTAACTCTAAAAATCAGGAGCCTAGAAACTACTAAGAGGAAAGATTTGGAGATCCTAAACAAAGACCGATGATCGTCATTATTTGTCCTATCTGGAAACATTGTGGAAAAGTCCCATTCACAAATGTCTTGACTTGACTTGACTCAGAGTTATCTCTGTGAGTAGCGTGTTAGCCTCAGAGCTTTGGTTGAAAACACAGCAGCAAGTATTTAATATATCAACGTAGCCCATGGCAGTGATACCAGTTAAGGCAAACAAGAGAATAGCCAAAAATCTTTTTTTTAATTGCATTTTAGGTTTTGGGGTACATGTGAAGAACATGCAAGATTATTGCATAGGTACATACATGGCAGTGTGATTTTCTGCCTTCCTCCCCATCACCTATATCTGGCATTTCTCCCCATGCTATCTCTCCCCAACTCTCCACCCCCCGCTCTCCCTCCCGTTTCCCCCTGACAGACCCAAGTGTGTGATACTCCCCTCCCTGTGTCCATGTGTTCTCATTGTTCAACACCCGCCTATGAGTGAGAACATACAGTGTTTGATTTTCTGTTCTTGTGTCAGTTTGCTGAGAATGATGGTTTCCAGGTTCATCCATGTCCCTACAAAGGACACTAACTCATCGTTTTTGATGGCTGCGTTATATTCCATGGTGTATATGTGCCACATTTTCCCTGTCCAGTCTATTGTTGATGGGCATTTGGATTCCTCAAGGACCTAGAAATAGAAATTCCATTTGACCCAGCAATCCCATTACTGGGTATATATCCAAAGGATTATAAATCATTCTACTATAAGGACACATGCACACAAATGTTCATTGCAGCACAGTTTACAATGGCAAAGACCTGGAAGCAACCCAAATGCCAAAAATCTTAAAAGGAAAATCTGAAAAACGAAACACCTGTAGCAGGCTTTGAAAACATAACATGTTTTTCTGACATATTCCAGGGGATCTAGAAGACCATGCAAATATGCAGTGAAGATTTGAAAAACGTGTCTGTAGGGTATCCTGAGGTTCTGCAAAACAGGAAGTGAAGGCTAAGGCAGAGAAGTAAGCTTTCGGAGTGTGGAAGGCATGCCTCAGAACACACACATACACAGCCCCTGAACAAAGCATGGGAGGCTGATTGGTTCAAGGTGTTTGAGGAAATCTCTGTCTAATAATTAGCTAATTAACAATTAGCTGAATAGAAACTTCAGCAGCCTCACATGACAAAGAATACAGACTTTACAAAACTCATCTGAGAAAATCACTAAACAAGCAGCAAAAGCATCAAAACTAGGAAGGGGTTCAGATTTTTAGAGTTGCCCTATTATAATGTTAAATGTTCAGTTTTCAAAGAGAAAGGAGAAGGGTAGAAGGGGGAGGGGAAGAGACAGACAGAGAGAAAGACAAAGGAAAAAAAAAAACAGAAAAGAGGAAAGTTCTACTCACACATGGGAAAGGCAATCAATATTAACTGTAAGAACACTCAGATGTCGGGCTTACTTGATAAAGACTTTAAATCAGCTGTTATAAACACTTTCAATAACTGAAGGAAATTATATATAAAGAATTGCAGGACAGTCTGGGCATGGTGGCTCGGGCCTGTAATCCCAGCACTTTGGGAGGCCGAGGCGGGTGGATCATGAGGTCCGGAGATCAAGACCATCCTGGCCAACATGATGAAACCTTGTCTCTACTACCAATACAAAAATTAGCTGGGGGTGGTGACATGTGCCTGTAATCTCAGCTACTTGGGAGGCTGAAGCAGAAGAATTGCTTGAACCCGGGAGACGGAGGTTGCAGTGAGCCAAGATTGTGCCACTGCACTCCAGCCTGGAGACAGAGCGAGACTGCCTCAAAAAAAAAAAAAAAAAAAATTCTCATGGTTATATCCCAGGCCCAGGTGGATTCACTGATGAATTCTATCATACATTCAAAGGATAATTAACAATTCTTCACAAATTTTTCCAAAAAACTGAAGAACAGAAAATATGATTTGGCAATAAAAAAATTCATGCTACAACATGGATACTATCTGAAAACATTTTGCAAAGTGAAAGAAGCCAGTTACAAGACTACCTATTTTATGGTATCATATATATAATACAAATATCTGGAAAAGACAAATCATAGAGACAGAAAAGCAGATTAGCGATTTTCTGGGGCTAGGGATAAGGGACAATGGGGAATTACTGCTAATAGATATAGAGTTTCTTTATGGGGTGTTGGAAATATTCTAAACTTAGGCAGTGGTGATGGTTGAACAATTATGCCAATATGCTAGAAACCACCGAATTGTACATTTTAAATAGGTAGATTTTATGCAAAGTATATATCGTTAAAGCTGTTATACTTTTTATTCTCTCTTTGCCTTGTTTTCACATTTGAGAGATAAGAGGGCTGGGGCTGATTGTCTATATGTCTATATAGCTTCTGTTGATGGAGTGAGTTAAATTCTGTAAAATGATTTTAAGAGATTTATTCTGAGCCAAATGTGAATGATCATGGCCCATGACACCGGCCTCAGGAGGTCCTGAGAACATGTGCCTAAGGTGGTCGGGTTACCTCTTTGTTTTATGTATTTTAGGAAGGCATGATATATCAATCAAACATGTTTAAGAAATACATTGGTTTGGTTTAGAAAGGCGGGACAACTCAAAGTGGGGGCTTCTAGGTTATAGGTAAATTTAAACATTGTCTGGCTGACAATTGGTTGAGTTTGTCTAAAGACCTGAGATTGGTAGAAAGGAACGTTCAAGTAAAAGATAAAGGATTGTGGAGATCATATTTTATTGTGCAGAGGAAGCTCTCAGATAGCAGACTTCAGAGACAGTAGGTTGTAAACTCTTTCTTATCGAACTCAAAAGTGTGCCTGGCTCTTAGCTGATTATCTCCTTGGTCTGGGAAGGAAGGAAGAAAAACAAAGGGGGAAGGGGTTTCTCTATAGAATGTGGATTTTTCCCACAAGAGACTTTGCAGGTCAATTTCAAGGTGTGGCAAGGAAATATTTTTGGGGCTAAATATTTTTTCTTTGTCTCATAATGTTATGCCAGAGTCAGATTGAAAAGTAAGTCGCAATATATAAGGTTAAATAAAACCCGTCTGGTGAGAATTTATGGTTTGTAGGGCATGGCTCCCCACACCCCTTAGGTAGGAATTTGGGCAAGATAAAAAAATCAAAGTTATAGTTCTCATTTCTTCCAGCTCATGTATTCAATGGATATATGCCTTTGAAATTGTATGGAAATAAAAGTAGAGCCCTATTTACTCAGTGTTTTATTATCAGAGATGCTTGACTTTTATTTCCCATGTTCTCTGTTAACCCTACACTCTAAGATTCTGTATCTCAGCTTCCAGAGAATGCACACTTATTTAAAAATTAGTATGTATTTGTGTGTGTGTGTGTGTGTCTGTGCATGTAATACATTATGAGTGTTAGGTTTAAAGAGAATTTTAATCTAGCCAGAGAAATGATTTAAATTAGGTGAAATTTTCTGTTATATATATATTTTTTCACTAAGCATCTTTGGAATATCTTTTCTCAGACAATAAACTCTAGAGGCACCAAAATAAGTGAAACATTTCAGATAAGTAAGTACAGTCATCACAGGTAGAAGTAAGTACATTTTAAAAAAGAATACCAGAAAACCTCAGTTTAAATTTTAACTCTAACATGAGCAAGTCTATTAAGAGTTTTAAATCTTAGCTTTTTGTTGTAAATATGCATTATATATGCATATTATGCATATGTGTATATGCATACATAAATAGTGAGGCATATCCTTAATATTTATCAGGGGTAATAATAAAATAATGACTGACAGTTATTGAGCACTGGATATGAGCTAAGAAATTCATGCATACAGTCTCATTTAATCCACAAAAGAATCCCTTATAGTAGAAATTATTCCTCATCCCATTTTGCAGATGAGTAAAACTGAAGTCATCAGGTTAGCAAGTATCTGGAACAGGGCTGTTAGCTTCTAGGAAATGTTCTTCATAATACATTCTTAGCAATGCCCTGAGATTTTGGAGAACACTGCTGTTTGTAAATATCAAGTAATGCCTCTCATTCAATTCAAGAAGCTAGTAAAAAGTTTAAGTGATTTCCTTCAGGCTAACCATGAACCTGGCTGGGAACAGGGATTTCTCCCTGAACTGAAGCACGCAAGTATTACTATTACAAAGAGACAAAGGGAATTTCAAAGTTACTTTGGGATTCCAGTGTACACCCGTGACTATGGGCACTCTTTGCTAGTGTAAGTGAGGGACTGTGTTAAAGAAACTTCTCTTCCTGGGTTCACGAGGGGCGTGGTTTCAAAGGCAAGAATTTCCCGGCTCCAGGCCACCATCTGGGGACCAGCTGGGTATGCTCTCCTGGTTACATAAGTAGTGGATGTTAAATGCTAAAGTTTTAAAATGCCACCAGTTCACATTATTATAGAAACTGCTTTTATAAATGATGTGCTATTCAAATAGAGGGTGATCTAAATCTCATTGCAATACATTAATATTACATGGAGCTAGAAAGTTCAAGCACTGCATCAAACAGCAAAATTTGCATTCGAATATAGGGTAAGTCAGTGTACATGTTTGTCTCACACTCTGTGACAAATTTCCAAGGGAGGATTCATTTTATTTCTGTACTCTGGCTATTCATTTGGAACACAATGCTACTCATTGCAATTTCACAATAGCGTTTTTTTTTTTTTTTTTTTTTAAAGCTCAGTAAACCATACTGCTTTGTGAGCATTACTAACTTCACCGACTCTCTTATTCCTTCCTACTTGTCTAGTGTCTTAGACTAAACCCCAGCTAGAATGTGGAGTTAGGCAATCAAGTGTGAAACTTTGCTTGTGCTTGTGTGAGTATTAACATATACTTTCATACCTTAAACTTGTTAAGGATGAGAGATTTCCAAATTAGTCTTGACAAGGAGTCAGTTTTTGATGGACTTCTGAGTATTAACATATGGAATTGCATTTTGGTTTATAAAATGTAAATACCAACAGGGGTAGCTTGGGTTCCAAGCTAATTATTAGTAAGTTTAAGTTTTTTACCTTTACCTGGAGAAGAGTAGCCTCAGAGCTGGTAGAGAAGTTTGAGAGGGGCCTTAAGTGGACCCTCAAGAAACAGCACCTGAATGTTTGGGGTGGCTGAGGTCAGCAGGATTTAGTGAGGACTGTTAGGTGCTCCGAGCGCATTGCCTTGGCCGATTCATTCTTGTAACAACCCTGTCACCAAGCAGGGTACTTCACTGGGCAAGAAATGAAGACCCACGTTAAATTAAATGTTCAGACATCTGTCTAGGAAACTGGAGCAGGTGAGGAACTTGGCAGGTGAGGAACATCAAAATTCAGTCAAGTATAAGCACAATCAACAATGTGATTTGTGTTCTTATTGCTATTTAGTTTCTTGCGGCAACACTTTTAAAGTGTGACAAATGAATGGTCATCTCTGGAAGTATTTTTAAGTGGAGAACTGATCTGTCAGTCATTCTTGCCTGGGGAGGATTCTCCGCTCCCCTTTCTCTCTCTGTGTGTGTCTCTGTCTCTCTGTCTCTCTCTTTCTCTCTCTCCAGTACTCAGTGCGTGCCTATTTTGTGCTGGTCAGAGTGCTTCATGGCCCTCCCCTGTGGCTCTTATGCCCAAATTGGGGACACAAAGAAAACGATCAAATACAGAGTGGAAATTCTGAGACAGCCTATGCAAGAAGTGGAGTGCAGTGAGGAGACACTGGTGGCGGGGGACAAGCTTACTTAGAAACTTCATCAGGGCCAACATGCCTGAGAAGGTGGTATTTAAATTGGCGCTTTCAGACAGAGGAGGCAGTGAAGCAGAGGTGTGAAGTTTAAGGCAGGAATACATTTGGACAGAGACTGAAAGAGGGCAGTGAGATTGACTGGAGCTTAGTGGCTGGGGGAGAGTATCACAAGACTGATTAGATGAGGTACCTTCCTCAACCAATCCGTGGCAAACAAAGAACCCCTGGGAGCCTCTGCCCATTGGGCCCAGTGCTCAGTGCTGACACAGAGCAGTTGGTAACCCTGACTCCTATTCTCAGGGTGCATTCTATTCCAGCCCCAGGAAATGCTTCTCCCCATGTCTTGCCTTATCCTCAAAACAGAAGGTGACATTGAGATTCCAAATGTGCCAAGATTCATGGGTTGTACCAGTGGCAACACTGGAGAGAGCCACTGCTTTGGAGCTCAGGGAGGATTAGGGCTGTGGAAATGTGTAGGTAAGAGAAAGCACAAGCACATTAATTGGCTATATGATCCATTTTTACACTTCTATAGAGAACTGCCTGAGACTGGGTGAGTCATAAAGGAAAGAGGTTTAATTGACTCACAGTTCTGCATGTCTGGGGAGGCCTCACGAAATTCACAATCATAGTTGAAGGTGAAGGGGAAGCAAGGCACCTTCTTCACAAGGTGGCAGAAAGGCAAATGCATGCAGGAGGAACTACCGAACACTTGTAAAACCTACAGATCTCATGAGAACTCAGTCTCATGAGAACAGCATGAGGAAAACTGCCACCATGACCCATTTGCCACCAGCTGATTTCTTCCTTGACATGTGGAGATTCATGGGGATTATAATTCAAGATGAGATTTGGATGGGGTCACAAAGCCTAACCATATCAATTGTCAAATCCCTCAGATAGCATGAAAGCCATTCTAATCCTTGCAAAGTATTTTTTCCATGTATTGTTGAACATCTATTTCCTCGCATTTCTTTATGAACCAAATATGGTCTGGAATTACTAATACATTAGCATGGAATTTGTGATAATTATACATGGTGGCTAAGGAATATTAGACAACTCATCTTATTCTTAAGTTGGCAATACTGTTACATTCATATATATGTGTGTTTAGCCATAATATGTGTGAAGTGAGATACAGATTCCCTCCACTGCTGAGTAGGTAGACCTTGGATGTTTAACTGCAAATAGCTTTACTTTTGTAAAAATATTGAGTAAGATGTCATTAGATCTTCATAAGTAATAAAAACATTTTAGCTTAATTTCAGTTAATTTGATATAAACTTTGACATTATTATTTACATTTTTCTTTAATGTTAAGGTAGTTTATGTTATTAATAAAACTTCAAAGTATATGAAAAATATATATTCAGTTTTTACATTTAATTTGTATTTTCATGAAAATATATTCAGATTTTATAGTCTTTGGATACAATTGCATTTTTTTTTTTTTTTT
>NW_016107388.1:2973634-2978011 GCF_001604975.1 Cebus imitator | reverse complement strand
GGGTTTCACCATGTTGACCAGGATGGTCTCGATCTCTTGACCTCGTGATCCACCCGCCTCGGCCTCCCACAGTGCTGGGATTACAGGCTTGAGCTACCGCGCCCGGCCACAATTACATTTTTAAAAGTTCTTTAGATCACTAAGAATAAGTACATGTCAAGATGGGGCTAGAAATAGAAGACAAAAATAGAGCCCAGAAAAGGGGCGGAAGCAGCAGGAGAAAAACCAAAGAAATTCAGAGGCAATCTGCTTACATTTTAAAATTCCTGAAACAATGAAAGAAAGAGTAGGCTTCTGTCAAGCATGACCCATATAAAATTTGCAAAAAGTACATAACACATTTTTCAGATTTAATTACTGATCAAAATGATAAAAACAAGCCAATTGGACATTGCAAATTATTTAGGCTTTTGCTACTGTAACAATGGAGATGAGCAAGCACATTTTTCTCCTCATATCCCATGTACTCAGGTCTGATACACTCCACAAAAGTTTATATTTTTAACTAAGCAAAGGTTGGAATACTGATCAAAATCATGTGAATAAATCACACAAGTATTCCCATCTAATTCCCAGCTTTGAAGCAGCAAAGGCACCAGGGCCAGCTGATAGGTGAGGAGCACGGTCCGCCCAGAACCAGCCACAGGTGCAGACGATGGGCGCTGCTGAGCCTGCTGTCTTACAGAAGCTGATCCTGGAGGGTGCCTTTCAATCATCGATGATGTTAGGAGGTTTCTTTCAGAAAACAATCTGATTCAGATTAATGACTGCAATTTCTCACTGGATGGAAAACACGTCTAGAGGAATTGGCCCTTATTTTAAGTTCAAAGGTAGTATATCCTTGTTACCACTGTTACATGTTTTATAGCCAAACTCAAGACCAGCTTCGCGCAATGAAGTTATCTGTGATGGAAATACTTAGGTTCTTGATTAAGAGAATATTTAAAAAAAAATCACTATCAGAGAAAAGTATACCTGATACAATGACTAGAACTGAAAAATTATGAACAAACAGCAAAACAATTAGTACCATTTGACAAAGAAAAGTAATAGCTAGTATAAAACATTGCTATGGTGTTCTAAACATACGAATGTCCAGTATTTAGCCAAGCAGAATGATGCTTCTTTTGACATTAACTATCCAACATTTCTTAAGAAGAATGGATAGTTTCTAAGTCTAGAAGACATGATTTTGGAATTTGAGGCTAGAATGAACATGTAATACAGATAAAAAATAAAACAAATTAAAACTAGAATGGCAAAAAAAAAAATAAAATTATCTTTTAATGCATAATGAAGTGAGAGAAAAAACACATAAAACAAGTTTTGGAGAAATTTTTTTCTAAATTAGAAGATATTTCATGTGATATATCTAAAGTCACACAGCTGTAAAATATAAGGACATTAGAACGAGGAAACGGAAATATTTGCATTACTCTGAAGCTGTGAAGCTACCTGTATAACTAATTCCAAAACTAATTTATAGATACTATTTTCCCATCATTATAGACTGAGATGTCTTCATTATAGATTTTCTACGAAATATTTCAGTTAAGAAAAATTTGAAAAAAATTAGAAGTATTGTATGGGTTCAGGTATTTCTTTTTCTTTCTCTCCTCTCTCTTTCTTTCTTTTTTTTTTTTTTTTTTTTTTTTTTTTTTTTTTTTTTTTTTTTTTTTTTTTTTTTTTGTTTTTTTTTTCTGAGACAGGATCTCACTGTGTCACCCAGGCTGGAGTGCAGTCATGCTGTCTCGACTTATTGCAACTTCTGCCTCCTGGGCTGAAGCCATTCTCCCACCTCAGCCTCTTGTGTTCTGGGACTATAGGTATACCACCAAGCTCGGCTAATATTTGTATTTTTTGTAGAGATGGCGTTTTTGCCTTCTTGCTCAGACTGATCTCGAACTCTTGACCTCAAGTGATCTGCCCACATTGATCTCCCGAAGTGCTGAGAAACAGGGGTGAGCCACTGTGGCCAGCTAAATTCAGATATTTCTCTGTGAGATGGTGTGAGTCATAATACACGTGATACATTTACAAATGTGATTTATAATGTATCACTTTTGTAAGGTATCTCACATATTATAAATCACATACATACAAATGTATCACATTTGTAAATGTATCACATGTATTATATATACACATCTCTTAAAGAAATATATCATATACATTTAAAAGTATTGTAGAATTTTTCTAGGATAATGATAATTTTTATTTTCAACCTGTCCTTAGAACTTCTAATTCCATTGAACGTAATAGCAAAAACCGTACTTTAGCACCAACCTGATATATGTAAAATCTATTTTTTCTGATTTTAAATATCGCCTAAAATAATTTTATTGACAGTTGCTGCTAACTTAGCAGAATGAAATTTCTCTGTACTGAAATAAACCACAGTGACTCAAGAAGGATGGCCTAATTTAGCATTACTCTCAACAGAACAAAATTACATGGACAATTTTGACTGCGAACACACAATTAGTGATTTTGTTAACAAGAAGGTAAAATATAAGTTTTATGAAATACATAGATGAACATTTATAAGTTATGTATGTCTTGATTTTCTTATTCATCTACTATCACAGGCACATCATCAGGACCTCTCAAAAGCGAGTAATAGGTCAGGCATGGTGGCTTATGCCTGTAACCCTAACACTTTGAGAGGCAGATCACCTGAGGTCAGGAGTTCGAGACCAGCCTGGCCAACATGACAAAACCCATCTCTACTAATAATACAAAAATTAGCTGGGCGTGGTGTTGCAAGCCTATAATCCCAGCTACCCAGGAGGCTGAGGCAGGAGAATCGCTTGAAGGCGGGAGGCAGGAGTTGCAGTGTGCCAAGATAGTGCACTGCACTCCAGCCTGGGTGACAAGAGCGAGACTCTGTCTCAAAAATAACTAACTAAATAAATATAATCATTCTATTCTGTTATCATGAATATTTGATCATGACTCTACCATTTTAATATTTTATGATTAGAAAGGTGTACTTCTCAAGATAGCAGAATAGAACATATTTTATCTACAGTTTAATTTACTACATTTCACTGTTTAGATGTATGATGGGGGGCCCACTTGTCCTTCTGTTCAAACTCTGCAGATGTTAGAGGCCAGCCTGAATGGTGGATCTTCCATCATTCCATGTGTGCTCTCTTGTATTCTCTAGTAGCTTATGCAGAGTAAGTAGTTAACAAATGTTTGCAGTACAGGGTGCCGTGGCTCACACCAGTAATCCCAGCTACTTGGGAGGCTCAGGCAGGAGGACCCCTTGAGGCCAGGAATTTGAGGCCAGCATAGGCCACATGGTGAGACGTCATCTCTAAAAAAATTTTTTTTCAAATGCGGAATGAACAAATATTGCCTTCTCCTACTTCTCTAAAAACTGCTTGTTAAATGGGGAGAAATGGCAGATACAGGTGATGGGGGGGTGGGGGATGGAGGCAGCAAACCACTTTGCCATGTATGTACCTATGCAACAATCCTGCATGATCTGCACATGTACCCCAGAACCTAAAGTACACTAAAAATAAAGACAGAAAGAAAAACAAACAAACAAACAAACAAACTACTTGTTAAAAAAGACCTGTCAAAAACAACTTGAGTTTCAAGGCCATGATGAACTAGCTCATTCTCAGGAAGGCTTTTTTATTCAGCCAGAAGCCATAGCTTTTCCCCTGCCCTTGGGCAGGCTTCACATCGGGGCTGCATCCCATGGTGGGTTTCTTTTGTGTGCTCTCAGCAGCAACACTTCCAATAAGATCAGCAGACCCCGAGGACACACAGTCACACTTCCCGGTGCCCACAGGAGCTGGCACCTGGGTATTCCTTACGTTCTTTTTCACTGACGATCTATATTTTTAAGAGATTGGTATGAATACATTCCTATAGTAAAATCCTCGTTTCTCCACATGTGAAATAAGAGCTTCTGCTTTTATCTTTTTGCATCCAGGCTTTGAAAGTCATTTTGTATCCTGGTATTAAATACACACATCACAAACACTGTACATTTTCTGAAACTGAGGATAGTTTTGACAAAACTTTCTGTATAAAACCCTGGGGCTGCTCTCTAGTGGCTTCATAATTGAGATACATAATTTCAAGGCCAGAGGTGTATTAATCGGTTGAGATTAAGTGAGACTTTCATCAAGTCATACAAAAGGGAGCCAGCTGCAGGCTAACCTGGCTGTGGGTCAGGATCTCTCAGCCTTGCTGATTTAATTGTTTATCTACTTTTGAAACCACCTTTGCCTTGTTTGCTGTAGATGATCAGCTTTCAGCAGGCAGTTTCCTCAGCAAGGTTTACTCCCCATTATGTAATTGATTTCTTTTTCATTTTTCCTTCCTTGTAAAGAAATCTTTCCAACTTGACCACAG
>NW_016107388.1:2969908-2973599 GCF_001604975.1 Cebus imitator | reverse complement strand
AAAAAAAAAAAAAAGAACCAGAACACCAATGAAGCTTTTACTGCCTTTTAGTATGCGATGCATAGGTTTAAGTACTTCATTGAGTTTCTATTTAAGGATGATCATGTGATACTATGGATCAGAATGAACACATAAAAAGATACTCTTCTTTTCTGCTTAAAGAGCAATTCCAAATTAAATTATGTCAGTTTATGAACACTTGAAATACATTCTCATCTTCCAATTGGTAGGAATGAGGGATTTTATGATTCCTGTGGCTCTCTACTCTTTCCTTCAGGGTGCTCTGTTAAGGATTCTTCCTGGTGTTCATCGCCTCCCACCTGGGAAATCATGTGATGGCATCTTAAAGAGGGAAATGAGTGATTCTTATTCAAAACTACCTCTTTTTTTTTTTTTTTCTTTTTTAATAGCCAATAGCACATTATGGCTTTGGATAAACTTTAATGGACAATGGAACGGGGAATTTGATTTCTCCAGAAGCTATATTCCCTATTAGACATTACACAATCAAGAGAAATCCATTTATAGGACAAATCTGTTCTCCGCATAATAATTGTACTGTTCCTTTTTTACTGTTCAGCTGTAAATGGTCAAAGGCTCACTGATGTCTGGGAGAATGGCCCCTGCTGGAGGCAGCCGCATGTTGGCAGTTACCACGAAGACTTTCCCTAGGATGCTGGCAGATACCTTGACCTTGAGCTGAGACATCACAGCTACCCCATTTGTAGATATCTGTACCCCTGGGTATGCCCCATGACTGCTCATTCTCTGTGAACAGACTTTGTAACGTGGAAAGTATTCACGAGGAGCTGAGATGTGACCACCACATTAACTTCCATCTGCCATTAAAGCCAATATTTTTGCTTCAATGCCAAACAGATTCCCTGGGGTATAACTTGATGCTTTATTACAGTACAAGTATCGCTAAAGGCATGAACAGTAATTTTAAATAAGATGGGCTTTGGGAAAATGAACAATGAGGACAGTACACCTTGCTGCAGAGGTGTGGGCACACCCAAACCCACCCCAAATCCTTTAGTCAGCAGATTGTAGGTGACAGAGATTCATGATGCTGGAATGCCTGGTCTGTATTAAATAGCCCTTCTGTGGCAGGCCCGGTCTCACTAATGCAGGCCTCCGTAACAACTGTTTCAGCGCTCACTGAGTGGTTAAGTTAAATATTTAAAGCTGAGAGAGCCAGTGCCCTTATACAAAGGCTGGAATGTAACAAAAACCCACCAAGAGTCTTGCCTAGGCCTTTCCTGGGTCTTGAAGCATGATGAAATAATGAAGGAATTCTTAAAAGGACCCGTTTAGGATTAAACAAGTTTTATTGGGGGTCTGAAGAAACTCCCCAGGCCTCCACAGACAAGTATATCGGGGGTTCAGAGAAACTCCCCACGTCTCTGTGATTTAGCAGGAGACAAGATAAGGGTAATCACTCCAGCCCACCAAACTTAATTTACCGAGGCTCCAGAGGAAGGTGTCCGGAACTCAGACCTTAGTTATAGATTAAAAGAAGTTAATCACTTATGTCTTTAGATGAATGCATAGACACTTACACATACAGTAGACACATAGCTTAGAATCTGAAACACTTTGTAATTTTGAGTTGGTCTGGCGATAGTTTCCAGGCCTTCTCCCTGTAACTGGTGGCAGAAATAAAAACTCTCTTCCTCCCCAATTCATCTGCATCTTGTTACTGGGCCATGAAAAATAGCAGCCCGTCCCTCACTGTGGTCCAGGAATACTTCTATGCCCGAGTTGAAGTACAGAAGTGTTTCTCTTAGCTGATAAAGAGCGGTACAGTAATTAGAAGAAAGGTACAATCCTACAAGAATTTACTTTTCTAAACCTTTATTTTCTTTTTGGGATTATGGAGGACTGGGTAGAATTATGAGAAAGTCAGAAAGAAAAAGTAAGAAAGCCCACATCTGTTTCCCACCCCATCTTTTTATAATTTGTTCACTGTGGAATCCGGGAGTGATCAGATGGCATGATTTGGAGGACTTAGTTTTTAATGAGACCAAATATTCTAAGGCAAATTCCCTTTTTTCTGCTCAGACCTTTTGAATTTATGGTGATGTGGGTCAGGCAAGGTCATCTAATATCTGTAGTAAATGTGTGAAATATTAGAGAAAACATGAGCTCCAGCATAGTGTAAAAGAAACATGCCAATTCATTTATTCATTTGTCAGGTAGAAGTCATAAATTGGAAGTGGTGGTAAAATTTTAGAACAAAATAAAAGATACTTTGATAGGGACAAAGTATATACATGGACTACTTAGAAAATTACAATTTAATAGTATTTGATCTTAAAAGCATGATCTTTAATGGTGATGTATGTTAGTAGAGTCTCATGTCATTGTAAATTACATTTTATCAGTAGTTTTGAGCTTTCAGATAACCAAGATTATAGCAGATCTGCTTACATATTTAGCCTTATATGGCTGAGCATTTTGTTACCCAGAACAAATTGATATGACCTGTGACGAAGTCTCTCAATTTTTCTTGGCAAAGTAAGAGCAATGATATTTCTTTTCTGAAAAATCTTTGCAACTGTCTGAAAGCACTTTTCCTCTGTAAAGATTAAAACCTCTTTAAAAAACTAACTGGCTTTTTCTCTGGATAGACTTTGTATTTTTTCCCTGCCTCAGCAGGAAATTAAAAACTATCAAAGCATTTGAAACTTTTGTGCCTAGCTAGGGAAGAGCTCTCTGTCTAAACTGTCTGTTTACAACCATCTCCCCTTCTCTATTGGGGGTACATGGCGAGGCCCTTAGTGGATGCCTGAAACCGCAGATATGTACTATTTCTTCCGATAGTACATATCTATGATAACGTTTAATTTATAAATTAGGCACAGTAGATATTAGCAATAACTAATAATAAAACAGATCAATAATAACAATATACTGTAATAAAAATTACGTAAATGTGATCTTCCTCTCTTTTATATTTGGGTGAGTTATATCACATTTCTTCAAACACCTTAGGGCATTGGGGACTGGCTTGAAGGAAACGACTTTCAGGTAGGTTTGATAACTGGCGGGGTAGTAAATAACAGCATCTCCTGCCATCTGGAACCGAAGGCAGATTTACAAAGAGCCCTTGTTTAGATGTTATCTGGATTTAAACCGATTTTCAGGTAAAATGACCTGTGCAGACCCGGGTTAATGCGTGAGTCTGTGTCTTAGTTTTTAACAAAACATTCAAAAAGGAAAAAAAAAATTAAAAAGCTTATAAATAAGGATATAAAAAATTTTGTACAGCTGTACACTCTGTTTGTGTTTTAAGCTAAGCATTGCCAACGAGTAAACATGTTAAAAAAATAAAAACTTTCTAAAGTAAAAATGTTAGATAAGCTAAGGTTAATTTTTATTGAAAAAAAAGTTAAAAAAATAAGTTTAGTGGACAGAGCACAGTGTCTCATCCCTGTAATCCCAGCACTTTAGGAGGCCAAGGCTGGCGGGTCACAGGTCAGGAGACTGAGACCATCCCGGCCAATGTGATGAAACCCTGTCTCTACTAAAAATACAAAAATTAGCTGGGCATGGTGGCTCACACCTGTAGTCCCAGCTACTCGAGAGGCTGAGGCAGGATAATTGCTTGAACCCGGGAGACAGAGTTTGCAGTGAGCCAAGATGGTGCCACTGCACGGCAGCCTGGGCAACAGAGCGAGACTGCGTT
>NW_016107388.1:2924484-2969683 GCF_001604975.1 Cebus imitator | reverse complement strand
AAAAAAAAAGTTTAGTGTAGCTGAAGTGTTCAGTGTTTTTAAAACCTATAGTGGTACACAGTTAATGCCCTAGGCCTTCACATTCACTCACCATTCACTCAACTGACTCACCCTGAGCAACTTCCATCCTGCAAGCTCCATTCATGGTAAGTGCCAATACAGGTGGACCATTTTCATCTTTTATGCTGTATTTTCACTATACCTTTTCTATGTTTAGAGATGTTTAGATACACTATACTTGCCATTGTGTTTCAGTTGCCTACAGTATTCCGCGTGGTGACACCCTGCACAGGTGTGTATGGCTGTACCATATAGCCTAGGAGTGTGGCAGGCTTTACCATCTAGGTTCATGAGAGGACACTCTATGATGTCTGCACAACACCGCAATTTTCTAAGGATGTATTTGTCAGAACACATATTTCTCAGAACATATCCTCGTCATTAAGTGACCCATGACTATAGATTACTATCTATTTAAATCTTAAACCTTCCAAGAACGTCATAGGATGCAGCTTAGAAGATTATTTTTATACAATCATTGGCAGACATTCCTTGAAGTAATTGTACCTCCTTGTATCACCTAATTAGTATCAATGAATAATTTAAGCATGTAATTAATACTGATACCAAAATGTTTAAAATCATTTTTAAAAAATTCATAAGTTTTCCTTTTAAAATGATTTTTTTCAGGTTTTGGCTAAATTTATCCTATGATACTTAAACTAGTAAGCGTTCAGATTCATAATGAAATCTAATGAACTTGAAGGAGACGGTAGGTTGTAAATAAACTGAGTTTCTTCTGTGAAATGCATTCTGCTTATTTTTAGTGCCCTAATGTTGAGAGCAAACACTGCAGTCTCCCAGGTAGTTTTGGCAGGTTGTTTTGGACTGATGAGTGTTTTAAGGCCAAACTGTTTATTCCATGAACCAGGGGGAAGGACCCATGGCAGGAGGCCACTGAGGAAGGTAGGGGCTTCCGAACACTTGGGTGGACCCAGGGGCTCATATCCTTGTGCCACTCTTTGTCCAGATCCTCAATTCCTTTTTCTTTTGTTTGTTTTTGAGATGGAGTTTCGCTCTTGTTACCCAGGCTGGAATGCCATGGCGTGATCTCGCCTCACTGCAACCTCCGCCTCCTAGGTTCAAGCAATTCTCCTGCCTCAGCCTCCGAGTAGCTGTGACTACAGGCGCGTGCCACCGCGCCCAGCTAATTTTTTGTGTTTTATTTTAGTAGAGATGGGGTTTCACCATGTTGACCAGGATGGTCTCGATCTCTTGACCTCATGATCCACCCACCTTGGCCTTCCAAAGTGCTGGGATTATAGGCGTGAGCCACCGCGCCCTGCCCCCTCAATTCCTTTTTAATTCTATGGTTCCTTGATCACAGTTTTTAAATAAACCCTCCACTCCCATCCTCAAACAAACTTCCCAGCTGTTCTTTCTAATCCAGGACAGTGAACCTTGGCCCAGGCAGTGATGCTGTGCTCCAGTTGGGACCACGTGGCCTGCAGGAAGGCAGTGGCACTCTGGAGTGTCCACCCCACTTGCCCTCCTGCCACCCACAATACAGGGCTTGAGCCTCTCGCCGTCTGGGGCAATCCCAGCTCTCACCCCCAGGGCTCATGTCCATGAGCAGAAAGACAATCTACGTTGTTGACAAAACCCTTTCCATCCCCACTTCGGAAACATGCACTGGAAGAAAGAAATCTAACTTATTCAGTCTGCCTAATTAATTAGGAAGCAATCTCCAAAGAGTAGACACACGTTAATTTGATATTTAAGAATCAATTACTGATGCAAACTGACAACATGTATGTGTAAGTGCCCGATGTGTCTTATGACTCGTCACTTAGTAGCTTAGCGGCCACTGTCATAGGACTAGGAGGCCCTGAGTTAGAAGCCCTCTGACTGTATCCTATGCTAACAAACTACTCAAATGCACTTGACTAAATCGCCTTGCTAATCATTCTCAATATATTAACTCATGTACCACTCACACCCCGGTACTTATGGAGGTACTGTTATTGCTGCTATGTATACCAGAGGAAGTGGCGACCTAGGGAGGATAAGTAACTCCTTTCCATCCTGCCAGCTAGTGTGTGGAGGCTGAGACCACACCCCCAGCCAGGCTGTCCTCTGAGAATTAGCTCTTCCCCTACTCCTGCTATTTTGGAATAAGGTGACTTTTAAACACAAATGAATCTTTTATTGCTTCAATGACCAGGTTGAATTCATTAAAACCATGGCCTGGGAATTGACCCAAGTTTGATCCAATTTAGCTAAAATGCCAGTGTGACACCAGCTAATTGTACTTGAACTCGTTTAAGATGTAGCCTGGAAGTGTTTCTGGACGACTGGAGCACGGCCCTAGCTCTGCCACTCCCCTTATTTCCTGGTTCAATTGCTCTCCAAAACGCAGCTCAAATAAAGGGGATCAACTTGGACCTCCCCTTGGCATTCCCTGGGAAAACAACTTTCTTCTTAGTCCTTGCTTGCATGCCACATTAAACATGCCACATGTAGTTTCTGTCTACATTGTGTTGAGGTTAGTTTGTAATTCTCCACTGTGAGTGAATTAACTCATACTTCCCCCACCCTTCTACATTTTGAGTTCACTTAGAAATACTGGAGAGCAACTGAGATCACCTGACGGTGGTGGCAAAGGTGACAAAGGGCAATGTAGAAGAATGAAATAACATTGACAATTAAACAGAAGAGTGAAGGATCATAGTGTTTGCCTTTCGCCTACACAGAGCATGGGATGTATGTCTGGGTACTTACATCCAGTGCAGAGGGTGGGTACCAGGAAGGAAGGTTGAATCAGGCCTTTGAGTCTCACACGGGGAGCCTGAATTTCATGCTATAGACAAACAAAGCTCCATCATGAGTTTTTTTGTTTACAACAAAATATTTTCTATATGAGTCTATAACTTTTTGTTTTTCTTAAAAATGTTTGATGGTTTTGTTAACTGTAAAAACACATTTGGCTTGGCACAGTGGCTCATACTTGAATCCCAGCACTTTGGGAGGCCGAGGTAGGAGAGTCCCTTGAGCCCAGGAGTTCAAGACCAGCCTGGCCCACAGGGTGAAACCCTGTCTCTAAAGGAAATACAAAGATTAGCCGGGTGTGGTGGTGTGCACCTGTAGTCCCAGCTACTTGGGAGGCTGGGATGGGAGACTCACCTGAGCCGGTGGTCTAGGCTGCAGTGAGCCGTGATCATACCACTGTGCTCTAGCCTGGGCCACAGAGTGAGACCTTGCCTCAAACAAACAAACAAACAAACAGCAGAAACATTTTCTTCAACCACAAGAAGCGACAGAGAGATATTACTGGAGCTTATAAAGTAGATAGTAAAGGTTTACCTCTCCACCTCCCTAACACCACAGCCCTGAGATAAACACTACATGTGTAACAAGCTTTTGAAGGGGACTTGTCTGTTGCCCCAGAAATGGTAACCAAGACTCACCAGTGCCAAAACACAGACAAGACCGTTCTATACAGCTAGTGCTCGACTTACGACCACGAATGGTTCCGACAGACTGGTCGTAAAACTATTTGGTCGTAAGTTGAGTAGGCTATATGTACAGTACTGTGAAATGATGTTATAAAAACCTTTAAGTCATATTTTATCGTAATTTTCTTTCATTTTTGTTATATATCATAATTTTCTTTGTTCATTTTATGCCATTTGTATCATCTCTACACCATTTTGTTTCTTATTTTTACATTCGTCAGGTTTAAGTAAAACACTGCATTACCAGTACAACTGGTTTAATATTTGCAAAACATACAAAATTACAAAATACAGGTGCATACAAAAATACAAAATACAGGTGTAAAAAATACCATAGGAAACATTTTCCCAATTGCAAAACATATCAAAATATATAAACATGTACGAAACATTTTTTTGGCCGTTTTTGAATTTGATCTTCCATCCAAATATATAGCAATTTCTCCATCTCATGGATGGGCCCACTTCGTTGCTTTGTTATAACTATTGATCGCATGGGTGCAGAACCTTTCACAGCTTTACGAATTCTTTCTTTATCTTTCAAAATCGTCGACACAGTCGAGTGTGATAACTTCGTATCACGTGAGATCACATTCACTTTCTTTCCCCCTTCGTACTGCTTAATTACCTTCATTTTCGTGGCGAGATCTATGGCCTTTCTTTCCTTCTTGGCAGGGTGAGGCGTAGACAAAGACAATTTCCTCTTGGTAGACATCTTGGGAGCCGTTTGATGAAAAATATCCAAGACACAAAACACAAATTGCTGTACCGAGTCTGGGATAACAGTTGAAATGGTGCACGCGGAGATGGTAGTGCTGCCGGAAGCTGGTCCGAAGTGTTGTCCGCCCAGCTGGGCAACGTTTGCGCTGCCAGACGCGGAGCAGTTGTGGCTAGCGATTGTGGTCGTAAAATCGAATGGTCGTAAGTTGCATAGGTCATAAGTCGATCAATACCTGTAATTATCCATCACCTGACATCTGTCTGTCCTCGATGAAGAGTGGGGCGGGGGGCGGAAATCACCTGTTATTGGTATCCTGGGGCTTTCAGGAATTTCCATGGTTGGTGGCCACTCCCCCCTCTACTAGGGGTGGGACTGCTCTAAGGCAATGTCTTGGAGAGATTGAGAAGTTCTGCAAGAAGAGAAGACTGACACCTGATTCCTTGAATGGAGGCTTCCTTAATAACAGGTACGTTTTAATACTGTCCCTTGAGAAAGAATTCTTGAACATGAGGGGTTTAACTGAATCTGGAGATGATGGCTACATCTCTGGAGCTTTCAGATGGAAGTCTTGCTAATAGAAAGCCTTGCTGAAGAACTGCGGAACTGTGTGTCTTAAAAAATAATGGGGGCCGGGCGCGGTGGCTCACGCCTGTAATCCCAGCACTTTGGGAGGCCGAGGCGGGTGGATCACGAGGTCAAGAGATCGAGACCATCCTGGTCAACATGGTGAAACCCCGTCTCTACTAAAAATACAAAAAAATCAGCTGGGCATGGTGGCGCGTGCCTGTAATCCCAGCTACTCAGGAGGCTGAGGCAGGAGAATTGCCTGAACCTAGGAGGTGGAGGTTGCGGTGAGCCGAGATCGCGCCATTTGCACTCCAGCCTGGGTAACGAGCGAAACTCCGTCTCAAAAACAAAAAACAAAAAACAAAAAAAAACAATTCAACTTGGGAGTTTATTAGGTTTAGGGTGTGGCGGTAGGCAGGTGGGGGAAATATTTTCTGAGAGGAGTCCTCCAAACCTGTCCAAAAACAGTTATAGAACTTTTATCTCTTTTTAGGCTAAGTTGAAAAATTAATTATGATTAAAACGTTTTTTGATTAATTTGTTAATTCATTTTATTTATTTACTTTTTTCTGAGACAGTCTTGCTCTGTCACCCAGCCTGGGGTATAGTGGCAGGATCTCACAACTCACTGCAGCCTCCACCTTCCAGTTTCAAGTGATCCTCCTGTCTCAGCCTTCCAAGTAGCTGGGATTACAGGCGTGCACCACCACATCCAGCTATTTTGTGTGTTTTTTTTAGTAGAGAAGGGGGGTCTCACCATGTTGGCCAGACTGCCTTGAACTCCTGATCTCAAATGATCCACTCCCCTCGGCCTCCCAAGGTGCTGGGATTACAGGCTTGAGCCACTGCACCTGGCCAAATTTTTAATTTATTTTTAAATGGACAAAAATTATATAGATTTATGGCATACAACATGATGTTTCAATATATGTTTACCTTGTTGAATGGCTAAATTCAGCCAATTAGCATTCATTAGCTCACATACTTTTTTAGTGATGAGAACACTTAAAATAGACTCTCTTAGCAATTTTCAAGAATAAATGTTGTTATTAACTATAGTTGCCATGTTGTACAATAATCTCCTGAATTTACTCTTCCTGTCTAACTAAAATTTTATATCCTTTGATCAACCTCTCCCCAATCCCTCCAGCCCTATTATATTTGTTTCAATTCAGTGTTTCAAACCTGAGAGTTCCAAGACCTTCACTATATTTACCTTTCATGTTCAAATTTCTGCAGCTCTAATTCTGCTATGTAATATTGTTTTGAGTCTCTGTGGCTGCATGCTTGACTTAACGCTGTCTTTTAATTTTCCTTGGAGATTTTAAAGAGCAGAGTAGAAAACATTGTCTTTGCTTGATTTATTAGGTGTCAACATAGGAAATACCAGATGGTTTTGTCTGGTATTTCTGCCATGTAATTAGAAAAATACTTGTTTGAAATTGCTAGGCAAAATGCCTATTTGTATTGCCTGTGTCTCTTATCTGTCTCATATTAAGATGTTAAGGTTGTCATACAAATATTATGTGTAGATTTTGATGATCTGTAAGTTCCTAAAGAGTTAGGGATTATTCACTCATCACCTAAGACTTCCATTTCAGACCCCAACTATCACAACCAAGTAATTTCACCATTTTCAAAGGACAAGTGGAACTTAAATAGACCAACTTATTTAAACCATATGCCAAAAGGAATTTAGAGTGTTGAAAGAATACTTCCAGATATGTCCTCTTTAGTTTCTTTGATTCTTATTCTCAGTGTATAATTTAAAAACTGGTTTGTTTGAATTCACTATTTACTCTTCCCTAGCACGTTTTTTTTGAAAATAAAAAATTTTGGATCTTTAAGTTCTAAAATAATTATCCAAATAAGAAACTTAGAAAGTTGCTATGCTATTGATCTTTCAAAGCTACATATTATACTGATAGTGAAGTTTCATGACTGACAGAAATTAACTGCCCTCTGCTGATATGGTGCGAACATCATTCCTCAGCTTATAAAATATAAATTTTTAAAAATAAAATATATATATATATTTTGAGACAGAGTGTTGCTCTGCCACCCAGGCTGGAGTGCTGTGGCATGATCTTGGCTCACTGTAACCTCTGCCTCCCAGGTTCAAGCAATTCTGCTGTGGCCTCCCAAGTAGCTGGGACTACAGGTACCCACCACTATGCCCAGCTAATTTTTGTATTGTTAGTAGAGATGGGGTTTTGCCATGTTGGCCAGTCTGGTCTCAAACTCCTGACCTCAAGTGATCTGCCCATTTCAGCCTCCCAAAGTGCTGGGATTACAGGCATGAGCCACCATGCCTGGCCTATTTTTTCCTTTATATATTTCACCCTCACTTCATTCTTTCCTCCTTCATGTTTCCTCCTTTTCTAGAACAAATCACCAAGAAATGGCAAGAATATGCTTAGTTTTATAAGAAACTAAGTAGCATAGGATGTGCAAATCTTTTACTTTGTTCTAATTTTCTAAAACCAAAATCCACTCAGGTAAGCACACTTAAGTTACATATTGGAAGCCTGTAGTCTTAAACTGCTTTATAGGGTTCATTTGGGGATAGAAATTCCGGAAGGGGGAGGAAAATATGTTATTTATCTGTATTCTTCAGAATACTAGTGAAATATGTTTTACAGTCTCAAGTAAGGTCACTACAGGGTTTTCCTTTTCCTCTCAGTCTTAGATTTACTCTCAGATTTGGTTCTAAAGCAACTGTTTCTAGAAGTCATGCTTATCCACAGATAAGTACCATGTGACAGACACTGTTGCCAGAACAAAGTAGACAAACAGAACTTAGACTCTTACTCAAGGAGACAAATTGCTTTAAAAATGGCCACCAGGCACCTGGGATTTGAAGTGAACAGAGAAGAACAGATTGTTGAAACCGTCTTGTGATCCCATGTCATAGGGTTTAGCTGTGTCCCCACCCAAATCTCATTTTGAATTGTAGCTCCCATAATTCCCACATATCATGGGAGGGACGCAGTGGGAGGTAATTAAATTATGGGGTTGGGTCTTTTCCATGCTGTTCTTATGATAGTGAGACTATCATGAGAGCTGATGATTTTTTAAAGGGGAGAGCATATGCTCTCTTGCCTGCTGCCATGTGAAATGTGTCTTTGCTTCTCCTTTGCCTTCCGCCATAATTCTGAGGCCTCTCCAGCAATGTGGAACTGTGAGTTCATTAAACCTCTTTCTGTTATAAATAACTCAGTCTCAGGTATGTCTTTATTAGCAGGGTGAGAACAGACTAATACAGTAAATTGGTACTAGTAGACTGGGACACTGCTGTAAATATACCCTAAAATATGGAAGCAATTTTGGAACTAGGTAACAGGCAAAGATTGGAAGACTTTGAGGGGCTCAGAAGAAGACAAGGACATGTAGGAAAGCTTGGAGCTTCCTGGTGACTTGTTGAATGATTTTGACCAAATGCATAGTGATATGGACAATAAATTCCAGGCTGAGGTGATCTCAGATGGAGATGAGGAACTTGTTGGGAACTGGAATAAAGGTGACTCTTGCTATGTTTTAGCAAAGACTCTGGTGGCATTTTTCCCCTGTCCTAGAGATTTGTGGAACTTTGAACTCGAGAGAGATAATTTAGGGCATCTGGCAGAAGAAATTTCTAAGCAGCAAAGAACTCAAGATTTGACTTGCATGCTGTTAAAAGCATTCAGTTTTGTGTATTCACAAAGATAAGGTTTGGAATTGGAACTAATGCTTGAAGTACAGCATAAAAGTTTGGGAAATTTGCAGCCTGATGATGTGATAGAAAAGAGAAACTTATTTTCTGAGGAGAAATTCAGGCTGGTTGCAGAAATTTGCATAAGTACTGAGGAGTCAAACGTTAATTGCCAAGACAATGGGGAAAATATCTCCAGGGCATATCAGAGGTCTTCACAGCAGCCCCTCCCATCACAGGCCTTGGAGGCCTAGGAGGAAAAAATGGTTTCCTGGGCAGGGTACATGGCCCCCTGCTGTGTGCAGTATTCAGGACTTGATGCCCTATGTCCCAGCCGTGGCTAAAAGGGGCCAAAGTAAAGTTCAGGTGATTGCTTCAGAGGGTGCAAGCCCCAGGCTTTGATGACTTACAAGTGGTGTTGGGGATGTGGGTGCACAGAAGTCAATAATTGCGGTTTGGGAGCCCCTGCCTATATTTCAGAGGATGTATGGAAATACCTAGATATCCACGCAGAGGTGTGCTGCAGGGGCAGAGCCCTCATGGAGAACCTCTACTAGCACAGTGCAAAAGGAAATGTGGGGTGGGAACCCCCACAAAGAGTTCTAGTCGAGCTATGAGAAGAGAGTTACCATCCTCTAGACCCCAAACTGGTAGTTGCATTGATAGCTTGTACCTTGTGCCTGGAAAAGTTGTAGACACTCAATGCTAGTCCCTGAAAGTAACCAGGAGGTGGCCATATCCTGCAAAGCCACAGGGGCGGAGCTGCCTAAGACCATGGAAATCCACCTCTTGCATAGGTGTGACCTGGATGTGAGACATGGAGTCAAAGGAGATCATTTTGGAGCTTTAAGATTTGACTACACCATTGGATTTTGGACTTGCATGGGGCCTGTTACCCCTTTGCTTTGGCCAATTTCTCCCATTTGAAATGGGTGTATTTATTCAATGCTTGTAACCCCATTGTATCTAGAAAGCAAATAACTTGCTTTTGAATTTATAGGCTCATAGGTGGAAGGGACTTGCCTTGTCTTTGATGAAACTTTGGACTGTGGACTTTTGAGTTAATGCTGAAATGAGTAAGGACTTTGGGAGACTCTTGGGACGGCATGATTGGTTTTGAAATGTGAGGACATGAGATTTGGGAGGCGCCAGGGGCAGAATGATATGATTGGCTGTGTCCTTACCCAAATCTCATCTTGAATTGTAGCTCTCATAATTTCCACAAGTTGTGGGAGGGATTCAGTGGGAGGTAATTGAATCATGGGGGCAGGTCTTTCCCATCCTGTTCTCTTGATAGTGAATAAGTCTCATGACGTCTGATGGTTAATTAAAGGGCAGTTCTCCTGCACACGCTCTCTTGCGTTCTGTCATGTAAGACGTGACCTTGCTTCTCCTTCACCTTCCACCATGAATGTGAGGCCTCCCCAGCCATGTGGAGTTTAAAGAGTCCATTAAACTCTTTCCTTTAACAATTATCCAGTGTTGGGTATGTCTTTATTAGCAGCGTGAGTATTTTTGTACATAAAAATGTTTATTTATTGTTTACTTTTCTGTCTTCTTCCATTAGAGGATTAGAGGGCTAGCCATTAGGGACAGAGATTTCATCTTAATCATGTCTGCATCCATGGCACATAATAGACAATTGGTAAACTGTTCAGAGGTTACTTGGGGGTTTTCTTCCTATCACTCCAAAATAAGGCCTATAGGTTTGATGACACCAGATTATGAAAATAAAGCAATAATATATTCATAGAATGAGCTAGACATAAAAATTGGTTTTGAACTCTGAAACGTGTAATGAAGGAAAAAAAATTCAGGAAAGGTTATTTGATTATGTTGACACTTTAAGATAGACTTTATAATTTAGAGCAGTTTTAGGTTCATGGCAAAATTGAGTGGATATTGCAGAGCATGCCCATATACCATCTTGCCCCTGTAAACTATCCCCTGTCATCACCCTGCATGAGATGCCACAACCGATGAACCTACATTGACACATCTTTATTACCCAAAGTTCATAGTTACCACTTGGGTTCACTCTTGATGTATATTCTAGGGGTTTTGACTGATGTGTGATGACATATATTCACCACTATACTATCATACAGAATAGTTTCACTGCCCTAAATGTCCTCTGCTCCACCAATCATTCGGTCTCTTCCAACCATTGACAACCATTGATCTTTTTGTTGTTTTCATATTTTGCCTTTTCCAGAATGCCATAGTGTGCCACATAGCCTTTGTAGATTGACTTCTTTCACTTAGTAGTATGCATTTGAGTTTCCTCCATGTCTTTTTATGACTTGAGAGCTCACTTCTGCTTAATAGTTCCTTGTGTGGATGTACTACAGTTTATCCATTTACCTGCTAAAGGACATCTTGTTTGCTCTCAAGTCTTGACAATGATGATCAAATCTTCTATAAATATCTGTGTACAGGTTTTGTGCAAATGTAAATGCTCATCTCTTTGGGTACATACCCAGGAGCACAGTTGCTGGATTGTATGACAAGAGTATGCTTATTTTTGTACGAAACTGCCAAATTGTCCCAAAGTGGCTCTATTGTTTTGCATTCCCACCAGCAATGAGTAAGTCTCTGCTGATCCGCATACTCACTAGCATTCAGTGTTGTTAGTGTTTTGGATTTTGGCTATTCTAAACGAGTGTCTAGTGGTATCACATTGTTTGAATTTTCAATTTCTAAGGACATATGACATTGAGCATATTTTCATATGATTATTTGTCATCTGCATAACTTCTTTGGTGAGATGTTAGTGCAGGTCTTTTGCCCATCTTTTGTTTTCTTATTGTTGAGTTTTATTTTTTGGTATATTTTGGATAACTATTCTTTACCAGAAATATATTTCACAAATATTTTCTTTCAGCCTGTCACTTGTCTTCTCATTCTCTTCACGGTGTCTTTCACCTAGCAGTTTTTAATTTTAGTGAAGTCTAGTTGAAGTCATATGTTACTTAACAATGGGGTATGTCCTGAGAAATGCATCATTAGGTGATTCTTTCATTGTGCTCCTGGGCTACAAACCTATGCAGCATGTTACTGTACTGTAGGCAATTGGGATGCAAGGGTAAGTATTTATGTATGTAAACATATGTAAACATAGAAAAGATACAGTACAAATACTGTATAAAAGACAAAAGCTGTACACTTATGTAGGGCACATGCCATGAATGGCGCTTGCAGGATGGAAGTTGCTCTGGGGGAGTCAGTGAGTGAGTGGTGAGTGAATATGAAGGCCTAGAACAATCCTGTACTCTACTGTACACTTTACAAAACACTGTAGACTTAGGCTACACTAAATTTATAAAGCACTGTTCTGTCTCCAGTAATGATTAAACTAAGCTTACTATAAAGTTTTTACTTTATAAGCTTTAATTTTTTTTTAACTTTTTTGGTTCTTTTGTAATCACACTAGCTTAAAAGACAAACATTGTACAACTGTACAAAGATATTTTCTCTCTTTATCTCCCTATTCTATATACTTTTCTATTTTTAAATTAAAATTTTTTTTCCATGTAATACTTTTCATTAATAACTAAGAAACAAACACATTTGTCTAGGCCTGCATAGGGTCGGGATCATCAATATTACCATCTTCCACCTCTGTAACTTGTAGGGTCGGGATCATCAATATTACCGTCTACCACCTCCGTATCTTGTAGGGTCGGGATCATCAATGTTACCATCTTCCACCTCCGTAACTTGTAGGGTCGGGATCATCAATATTACCGTCTTCCACCTCCATATCTTGTAGGGTTGGGATCATCAATATTACCGTCTTCCACCTCCGTATCTTGTAGGGTCAGGATCATCAATATTACCGTCTTCCACCTCCGTAACTTGTAGGGTCGGGATCATCAATATTACCGTCTTCCCTCTCCATATCGTGTCCCAGTAGAACGTCTTTGGGGCAGTAGCACCCACAGAGCTGTCATCTCCTATGACAACGATGCCTTCTTCTGGAATACATTTTGAAGGACCTGCCTGAGGCAGATTTACAGTTTATTTTGAAAAAATAAATAAGCAGATGGAGTAACTCTAAGATAGTGATGAAAAGATAATAAGTATATGTCAGTAACACAGTCATTTATTATCATTATCAAGTATTATGTACTATACATAGCTGTGCATGCAAGACTTTTATACACTGGCAGTACAGTAGGTTTGTTTACATCAGCATAACCACAGACATGTGACTAAGGCATTGCGTAATGACCTTGCTACGGTGATGACATCACTAGGCCATAGGAATTTGTCAGTTCCATTGTAATCTTATGGGACCACTAGTGCACATGTGGCCCACCAAGGACTGAAATATTGTTATGTGCTGCGTGACTGTATTTAAGATGTTAAGCAGTAGAATACCCGTGTGAAATTGAAGAGAACAAAATTTTAACTTTTTTGTTTACTCTCTTAAAAGAAAAACTTTAGAGGAAACAAATTTAACAGAATCTCTTTAAATAGAGAACAGCTCATGAACTGGGGAGCAGTCAAAGCTGCAGAGGTCAGAGTGCTCTGCTAGTGTACGAGCCGTGAGCTTTCAGCGGCTGAATGTGGAAGCAGAGTTAAGACATTTCCTGATTGCCTACTGTAGGTGTTTGCCTTATTTGAGCATAACATGATGGTAGGTCCCTAGTTCCACCACAAACCTGGTGGCTGGCTGTTTGTGATTCACTGGGTCTAGATGTTTCTTTCTTTCTTTTTTTTTTTTTTTTAGAGTCAGTTATTAAAAAATACCTGCAAGCTAAGTTTCAGTTTGCTTACATAAGCGCTCTGGCTACAGAGGAAACCTCAGGCCAAGGGCCTCCTCTTATTTGCTTTAATAACTCTATATTCCCGAAATAAATTTTGGGGTTTCGTATTCTTCTAAGTGATCTTGCAATAATAGACAATGGTAGATACCCGCATTGCCATGAAGATAATTTTTTTTCAGTATTTTGCGTTATTATGTTTAACTTCATTCGTTTTTGTTACAGTTGCTTATGGCGTAGATGTTTGCCGACCCCCACTGTGTAGCAGTCCTATGGAATCATTTTGATGTGCTTTCACTTTGGTTTTAATGCATGCGATTATAAAAGGATCTATAGATTAAAAGCAAAATTCAAAACAAATGCCATGCTCTTTAGTACAAGCAACATAAGGCATTTAAGGTCAGTGTTTGAAATTCCCAGGCAAACTACCTTGTTCCTAGTCTGCACTTATAAGTACTTGTTTTCTAGCATCTCAGGAACAATTTATTTCTTGATGCAAACATTTTTTTCCAATTTGTATTATATTGGTGTCTTCTTATAAGTACAAATGGAGTAGTTAGATTTTTATTCAAGATATGCTCACACTCTTGGCCATGAAGGGAGGCCCGCCAAGGATCATGGTTGTTCTATCATTTATGAAGGTGATAGAGCCTTTCTCAAACTGGAAGAAAAGGGTTGAAAGTCCTTACTTTCCTTACTATAAAGTCCTTACTATAAAGCATTGCCTGGGTCCAAGAATCTAGTAGTACTTTGAAAGTATTCAGGTAGATTATTTCAAAACAGTGATGAATAAAATTCAACGTTTCAGTATAGTAGGTTATTTTTTTTCAAATCCTTGATTTTTTAAAGTGAGCTTTTAGTGGATCAATGTAATGAAAGTGTTGAAAGGAGTCACACCAGATTCGTTAGCTTTGTAAGTCACTTTAACATTTGTTTATTTTAGGTGAAGTCTTGTGCTGCTTTAAGTATCATTTCACATTGAACATTCCAGGAATCTGTTATCTTCTAACCTAGAACGTGGGTGAAAGAGCAGTTCAGGTGAACGGCGAAGAATAGTGATTAATAAAAAGGCCTTATAGGCAAGTATAAAGACCTGTCTTCCTCATCTTCTATCTTTTTGCACAGTCACATCTACCTTTTTCTGGTCCCACGTGTTTTCTGTGAGCACAAAGTGATGTAAGGCAGGGAGGTAAGGGCAGCTGTCCTGGGCCTTTCAATGAATTCCATTTCTCTGGGGTTCACCAAGCCCAAGGTGAAATGGAATGTAAGCAGGATAGAGGAGCAAGAGGTACAAGAGCTGGCAGGTTCATCCCCTTGGTAAGGGACTTTGGGCCCACGGGTACTGAGAGCTGTTCACTCTACCTGGGGCCCTGGAGGTAATGGGACTCGTTCCTGCTCCCATGGAGCTCATTTCAGTGGGAGAAATGAACTATTCAAGAACTGATTTGAATCTGGATAGATGGTAGTTAGAGCTGCAACTGAGATACACACAGGGCATCAAAAAACTCTGAATTTCTTTCTGTCATCTTTTAAGCCTCATAAACAAGGACATAATTTCATGAGATTCAAGACGGCATTGGACAAATCCTCCTTATTTTACAGTTAAAGCTGAAGTTGAGAGATTGAAGTGATTTCACCAAGGTTATGTGGATAATTAATGACTGAGCCAAAACATAAAGGCCAGTGTTGTTGAAATGGTCAGTGGTCACACTTAAGCCGAATGAAGCAAAGTTTTTGAAAAATTAGAGCCCGTAAAATCAGCTTACACTAAGATGACCTGTGTCTTAGCTGTGTGTGAATATTTGCCTGTTGACTATTTATTATCCGCTCTTGCGGAACACAAAATACCTTAAGGTGTCTTACTAAAGAGAACTGGGTTCTATCCCCAATCAAATGTTCTTCAGTTGTGCCCCCTCTCCTAGGACTTATAATTCATGCCTGGGAGTGCTTGGTAATACAGATTTGACAAGCCGGCAGCTAATGGAACGAGGTGCTTCAGGAGCCTGAGGTAGGAGATATTCTCCTCTTTCCACAGTGGAGGCCAGGACAACACTCCCGAGAAGGAAAGAGAACACTCTGCTCCTGAATGTGTTCTTATTATAGAAGCCTTCTATTTGGAAGTGGTATTTTTATTTCGTAGCTAGGATGATCAAAGAAAATAAAATAGGTGGTGTTAAAAACACATTTACAAAAATAAATAGAATTTTAAGTCAGTTTACTCAGATTTCTTCAAGGACTACTAATAAAACCATAGCTTTTATTTCTAATGCTCTTAATTTGTGCAATGGGAAAGCCAAAAACACCGACACGCCTGCCCGCTGTGGCAAATGTCCTATTCTTTCTATGACCGATGGACATTGCGCCATGGGGATGAGGATGGAGCTGTTGATTGTCAACAAATATTTATGGAAGGTGTGAGACTTTCTAAATGTTGCTGTAAGCATTGTGGGTACAGAAAACCCTTAAAAGGACCATGTCCTCAGCACTTACTACCCAGTTGAATAGAAAAGACACCAAATACAGACAGAAATTCGTAATAAACATCTGGAGTTCAAACCTGCAGAGAGCTATAATGGTGCCACTACACTCTAGCTTGGGCCATCTCAAAAAAAAAAAAAATTAAGTATCCAAAGAGAATAGGTGGAGTTAGTGAGAGTTAGAGGAGCCTGGCTCCTGGGTGAGGGGAAAAATTAGGGGGCAGTTCCTGGAGGAGAGCCGGGCTGGGGTGAACTGAAACACACATGAATTTTAGTGATTGCTGAGAAAGGTAATGGAGCTCATGGTACTCTCAAGGAAAGGGCGGGGGATCCACAGATGATCAAAGGAATGGACAGGGGGCTGAGAGCTTTCAGGCTATTTCGGGTCTCATCTGGGCTAAGCCAGCATCCACAGGGCTGGGGCGACCCACACAAAGCCGGTCACTCACCTGTGCCTACGGTGGACTTTGCTAGTGGTGTCCACGGCATTTTACGGACTAAGAAAAACTATTCATGGTGGCTCACAGTGGTCTACTGTTGAAGGGCAGAAACACCCTCCCCAAGTAAACACAACTTCAGGTTCCCTTGAGTATGCTTTTCCCGAGATCTGATTTTTCCTTGTGTTCTGCAACGTCATGTAGCCATCAGCAGCTAACGTACATGAGAGATCTCTGTGTCATCTCACGCCTTGTTTGGAGGCCTGAAACTGCAATGGTGGGGTCTCTGCTCTCCAGCAGCCCCTGGCACACTTGCCAATCTCCTTTGGTGGCCTTTCTTCCTCTGCCTCCTCTTAAATGCAGCTGTTCCTTGTGCGGTCCTCCAGGATCCTTTCTTTAAACACTCTCCCATGTGGCCTCTTCTACTCATGTGCCATCAGTTAACAATCTTGCAGAGATTCCCCAAATAGCCATTCTAGCCCCAGACTCTGCTGAGCTCTGGCCAGCAGTCTCCAACCCCCTCCTAACCTGCTCCTTTCTTAGATGGGCCACTCCTCTGTGAGTAGCCCCCTGCCCCCATGCCTGGTCCACTGACAGCCAAGCGAGGCCTCCTGCTCGGTGCCTTCCTCTTCCCTTTTCTGCACCCTCCACCCCTGTTCAATTCCAACCTGTCACTCCTCCATCCTACTCCCTCCTCTGCCCCGCCTGCCTCGCGGTTGTCTGGTTCAGGTGCAGATCATCTCTCTCCTGGGTTATTCCCAGCGGCTCCTGCTGGACTCCCTGCTACCAGTTTCGTTCTTTCCAATGCAGTCCTCTCATTGTCAACAAAAGTAAACTTTCTATAAAGGCAAGCCCGATCATGCTCCCTCCCTGCCTAATGCTTCAGTGGCTGCCTACTGCCCTTAGGAAGCAGCCCCACCTGGCTCGGAAGACCTTTGTCGACCTGCTGGTGCTCCCCCAGCCCCAGGCCCGCCTTCCACAAATCACTGACTGCTGCGTTGCTCCCTGCCGTGGAGACCCTGGACTGCTCTGGCAGTGGGGCCCTCCCAGGTCTCTGTGACTGATGAACTGCACGCAACGTGTTTCTCTCCTTGATGGACTTCTCTCCATTTGGGCCACAGCAGAGCCTTTCCTAACCTTCTGGACTAGGGTAGCTGGTTGGCTCAGGGGTTGCTTGAGGCTGACATCGCCCCTGCAGGACTGCCTGTCTAGTGTCTCTTTTACCCAATAGGGCACGGGTTCTGGGAAGCCAGAGTCTGAGTCTTGTTTTAGTTTTGTTTTTTCCTTTTCTCATCTGTATCTGCAAGGCGTAGATAAATTAGGAATAGTAAATTAGAGTCTGGATTTGAATCCAGGTCCATTTGATTCTCAATTTGTGTTTGCTCTACCACAGTCCTGTTTTGCCTAAGTTAACTTCACATTAATTGGAAAAGTGAAGATTTTTTTTTTTCTGAATACTATCCAGAAGGGACACTAATTGTCCTTTATAGATTCCCCCCCCCCAGTTGTTCTGCTTGTAGGCTTTAGCTAATACAGCTCTACTTTGTTTCCTTTCCTTTTGCTCTTCCTTTTGCCTTTCCTTCTCCCTTCCCCTCCCCTCCCTTCCCCTCTTCTCCCCTCCCCGCCCCTTCCCTTCCCTTGTGTGTGGGGCAGGTATATGCTGTAGAAATGAATTCTCGAGGCCATCTTACATCCCCACATGTGAGCACCTAATCTCAGCTGTACTACCTGAGACCCCTTGAGTGCCAATCCTAGTCATACAGACAGGAAACAGGGGAGTACTGGGTAGAAGAAGGCAGTTCCATGGCAAAGGTCCCACCCTCAAGCCTGGAAATCCGTGGCCCCAAATGAGAACAGGCACTCCTATTTTTGTTCCCAAAAGTTGCCTTTTGGCCTGCCATGTCCCTATTCTGTACTCATATAAACCCCAAGTCCCAGGCTCCATGAGGGGACAAACAGAAGAGCAGAAGAATGGCAGAACAGTGCAGCAGAGAGAAGAGAAGGAGCATCTGAATTCTGAGAGGAGTTTGGCTGGGGACAGCTGGAGAGAAGATTGGCTGCTGGGCAGCCAAACCCTGGGGGAAGATCATCTTCCCACTCCATCCCCTTTCCAGCTCCCCATTCATCCCAATGAGACCTACCTCCACCACTCAAATAAAAACCCCACGTTCATCCCTGAGTCTGTGTGAGACCTGATTCTTCCTGGATGCCAAACAAGGACCCAGGTACCAACAGGGCACTGAGCTGATTAACATGTAAGCCGTCTGTGGACTGCAAAGCTAAAAGAATGCACTGTAACACCTGCCCACTTGGAATTCAGGAGTCGCAGGCTTCCACCCATGGAAGCTGCTGTGGAGTCAGAGGCCAGGGGCTCTCGCCCTGGCTCCTACACCTGCCCATCTGTGTGCTCCCTGTCCCATAAGGGGTTGGAGTGAGCACCGTGGCTGAAAAGACAAACCACACCCCTGTTGCATGTCCTGCAAGTTGGGTCAGGGAATTCTCCTGTTTCATTAGCCCCCCTTGCTTCCCCTTTTCCTCTCCAAAGTTGAAAGAAATAATCACGAACCAGGAAAAGCTCAGCAGACCGCAGGCACCAGTGTGCATTGGTGAGAAAGGAACTGCTCGCAGAAGGATGAAGGCGGTCCATAGAACAGCTGCAGCAGATTATCAAAAAGTTCAGATCTCCTTCAGGAAGTTAGGGGTAAACACTATCTCTGGTACTGAAGAAGTGAATATGTTTACAAACCAATGAACAGCAATCCACTTTAGCGACCCTAAAGGTCAGGTGTCTCTGGGAACACTTTCACATGACAGGCCACGCTGGGACAAAGCTGCTGAAGTAAGTGCTACCAGCATTGAAAACCAGCTTGGTGCAGACAGTCTGACTAGTTTAAGGAGACTGGCTAGAGCTCTGCCAAACTGTCTGTGGATGGAAAAGGACCACTTGCTTCTGGAGAGGATGATGATGATGATAAAGAAGTTTCTGATCTAGTGGAGGATTTTGATGAGGCTTCCGAGAATGAGATGAACTGAATTGAGTCAACTTCTAAAGAAAATGGAAGCTGCAGAAGTTACTGGGACCTGCTATTTTGTATTACAACTGCTTTTCAAAATTGTTTTGTTTATGGATCTCATAAAATCTAGATCTCTAATATTTTTAAGGCCAAGTCCCTTAGATACTGTGGCTGTTTTTAGTTTTTGCTTATACACAATTCATTCTTTGCAGCTAATTAAGCTGAAGAAACCTGGGAATAAAGTTTGAAACAAAGATAAATAAAGCTCTTTGTCTAATTAAAAAAAAAAGAAGTGAGTTCTTGAGTGTGAAGCGTGTTTTAGCTTTCGTGGTTCTTGCTCGTTTCCTCACTTTCGTCCACCCCTGATTCTGGGGTGCTGGACTGCCCTTTGAAGGTTGTCTGCAGGTTGAAGCTCAATCTGGAGCGTAAGCTCTGAGTCTTGGGGTTCAGCAAGGGAGCTCTGAGGGCTCCTTCTCCGGCTCTGCAGCCTCTGAGACAGTGCTTCCGCTCCGTCCCTGGCACTACCCAGAAGAGCCACAGATATCCTGGGGCCGTGGTGGGACAGCTTGGGGAGGAAAATGAGATTTTCCTTGCATGTGAGGGAGCGTCTGTGTCAACCTGCAGAGTTCCCTTTGTTGTACCTGAAGTAGTGAACACTGCTTTTATCTTGCCTTCGTGGGCCGAGGCAGAAACCTGTACGGGGCCAGCGGGGAGCTGGCAGCAAGAGGGAAAAGCACTGTGAGCACTAGCCGACTGCGTGCATATGCTCTTTATTCTGCTGTAAAGGTGATGGTGTTGGTCCCCCAGATGTTTCACCAAAATATCCAGCTAGAAAGTGAGAAACATACCCAATTTTCAAGAGTTGATTAAATGCATGTCACTTGAATTTAGGGATTATTCAAGTGAGACTTCATCTATATGCTGCTCATAAAATACCCAAAATACTTACAGAATGGACAGTACATTACTTTTTAAAATTTTGGTTAACAGAAATAAAAAAAAAGTATAAATTCTCAAAAAAGTACATACTTATTCACATGCAACTCATACAAATAACACCACGATTATGCCAATGAGCCTAATTTATAAATAGTATCTATTTACAAATAACAGCTGACTCATGAAGTAGGAAGTTGGAAAAGTAAAAATGAATGAAACCCCTTCCAAAAATATTTTCAAAGTGTCATAAAAAATTGCTGAGTATTAAACATAGCTTTAAAAAAAAAAAAAACAGTTCAGACAGAGAGAATACAACGTCATACAAGTTGTTTTTAAAGAACAATTTGCTTCTGTATAAAACTTCCCCAAGCTCAGGAAGTCTGAGTTTTTAACACAAAGGACAAGTCCAGGATCATGGTGAGTTGAATACATCCAGCTTTTAAAGTACAAAGTCAGTGGAGGAGCTTGTGCAGATGACCAGTGTGAGTGTACCCTGGTGCATCACAGAGGTGGCAAGAGACGGCCCTCGGGGGGCATGCGAGTTGTCGCAGTGGAAATTGTGAAACAAGATACTTCCATCAGCTGTGTCCATCTTTGAGTTTTATAGCACAGGGAAAGAGATGTCACAGCATACTTTTCAAAAGAATTCTATGAAAACTATAAATGAAGCAAATGTGACTAGCAAGCAAGCAGAAGTGTGCCTTTTTAGGGCAATATATGAAAACGCAGTTGGAGGCAAACTATGAAGTTTGAGCCATGGTTGATGTTTCCTGGTTCGCTTTGGAAGGCTACTGTCTTTACTGAGAAGAAAACCAAGAAGATGAATGCTGGAAAATGTGTGCGTAATTGAATTACAGATAACTTCTACTTTTTTCACCCAACCTCCAGTGCAGCCAAAGACATTGGTGCTCCCGACCCTTGTCACTCACTAAAGGGTGGACAGCCTCCCTGCTGGGTCCAGCGCTAAAGATGGCAGTCCCACACAATCGCCCAGCTCCTCCACCCCAGACCCTGGTCCCAACATGGAAGGTGGGCTCCTTTCTTCCAGACTACTAAGGCTGCCTGTGGTTGAGGTGTTGGGGTCTGCTTGGGACAGTGAATCCCAGGCCTTGCTTTCCTCCCTGTGTCCTTGCCTATGCTCCTGTTCCTTCAACCAGGAACAGGAATCCTGTTCCTGTATCCTAAGGCAGCTGTATCAAAAGAAAGCCATTTAAGAGAAGTGGTGACTGCTCTCTGCTTCTCTTGCTTAGAGAAGAATTTAGCAGTAGTTGTAACAATTAAAAAAAAATCTTCTAGCTCATTTGCTGAAAGGACAACAGTTTAAAAGAAAACGTTCACTATGACTCTCACTTTGCTTTTAGGTGACAGTAAGTTTTTGGAACCCCCAACCCCCTTGTGATTAGCAAGGGAGTGGACCTGACTCTGGCAATGGCTCGCCCAGCATCCATTCTCCTTCCCTTTTTCCAGGAGAACCCTTCAAGGCAACATTGCCTGACCACAAATAGTCATCTTCTCTCCTTCTGCTGCTGCTACTGCAGAGGCCTGAAAGGTCTGGCCAGTGAGGCCTATCCTGGCCCCACTCATGGCACTATTTCCTCTTCCCTGAGCCTCTCCTCTGAATCCAGCTGGTCATGCACAAGCACTGATTATGCAGGGGCAACCTGGCAGCTTGCCCGGCTTCCAGCCCAGGTCATGGCTTTCATTTTCTGCTGGGACGCTTCTCGGATCCTGCACCATGGCAAGCCTACACTAGGGACATGGGATGCACTCATGGAGCACCTGTGACTGACTGCGGATGGCCGCAACAGACAGATGTGTCCCCTTTTCTCCACCAGCTCTAAGTTCTGAGACGCATTTGGATGACTCCGCAGAAGTTCTTTTGCAAGTCATCTATGGTGCTGGCCAGCTGGAAAATGTGTCCTTAGATTGGTTTTTCACTCTTTCCAGCTTTCTTCATTCCTCACACCTGCTCCCTGGGATCACACTCCCAGATAAACTCCCTGCAGCTGTGTCTTTATCTCAAGCTCTGCTTTCAGGGAAACTTTGCTGTTACAAGTTGTCTGTATGAGCCAGAATCAAGGGCATCTTTTTAAAAGAGAAAGACAGATAAAGTTGGCAAGTCTCTTCTTTCTCATTCCCACTGGTAAAGACAAGTCATTTTGTCATGATGAGTGTGAAGACCATATGCTAAGGATAATAAAGCACAAAGGTTTTCCCCGTTGACACTCCCAAGCGACTGCAGCCACCTTGACAGCCTCCTCTGGTCTAGTATGGTGCAAATAGCTCATCGGTTTGGGCCTAATTAGGATTTCCTGTTATTTGCAGCCCAAACCATTCCTGATAGGGTAAAACAAAAAACAACAACCAAAGAGTACTTGGATTTACAAATCTTAGGGTAGGGATTAGAATCTTGCCTTTTGAAAATTCCTGCATCTCTTCTTCTTGCTCACTGTGGGGGGCCGGAGGGAGTCTTCTCTGCTCTTCCTGACAATTACAGCAGCTACAGGTGCAATCGTTTTCCACCTGCCTTTGGGGATGCCTGGTGTAGGTTCACTGCTGCTGCTGTTTTCTTCTATCATCTTTTACTTTCCCATATTATCATTTACCTTCTGAAATATGAATTAGATACACAAAAAGTAATTTGGAGAAAATCATGGCACACATTTGGAATTCCTACACTGTTATGCTTACAGATTCTAAAATGTATTTTATCTCTCACAGGGCCTTTTCCTCACTAAAGGCACATTTGGTTTTCATTGGTTCAGACTTGTTTCACAGCAAGAATGCAGTAGTTTACAAAAATACATAGCATAAAGTGAAATTAGTTAAGTACACCTCACTTCAACTAGCTTGATGGAAAGTTAATCTCATTCCATGGAATCAGGATGAGGAAAAGGAGAATGTATGCATTGTGCACTTGAGCATTTGAATACTTGATTGTTCCGGGATTTTTGTCTTTTTGAAGGTGTAGCAAGGTGGCCAGAACTACAATGTCCCCGAGGCACAGCTGTCAAGAAATATCTACCAAAAAAGAATTGCTTCATTAAACATAGATCTTTCCTTTGTTCATTAGGATCTTGCCAGATGGGAATTCAGTGTTTTGAAAGCAGGCACGCACATGGAATTTTGTTTCTGACATTGATGAATGACTGAATCTCTCCATGGAGTTTCACTATGGGGTGTCAGTGAGTGTCAGTTGAGGGCATGACTATAACTTTTCATGAGAGATCTGTAGGTGTCAAGCCGGTCTATGGCTGAGCAATCACAGTACAGCATCTGCTTCTATAAGTCAAAAGCGGAGAGGTAAACTCTTGAATTTAAATTTGCATATTGTAAGATTCTTCCAAGTTGACTAAACGGCATTTAAAAAAAAGAAAACTCCTGTTGAAGTTTCAGGTACTGTCACTTACTGTGCCTGACAAGAAACAAAGGCAGCACAGATAAAACACTCAGTTGTAGTCAGAAGAACCAATAGTCAAAGCAATGAAGTCTGCCCAGCCTCAGGTTACTGTACCTCCTGAGTCAGCTGACACCTGGTACCTCTGCACCATTAACTTGACTAGAAACCCTGCCCTGTAGTCATGAGGATCTTTGGAAGGTGAATAGACTAGTTCTAGTGTAGCATTTGCAGAGCTCCTCACATGGCAGGTGCTGGGCTACCCGCTGCTGTTTTGTTATGTTCTGCTGCAGGAAGCCAGTGAGGTGCTTGTTTATGTAGTTGGAGAAGCTAAGAACCATAGAAGTCAATACTTTCCTCAATCACTTAGCTAGTAAATGGCATGATTGATATTCAAACCTAAAGTGTCTGACTCAAAAGCCATTTTTTTTTCATTCTTCTCTACTGCTTAGTGTGGTGATTAAAATTGTGTTTGGTGGAGTCAGTGGGAGTTCAAGTCTCTGCTTTGCTGATGACTAGCCATGTCTTTCTGCAACTAACTCAGTCTCTCACCTCTTCTGTTTTGCCATTCAAAAGCAGCTATATCTTATCAGGCTTTCGATTTGCATTTTCCTGATGATCAGTGATGTTGAGCATCTTTTCATATTCTTTTTGGCACTTTGTATGTCTTCTTTGGAGAAATGCCTATTTGAGTCCTTCACTTATTTCTGAATCGGGTTGCTTGTCTTCTGTTGTTGAGTTGTCAGAGTTTTAAAAGATGCTTTGGATATTAATCCCTTATCAGATATATACTACATTTAAGATGTATCTTTTAGGTAACAATGGAGGCCTTTTAAAGAGCTGAGGAAAATGGCAAAAAGTATTGGCAATAATGCTGCTCTCACCATATTCCCCATAGTGGAAGCTGATGAGGGGTTTTCATTTTGCTGCTGGAGAGGTTGGCCATGCTCTCTTTATGGCACTTACGATTTATTCTTTGGTAGAAGGAAACATATTAATAACTCAGTAATGTTGTCTTTGTTTCCTTGAAAAAAGACAATTGCAGCTTTTGAATTTGTTGAGTGGGAATGCAGAGGATAATACCAAAGCAAAAAGGTGTCTGATTGGAAAGGTGTTTCATTTGTCCGTTCAGGAGATTTGTTTTACCTTACAAAATGGTGCAATGGAACAAATACCTATGTTACTATTTTTCTTCCCCTCTTGTCATTTCTTTTCCCTTTGGACTATTATCTTCTCTGAACTGTTCTCTGTGTGAAAATGTTATATCTTCCTGATTTTCAAATGCTTTCAGAATAGCAACAGGTGATAGGAGATCAATTTTTAACAATCTCAATATTTAAACTTAAACATTTTCCACAATATTATACCCCCAAATCTTTTTATTCTCCGTTGAGCCATTAAAAAAAAAAAGGCACAGACAGCTTCCCAGAATGACTGACATATCTGTTTGCTCTAGATGTATTCATATGGCCAACAGTGTGGTGGTAATAGAATGCGATTCCTCAGCACTGTAAAATGAAGATGGTGGATAATAGCGCTGCAATATTACTAAATCAGCTAAATGAGGTCTTGAATTCATTGAAGTGCAAAGTAGCCAACGATAAGTCATCCTTCCACGCAGCAGAAGAGAGAATCTGGGTGCACAGAGTATGGGCATATTTGTTAAAAATATAAGGCCTAGAGGATAACATTATGCATAATGTGGCCAATTTATGCTATAATCATTAGGGTGACTTAATTTTACTTGTTACAATATTCTAATCTTAAAAAGGAGTTGAACTCAATGTATTATCCATTTTGAATGGCTTTACAAAGCATTTCAGGGTGATAAAAATTACTGGCTCTTATTATTGTGTACAATTTTCTACATTTGAAAACTCCAAAAAACAACTTATGCTTTTATTATGTGTTTTTTTCAAACATAAATGTGTAGAGAATTAAAGTGATATGGAGGAAAGGTAAGATTGTAGGGTTTTGTTTTTTTTTGGTAGTTTACTTTTATTACAATAAAACAAGTGACTATTTTGCTTGGATCTAACATCTATTATCTTTTGAGAATACATTTCAACCCTAATTGAGATTAAAGGTCTATAATAGTATATCAGATTTGGCTAATCAGCTCTTCTTACACTACAAATGATTCCTTAAAAAAATGCATCTGTCTTCATGGTAAGCACTTTATTTCTTCATTGATTTTTTTTTCTACTTGGATGACAAAAGGATAAAGCTTGTTTTGACTAACAAAGTCTTTTAGAGTATTAATTTACTCTTAATGTGTTTTTTGTGGTTAAATGATTGGCCCTTAATATACAAAGGCCTTTGGTTTTATCTTCAGATTAGTTGATAGAAACTGGCTTAAAGAGGTGTGAGAACGATGCTGGCCAGCCTTGCCTGCTCAACTGGGGTGGGTGACAGAAAGCTCTGTTTCTGGGTGATGGGTGAAGGTATTTCATTTCATTGTCAAGTGTCCTTGGTTGAATGCCAAATTATATAATCATTCTACATTTAGCCAGCTGCTGCTTCTGATGAGACTGCGTAGGAATTTAAATTTCCTTTTTTTAAAAAAAGACAGGCATATCAAACCTGAGATAAGGAATGCCTTGTGGTGCTACCTATTTCAGGTGAAACTTTCTATGTATTTAGCCTTAGGGCAGCTATGTCTTTGCACAGCAGCAAGCCGATATTATCAATACTTCCTAAAGTTCAAGTTTATCTAACATGATTTTCTAAAGATTAAAAAATGTATGCTTGTTTTAAGTTAATGCTTTTCATATTAAGTCATTTAGAAATAGCCAGACACATTTAAACTCCAAATACTAGTTAAGCCCAATGTTTATTGACTCACATTTTTAGGAGAAAGATAAAAATAACCTTAAAATTAGCTCACATTAGAGATATAATTGTGATGAGTATCCTCTCAGCTCAGCCTTCCAGACTTTATATTTCTATGGTTTATTGTTGCATAATGAGAAATAATGTTTAGAACGAATGCTCTGAGACTGCAAAATTATGAATAATTGAAAAAATGTCATTTTTATTACACATTAATCATAAGGTATTAGAAAAATTTTCAAAACAGCAGTTTAAAAGGAATATTTTAACAGTTGCCAGGAATTCAATAAACCCAATTATACAGTTTCCTGAGCATTGTGTCTAATCTAGATTTGTCTGTAAAATGTGCCATAGAATGTAGACTATTTTTTCTTACACTATAGAAGCTAAAATCATTATATTTTTCTTATACTATAAGAGCTAAGGTTGTCTGTTTACATTAACTTTGATACAGGTGATCAATGTCTAAATACTTATTTAACAGGTGTTTATTAAGTGACTACTATGTCCCATGCATGATGCTACAGGGTTGGGATATGAGTGAGTTAAACAGAGAAAAATTATTCCCTTCATTGGGCTTACATTTTAGCAGATAGAGAGAGAGAGAAAAAAAAATTAGAAACATAATAAATGGGCATATGCTATAGTATTTCAGATGGTAATGAATGCTACATGAAAGAAAATGAAAGTAGCATAAAAGCAGTCAGATGTGCCTAATGAAAATTAGCCGAAATCAACCCAGTAGTACCATAGGTAGGTTTTTTTTTTTTTTTTTTGGATAAGCAGACCCTTTTGGTCTTAAAGCTTGAAGCTTACATTTGTTTTATCCAAGTTCTTTCCTCAGAAAATGACCTTCAGGCCTCTTTAAAAAAAAAAAAAATTGCTGGGTTACCACACCCAGACAATGAGATGCCTGACTCCCCATTCCTCATAACTGCTTCATTGCCTCCCCACTAGTTCCTGGTTTCTTATACATTGCTACATTTCTTCCCTGCTATTTAATCCCCTAGTTTTAGTCAATCAGGGAGATAGATTTGAGACTGAATTCCCATATCCTCGGGCTGCAGTACCCAAGTAAATTTCCTCTTCGGCAATACTCACCATCTCAGGGATTGGCTTTCTGTGCTGCCAGCAGCAGGACCTAGAACAAAACCCTGGTGTTTCAGTAACAATCAATGCTGCATAAAAAAAAAAATGAGAATAAGGTAAAGGCAGCCAGATGTGCCTAATGAAAATTAGATAGCTACAAGTATTTTTTTGACATCTTAAAATTAACTGTATACTACATATATAGAGATATATTTATTTATACATACATATATACTTTTGGAAACAGTGGTCTAGGCCAGCATTTCCATTTGGAAATTATAGAATACAAAGTCCCTTAACAAAACAAAGTCACTTAACAAAAGTAGTTGGAGAATAGAATACATGTAGAACTTAGAACTCATAACTCTCTGGTTCCCAACCATGTATTATTTCTTTTTCATAATTCTGGAGCTTCAGGACAAACTCTCAACTGTATTAGATCTTTGTAATGCTTATAATATGAAGACAAGCCATATGTATAACTGGAGCAAAAAATCACAATGCATCCATGTGTTCAAGAGATAATTTTGGCTGGGTGTGGCAGCTCATGCCTATAATCGCAGTACTCTGGGAGGGTGAGGCAGGTGAATCACTTGAGTTCAGGAGTTTGAGACTACCCTGACCAACATGGCAAAACCCTGTCTCTACTACAATTATAAAAATTTGCCGGGCATATTGGTGGATGCCTGTAATCCCAAATACTGAGGAGGCACTGGTCAGCCGGTGGCACCTTTGTCCTATGGTGGGCAGGTGGGCTGAGGAGGAGGTGGCAGTGGTGGGCCTGAGGCAAAGGAGTGGCCTGGAGCCCACCTCGCTGGTAGCAATATTAATAAGGCAGCGGAAAGAAGAAATATGAATACGGCTCCATCACCATCAAGACCCAGCCCACACAAAGGTAAAGTACCCTGACACCGTGAGTTACCTTGGGAGAGTTGGGCTCTGGGGAATTAAGCCCAGCTTCATACACCAAAGGTCTTTTCTTCCCCCCAACAAGTGAAATGCTCAAGCAAACAATAAGAACATGAACCTTGTGTGAAGGGCCTTGCTGCTTTTTAAAAACATACATCAGGAGATACAGCGGAAGTTTTGTGTTTTCAGTGTCAAATCCAGCAAGTTCAGCTTGCAGCATGAGTTGCAGGCGATTGGAAGAGGATAAACCTCTGTCTGTCCCCAGTTCACGTGTCGATGGGAGTCTCCAGAGCAGAAGGAGTGCCCCAGAGTCGTTGGTGTATGCCATGCTGCACTGCAGTGGGCCGCAGAGACTCGACTCTTCATTCCAAATGCCTGCCGGTCCAGATGTTAACCCAGGTTTACGGAAAGTGCTGCTTGAGAGATTGCTGCTGCTCCTGTCCTGCAGATCCCCGGTTTGCTCACACACTTGGGTTACCTGTTTGAGGGGAAGTAAAAAGGGCTAAACACTCCACCTCTGGAAAGTCTCCCTTTTTCTTAGCTTTCATGGAAATCAAGGGTGTTTTCCCAATATATTCTTCCTTCCAGTGTATACAAAAGAGATAATCCTGGTGTGTTCCCTCAAGATACAAATTGGTCCCTTCTCTCAAAGAAGAGCTTTATTAGTGTTACCATTTACATCAAAAATAAGGATATTGTATTCAAATGTTCTGGCCCCATAACAGCGCACAAGTGGAAGCAGTTTTGTATAGAGGACAGACAGATATGATATATTTCATACAAATGATGTATTTCATATCTAGTGTCTTTTCAAGGCCCAAGCAGATTAATGGATTTTGCCTTGCCTCAAAGTAAAAAGGCCAGTTTTCCCCAGAAGCATACCTAAACTACATACCCCAGTGAACTGCATTTCCTACAGTGAACTGGACAGTACTGCGTATAGTGAATCCTCGTCTGTGCTGGTACCTCCACCTGGGAACCCAACTAACTGAACATTACGCATAACATAGAGCTGTCCTGCTTTTGGACAAAAACACCTGTATTTTGTTACCTACTTACAGGAAAGAATGACCACTGTATGTTTCATGGGTTTGGAGACAGTCGAGATTCAAGGCGGGATCAATCCCCCATTTGGGGAAGTCCCAGGAGAAGGCCCAGGGATGGCAGAAATGGCCAGGACGCCCGGGACAGCAGACATTCGAGACCCCCGAGACTTGTGGGATCTCAGAGACAGCAGGAGTATGCACGATGTTTGGGACATGAGGGATCTTAGGGACTTTTGTGATCTAGGAGAATCTAGGAATTTTCTAGATCAGCGAGACCCCACGTAGGACAGATACAGAAACATGAGAGACTCCTGAGATCCTGTGTACAGGAGAGAAGGCTCTTATGATCGATACCTGCAGGATGAGTCTTATTTGACCGTTACGGAGATAGCTTGGATGGAAGAGTCCCTCCAGGCCCAGAAAGTCAGTCTCGTGCCAAAGAGCGTTTGAAACATGAGGAACGGCCTAGAGAAGAGCTTTATCGTCAATATTTTGAGGAGATTCAGAGACACTCTGATGCCGAAAGGTCCATCGATTGTTCTGTGATTGTGATCAACCGACAAAAGACTATGCCGAGTCTGTGGGGTGGAAGCTGTGAGACCTGGGCGTGGTAGTGGACTTGATCCTCCTCAACACAGAGATGTCTTTATCACAGCCTTGGAGGATGTGAGCAGGGGAGGTTCCCTTTTGCTATTGTCATCACCCAGCAACGCCAGATTCACCGCTCCTGCGCAGCCAACATCATGTTTGGAACCCCGGAAGAGCATTGCGACATGCCCCAGGCAGACGCCATGGTGCTGGTGGCCAGAAGTTATGAGCGTGATAAGAATGAGTGCCGGGAGAAGGAATGTGAGGAGATTGCCAGACAGGCAGCCAGGATGCAGCCATCCTGCAGGAAAGAGAGAGAGGAGGCCCTGAGGAGGGCGTGCGCAGGGCCACCCTCCAGCCATCCAGCACCTCATCAGCCTGCAGGCAGACAACAGATGCCTCACTGCCAAAGAGACTGACAAGATCAGGAACTACCTGCGAGAGCAGAAGGAGCAGCTGATGAGGAGCAGCACCGACTCTCTGCCTGGCCTGATTTCCTGCCAACCACTCGGGCGACCTCGGGTGCCTCGCTGAAGACAGGGCCAAGCTCCCAACCGCTCCAGAACGGCCATGTGCTCCCCTCTACTACACCCACTCCATCTGCACCCCCCAACTCCCAGCAAGAGCTTCAGGCCAAAATCCCCAGCCTCTTCAGTAGTGGTACAGTGGTGGCCAATAGCACCTCTACAACCCCCTCAGATGCTGCCGGAAACACCCTGAACCAGAATTTTTCCATGGCAGCAAACAGCTTCCACAAAGATCACAGGCCTTTGGCAATCAGCCTCCAAGCATTTTGGGGCAGGGAGGATCTGCTGAGAACATGGGCCCCAGACCTGGGGATCCTTCCCAAGGGCTTTTTGGCCAACCTTCCAGTCGCCTGGCACCTGCTAGCACCATGGCTAGCCAGTGGCCTGTGTCTTCCACAGGTGCCAACTTTGACAATCTAAATGTACAGAAGGCTCCCGATACCCTGATCCAGAGTGGCCCTGCTCTCTCCCACCTGGTTAGTCAGACCACAGCACAGATGGGGCAGCCACAGGCCCCCACGGGATCTTACCAGAGGCATTACTGAGGCTAAACATTTCAATTGTCCCCAGTCCCCTCAGCCCCTGGCCTCGTCCCACTAACTGCATTCTAAATAGAGTTGTTTGGAGGATATTCTTTGCATTCTCCGGGTCTGCATCGAGTGTCATCAGTTCCTACCACCTGCTCCCTCTCCTGCCCAAGGCTGTGTTGCTTATTCCTTACCAAGTTTATGCTGCATTTGGGGCTGTATTTTGTTTTGTTTTGTGTTTTTTTTTGGGTTTTTGTAGAAAATAAGTATCTCCGGGGTCACTTGGGCAATACAGGTGTTTGGGCTTATGTCTGATGGGGTTTCTCCGGTCCCTCTGTCTACCGGATTTGGAGCCAGGCCCAGCTGGCCACGTTTGGAATGGCATCTGTCATGTCAGTAGCCACCACCTTTGTTCATTGTGAACCTACCAAGGCTTTCCAGCTTCAAACACGTCGGCCAGAGCTCAAGCTCCTGCCTGAAGCTCCTGCCTAGAGTTAATGAAAATTCGGCCGGCCTTGGCAGGCACGGTGTCGTCATGCCCAACCCCAAATGTTTGGGGTCTGCTTGAGGATTCATAAATCAGCTACTCTGGATTGTTGAGGAATGACCATGGCAGCCACAGAAGAAAGAATTTTTCTGTCTGAGCCAAGGTTGTTTTTTGTTTTTTTTTTTTCTCTTTTATCTTTGGTTTTCATTTCATTGGAAGATCTCCAGTGGACTGAACCACTCCAGTTGGCAGCAGTTTAGCACAAATGGTGAATCTGGGCCTCACCGTTCTTCCCCCCACCAGCTCTGTCAGTATCGCCCTGCACCGGTACTTCCGTGGAGCCGATTCTGAGACTCTGGCCGTGAACACTCATTTCTTCGGTGATTTGTTTTGAGCTTTTGGCTCAAAACCCCAGGCTCTTGTTTTCATCTAGACTCTTGTTCTGTTTCCTGAGCAGCAGGAGGTAGGGACCACTTTGATGTCAGACTTCTGGTAGCTGGACATGTTCTTGAGATTGGTGGCTGTTCATGACTTTTGCACCAGAGTGAAATTGTTGGAGGGAGGGCTTCTGGCTGTTGTTCTAAGTGGAGCCCCAGGAAGCTGCCCTCTCTGTAGGGATTGTGCTCAGTAGATCCCTGTGGATCACAGTCTCGAGACCCTTTAGAAGGGGAGAGGGAGAGCAGTGACTTCCGCCAAGTCCCTGACAGTGGCAGAGAAAACAATGGTTTCAAAATTCAAGGCCCCCAAATGGCAGCATTTTATGTTCTGACCTGTTTGTGTTATATAGTGTGCTTTTTTTTTTTTTTGAAACTCTTGTGTTGTTAATAAAATGAAATGATTGGAGTTCAAGACCAAACTGGCCAATGGTGAAACCCCGTCTCTACTAAAAAATTCAAAAATTAGCTGGGCATGGTGGCTAGTGCCTATAATCCCAGCTACTTGGGAGGCTGAGGTAGGATAATTGCTTGAACTGCACCCGGGAGGAAGAGGTTGCAATGAGCCAAGATCCCACCACTGCACTCCAGCCTGGGCTACAGAGTGAGACTCCAACTCAAAAATAAATAAATAAATAAATAAAAATAAAATGAAATGATTACTTTTTGATTAAAATGAAAAAAGTAAAAATTAAAAAAAAAAAGAAAAAAGAATCACTTGAATCTGAGTGGTGGTTGTGCTAAGTGAAACAAGCCAGGCACGGAAACACAAATAACTTCGTGAGCTTATTCCTATGTGGGATCATAAATGGTCAGACTCATTGGTAGTAACAGAGAGTCGAATGGCAGCTACCAGGGCCTAAGGAGAGTGGTGTATGTGGAAGAGATTGGGCAAAGGATACAAAGTTTTCGTTGGGAGAAATAAGTCCAGGAGATCTATTGTACAACGTGATGACTATTGTTAGTTGCATTGTATCGTATACTTGAAAATTGCTATAAAAGTACATTCTAAATGTCCTTACCCCCCCAAAAAATTGATACATATGTGAGATAATAGATTTGTTAGGTAACCTGATATAGCCATTTCAGAATATATGCATATATCAAAGCATCATGTAGTATACCATAAATATGTATAATTTTTACTTGTCAGTTAAAATAAATTCAAAAAAATTAAAAAGAGACAATTTCATGTACACTTAAATGGAGGGAGAAATCTATGTGCTTCTATAAAAGTGGCACAATATAAAATCTAGAGCAAGACAGGTTTTGTCTGGTTCCAGAATCAGTTTTCATGGAGTCTCAGAGCCCTACACTGGGAGTGGTAGAGTTAAAGGGCTTAGTAAAGCAGCCAAAAGGGGAAGCCGGGGAATGAGGGGAGGAAGTATTTTTACCTCTTTTTTCAAAATTAAAATACCTTGACTGGCTCCTCTGGCTAAAAAGGCAACATATGGTTATCGTAAAAATGCTCATGGAATAATATAAACATTATAGTCAAAGTTGTCAAAATGCCTACTCCTCATTAACGTTGAGAGTCTATCATTCTGGACTGTTACGTGTGTAGATATTTGCATATTGACTAAAATTTCGCATAGATAATATGTGCAAAACTTTGTATAACTAGAATCAATTTTGTTTAATAGTATTCTATGAATAATATTTTATTTATAATATATTGTGAATATCATGTAAATAATATTGGTAATACATATATACATATATATTTAAGTACATGGATATCTTCGTCATTTTAATGACTACATAAAATCCCACCATGTTCATGTACCATAACTAATTTACCCTTCATTTCTTTGTAGATGTTTAGTAATTTACTGATTATAAATAGTACTATGATGAGTTTGCATTCTGTGCTCTTGTCAGTTTAGTTTCTTAAGACAAATTCTTAAAAATGGAATTTGGGGTCAAAAGATCTTCAAAATTTATAATGACGTTTGCAAGTTTGACTCTCAATTGATATCAGTAATGAAATTTACTAATTCTTGCCAATACAATTGATCAAAGTTGATATCTTTAATTTGCAATTATTTGATTACTAATGAGGCTTACCACACTTCCACGTTTATCTGCTATTTGACTCACTTCCCCTTCCTCAGTAGGGCTCCTTCTTCATCCCGTAACAGGCTACTCGTCTTTCCTTAAACCCCAAAGACTGGAATCCCCAAGCAGGCCATTTCAAATCACCTTTTTCTCCTGTTGCCCCCCTCCTTAATTATGTCATCTGGTCCCACAGTTTAAATATTCACGTGCTAGTAACTCCCAGATTTATGGCTCCAGCTTTGACCTCTCTCCTGAATTTCAGTGCCTACCTGAAACTTCAGCACTTGAACTAACATCCTATGCCACATAGGCTTAGCAATTAATTATTTTTCATGAATTTTGTTCTGTATAAACTGAACCTAAGATCTCCTCTCAGTTCAACATTTTAGTCTATTATGTTTTTGAGCATTCTTTCCTATGGATTCTGTTCTCTTCTTCAAGGATTCTCGTTATTCTTACACAGGGCCTCCATCACTTTTCTTCCATATCTATGGTCTCTCTGATTTTTATATCTGTGTTCTTTAACTTTGAATTTCAGCCTATATTCCACATTGCTGACGTACTTCTCTGCAATGGTAATTCTGTTCTTTACAGTTTCCTACGATTTAAGTTCGTAAGCATTCTGTTTCTTTCACAAGATTCTTCTCTCCGAGAGGTCTCTTTTTATTTTAGTCTGCTTTCTTAGCTCCATTGTCTTTTCACCTTCATTGTGCGGAGCCAACAGTAGGTGCTCATGGAGGACAAGGAGATAAATGACTACAGGCAGTGGCTTCCCGGAGCCAGTTGTCTCGCTGACAGGCCAGCTCCAGGTCCCCTCCTTCCTGCTCCTGGGTGACTCAGGTCACTGAGTCTCTGTTCCCACCATTCCAGGAGAATCACGATCAACGTGCCCATCGTACACTGACTTACCTGTTTTTCTCTTTTTCAACTTGGAATTTTGAGAGGACAAAAACTTTCTGTTGCTTGACATGTATTCTCAGGAACTAGTACAGAAGACTGGCACAAAGTGGGCCTTTTAGAAATATTTACTAATTTAATGAATCACTGCATGAGGATGTAGTTCTTACAGTGCAAATTATTTATTGACCTTTGCTACACAGAAGGTCAAGGTCAAGGACATCTGAATGAATAAAGAAAATATTACGTGTATTTGTGTGTGCATGTATATATATATGCGTGCACACACACACGCGTGGACTATTATTCAGCCTTAAAAGAGAAGGAAATCCTACTATTTGTGACAAGATAAACTGACCTGGAAGATATTATGTTAAGTGAAATAAGCCAGTCACAGAAGAGCAAATACTGCATGACTCCACTCATACGAAGAATCTAAAATAGTCAAATTCACGGAAGCAGAGAATAGAATGGTGGTTGCTAGGAGTTGTGGGGAGGAAGAAATGGGGATTTGTTGCTCAGTGGGTGTGACATTTCAATTATTCAAGACAAATAATTTCTAGAGATGCGCTGTACAGAACAGCATCTGTGGTTAACAATCAGTATTGTATACTTTAAAATCTTTTAAGATGATAGATCTCATGTTAAGTGCTCTTACCACAAAGAAAACAAAGCAAAAACGAAACCACAAAAGAACGCAAGAAAATCTGTGGAAGCGATGGGTATGTTTAGTAGCACTTGGCTGTGGTATCATGAGAATATGAATATGTCCAAACTAAAAAAATATATATACATCAAGTGCATTTTTAAATATACAAATATCAACTATATCTCAATAGGGCTTCAACTTCAACAGAGTTTCACTCTTGTCACCCAGCCTGGAATGCAGTGACACAATCTCTGCTCACTGCAACCTCCATGTCCTTCACCTCCCAGGTTCAAGTAATTCTCCTGCCTCAGTCTCTCAAGTAACTAAGAGTACAGGCACCCACCACCATGCCTGGCTAATTTTTGTATTTTTAGTAGAGATGGGGTTTCACCATGTTGGTCAGGCTGGTCTCAAACTCTTGACCTCAGGTGATCTGCCCACCTTGGCCTCTCAAAGTGCTGGGATTACAGGCGTAATCCACCAAGCCTAGCCAAGTCTTACCTATTCATGTTGGTGCCTTTTGTCAGTTTTGGAAAATTCTCAGCCATTATCCTTTTAAATACTGTTGCTAACTCCTTCTTTCCATTTTGTCTGGAAATGCAATTAAAAGAAATGTAAGTTATGTACATGTAAGAATCTACACACATGCACACACACATACACATATATAGTGTTTTCACCAGGAGGGTTTCTCTGAACTATTTGGTCTGTCTTTGTCAGAAGCTGAACTCTGTAGCTGACATTAAAGATGGAAATCAATTGGTTGAGAGAATAAACTCACTCCTTTTAAAGTGTACTACAAATCTAAGTAAAACAAGGAATTCCTAATATAGAAAATATTCTTTCTTATACATGTTATCTCGCCATGTTAATTTACCTTATTTAAGTAATATGCGATTTCTGATAGAGAGATTGCCACCTTCTCTTCCTCCTCCTTCTCCCTCAGCCAGTAAAATTACTGTTTAGATGACCACCATGCTTCCCACGAAGCTCACTGTCACAATGAATCATGTTATTGTCCCTGTGGCATTAGTCATTAATTTCTTGGATGTTTTGTTAGCAATATGCCAGACCAAGTAACCTAAGGAGCTCTTTCAGTACAAGACGTGCAACAGGAGCTTCCCTTTAATTTTACAGTAGACACGGCAAAAAATGAGGGCTATTCTCAAATGTTAAGGTGAAGAGAGACCCTGGACCTAGAGAGGAGACTGAGTACTGGGGCAGAGGCCTCCTGGAGGGTGGGTCACATCCCTGGTGCCCAGGGCCACCTTCAGTTATGTGGAGAATCCCATGCCAGAGAATGAAAGCCTCAGTCAAAGGCTGATCCAATGGGCAGTACAGATTCTTTCTGATCTTAGTCTTATCACCAAGTGAAAAAGGAGAAACTATTTTTATTTTTTTCCTGAGAACTCCTAACCATAAACCAGCCCACAGGATTTGGGACATGAGTTCACACTACTTGAATGGCTCCAGTCTCCCTGAGATGATAATTTAGTGTAAAGTGTTTATGTGTAGGTGCTGTTTATTAAGGTCCAATAAAGAAAATGGATATATATTACATGTGTCAGACTGATGATTAAGATCTGGAATATACACATTCTTAAAAATCAATAAGAATGGAAAAAGAGTAGAAGGGAGGCTACAACACAAAAGGCATTTTATGTAAGAGATCACATTCATGGCCAATAAACCACCAAAAAATGCTTAACCTCATTAGAAATCAGAAAAATGCAAGTTGCAACAGCAATAAGGTATATTTCCCATCTTCCACATTGGCTAAAATTAAAGTTTGAATACCCCAAGTATGGTCATCCATGTGGAGCAATGAGAAGTGTTATACACTCCTGCTGGGAGCCTGCATTGGAACAGATATTCGGGAAAACAATTTGTTCTTAACTAGTAAAGTCGAACATATGCTTAACTTACAGCAGGTAATTTTCTTTTCAGGTACATAACCTAGATAAATTCTTGCACACATACACTGGGAAATATGAACAAGACTGCTAATGGCATCTGTGTAACAGCAAGTAACTGTTAGCAACCTAAATATCTTCGAATAGTTGAATGGACAGACTATGGTGTATTCACAAAAGGAATATACCATATAAATGTGTACCCACAGACAATATATATTTAAATGAGACCAGAAAGGGCACACATATGGGACTTCAATGTTCCCTATTTTATAGGGAATGTCATGAGTAGATACATATTTGTATTAAGTTCGTTTTGGGATTTGCCAAGTCGGAAAGACTTATGATAATAGTATTTTCTCAACTAAAACATAGATAAAGTAAAAGTACTAGCACAATTTTGTACTGCTTTGCTCTGGAAAACATTAGAAGAAATAAAGGTAAACATTCTAAATTAATTGTCCAAGAAAAGATTTTGGTGTGAAAACCTATGCAACTCAAATTTACCAAAGGATTTTAAATCATGCTGCATTTAAATTGCTTATTCTTTAAAAATGTATGAACAAATTAAATTAAATGGGAAATCCTACAGGAGTTGATTATGAGTGGACACAGGAAGTTACTCAGGACTAGGCAGCACTTGCTGGCCTCAGTTTCTGATAGGGTGGCTCAATGCGGCCATCTCTGGGTTCCAGTGTTTTTTATCGAGCACACCAGACGCAGGTATTCTACGACCATGTTTTGAGAAGCTTTGGGTTAAAGTTCAAGTTAATAGTTTGCAAGATAGAAAATGAAAGGTAGAGAAACAAAAACGAAAACAAATTAAATCCTGAGATTGTTGGCAAACATAGGATTGTACGGGTTTATTTGAAAAAAATGCAGGAAAATTAACAGATAAATTAGTTCTCCACAAATAAAGAACATGTAATTGTTGGGGAAATATTTAGAAATGTTTTCTTTGGCTGCATTCTGTGCACAGCTGTTAATGGGAAACACCTCTTTTATATATATATATATATATATATATATATGAAAAGAGCCTCAAATGAAGAATCTGTGCTCCACTATTAAATTACTCCTGTGTAGAATGAAAAATTTGATTAATGCATTCAATTTAAATTACTTAGATAGCACAGAAAATTAAAGGAAGTGCCCCGAAAGCTAAAAGATTAATGTCAGAATGTCATGGGCTCAGCAGCTTTGCACACAGCATACTAGGTGCTATACGCACATTCAACATTAGCTGATTAATAAAGCGTTCAGATAGCGGGAGTGATTGTAAAGTGTAGAGAAAGAATGTTCCTGAAAAAGGTTATTCTGAATATAGAGGAAATGTGAGATAAAAATGTGATAATGAAAAATGTGGAATCTACCCAGGTTTTCAGATTCCAGAATTCCTCCTCATGGCCAAATAGATTATGTTGAAACAGGAAACAGAACTGAAAGTTTTCTTTTGTTTCTTCATCTCAGTATATTTCTGGATTGATTGGATACATTTGATAACCACTGATCAAGTGGGTGCCATTGATGTATTTAGAGCAACTTCTGATGGTCTAAGTACAGCTCTGAGAATATGATAATTCACATTGATTCCTTAAGTCAGTGATTTTATTTAATCTTCCTATCAGCAGAATAGCATAGGTACTGTTATTATATCCATGGGGAGAGTGAGGCATCTAACTTAAATAATTTGCAAATGTCCCATGATTAATAAAATGCAGGATTCAAATTCATATCCAACTACACCCTAATAACTATGCTAGAATCTTACGAACAGAGTTGTTGGATAAAGGGTGCATGTTAGTTGATTCTGACCTGAAAGTTCTAGTGAAAGCTGTAAGATGTATTTGCATAGCCATGTACTTGAATTTAAAATAAGTTTTTTCCCTCCACCATATTGCCAAAGTTTATCACTGAAACCTCTACCACTATTCCCATTCAATTGTTACCCTAAATTTCCCAGGGCTCTGATGTGGATGAGTCACGTTTCCACTTCCGCTCTCAGTTCCAGCATTCCATCACTATAGAAGCAGAAGAGTCAATGCCAATTAGCAGACAAGTCATTCTGAAGTCAGTCTTTCTTCATCCAGCTTACTATAGGAGACAAATGGATTAAATAACAGGAGGTGACTCCACAATATTTATCAGATACATGATGCAAATAGGCCATTCTGCATTTGAAAAATTTGGAAAAAATAGACAAAATCAGTTGTTTTAGAAGTGAGCCTGGATGAAAAACATTTATTTTTCTAGTTTGTAAAAGATTTAAATAAGCAATTTTTAATTAATACAAAATTACTTTTAGTGTGCTAACCAAAAATAAGTTGATTAATGGCTGGGGTGGGGCTCAGACATCAAGAGTTTAAAAATTCCCCTGGGTGAATCTCATGAGCACAGGGCTGAGAACCACTGGCTTCAAGATTTCCCATCCAAGAGCCATTGGATTTGGTTATAAACAAAGTGACTGCATTTCTAAAATTCCCATATCTGAAAAATCTTGTCCTTGCTTTCAAGTCAAGATATAGTTGAGTATCTCAACGTCTCTTTATGGAAAAACAATCAGACCTTTAAACAGAGATAAAATTTGTTTTGCAAGAATTAAAAAAAATTATAACGAAAAAGAGAATTCTCACTAATGTAAATCTGTTGTTTTGGTAGTCTATTTAATCACAGCGATGTGGAGTGCAGTGTGAAAAAAATGGCTGCAGAGGTGATGCTAATTGCTTTAATTAGCTGCCCAAAGACTCAAAACCAAGAGGGTCAATTAGTATTGGCAAAGTAGACTGGAAGAACACTCCTATAATTTTTTTGGCCTGAAAGTTAAGCCCTGGAATTTCTAACTCACCCTCCTCTAAGACAAGGAGAAAATGATTACAATTGAATTATGCATTAATTCTGTTCTGAAATGGTAGTCACCACAAATTATTCAAAACAATACGTGAAGACCTATTGAATATGAAAGAGAAGTATATAATGCAAGTTGGGTGAAGGAGCCCAGTGACTCACTGTTTGAAATTCTCCTGCATTCATCAGTTTTTATTTTATTTTCATCTGTAATACACATATTATTTAAACAAGACGAAGGTAAAAATGGTAAATGCTAATAACTGAATTGCTAGTAATAATTCATATCATCTAATGTACAAAGTGTTATCCTGAATGTACTTGTAATCATATAATTTTGAAAAAAAAGGACAATATTCAATGTTAGAAAGCTTTCTGTAGGAAACCTAGATAGTATTGTATTAGAATTTCTGTGTGTATATTTATGTTATCTGTGTGTGCATCTCTGTGTCTGTGTGTATATGTATATGTGTGTGTATGTGAATGTGTATATCGTGTATGTATATGAGTATGTATATGTGTGAGTGTGTGTGTGTATGTGTGCACATGTGTGTATATGCATTTGTGTGTACATGTGTTTATATGTGTGTATATATGTGTATGTGTGTATATATGTGTGTATAAGTGTATGTGTGTATGTGTACGTGTGTGTATGTGTCTGTTTATATTTATGTGTGTATACATGTGCATGTATGTGTATTTTGGATGCATGTGTATATGTGTGTATACATGTGCATATACTTGTTTGTGTGTTGTATGCATGTGTATTTGTGTTTCTATGTGTATACATGTGTATATGTGAAAGTGTGTATGTATGTGTGTGTATTTGTGTGTGTATATTGTGTATATATGTGTTTGAGTATATGAGTATATATGTTGTGTTTATATGTATGTATATATGTATATGTAGGTATGCATGTGTGTATGTGTGTAGATGTATGTGTATGTTTGTGTGTGGGTATTCATGTGTATGTGTGTATCTGTATATATGTGCGTATACATGTGCATATACTTGTGAATGTATGCATGTATGTGTATATGTTTGTCTTTGTGTTTGCATGTATGCATAATGTGCATGTGTGTATGTATGTATGTGTGTGTGTATATGTGTGGGTATGTATATGTGTCTATATGCATCTGTGTATATATGTGTGTGTATATATGTTTGTGTGTGTATATGTGTGTGTATATGTGTGTAAGTGTGTGTGTACATGGGCATATCTTGTTTTATTACACTGCAGTTTATTGCACCTCACAGATGACTGCATTTTTACAGATTGAAAGTTTGTGACTACCTTGCCTCCAGCAAGTCTGTTGGCTCTATTAACAGCATGTGCCCACTTCACGTCTCAGTCTCACGATTTGGTAATTCTCATAATATTTCAAACCTTTTCATGATTATCATATTTGTCATGGTGAACAGTGGTCAGTGGTCCTTGATGCTGCTATTGTAATTGTTTTAGGGTGCTATGAACCATGTCCCTATAGGGTGGTGAGCTTAGTTGACAAATGTCCTGTGTGTTCTTAATGCTTGACCAGCTGTTTGTTACCTCATTTGTTTCCCTCTTCTCAGGACTTCCTATTCCTTAAGACACAATATTGAAATCAGGCCAGTCAGTAACTCTACAATGCGCCATAAATGCTCAAGTGAAAGGAAGCGTTGCATGTCTCTCACCTTAAATTAAAAGCTAGAAATGATTACGCTTAGTGAGGAAGGCATGTGGAAAGCTGAGACAGGCTGAAAGCTAGGCCACTTGTGCCAAACAGCCAAGTTGTGAATGCAAAGGAAAAGTTCTTGGAGGCTGAAAGTGCTGCTCCAGTGAACACGTGACTAAGCGAAACAGCCTCATTGCTGATATGAAGAAAGTTGTAGAAGCCTGGATAAAAGAGCAAATCCGCCACAACATTCCCTTAAGCCAAAGCCTAACATTGAGGAAGGCCCACACTCTCGCTTCAGTTCTATAAAGGCTGGGAGATGTGAGAAAGTTAGAGAAGAAAATTTGAAGCTAGCAGAGATTGGTTTATGAGATTGAAGGGAAAACACCGCCCCTATAACATAAAAGTGAAAGTGCTAAGCATCAAGTTATCCAGAAGATCCAGCTAAGATGATTGATGAAGGTAGCTCCAGATTTCTATTGGGAGAAAATACCGTCTAAGACTTTCATAGACAGAGGGGAGAAGTCAGTGCCTGCCTTCGACTTTTCAAAGGACAGACTGACTCTCTTGTTAGGGGCTAATGCAGCTGATGACTCTGAGTTGAAGCCACATCTCTTTTACTATTCTGAAGATCCTAGAGCCCTTAAGAATTACGTTAAATCTACTCTGCCTGTGCTCTAGAAAGGGAACAACAAAGCCTAGATGACAGCACATATCTTTACAGAAAGGTTTACTGAGTACTTAAAGCCCACTGCTGAGACCTACTGCTCAGAAAAAAATGATTCCTTTCAATTCAAAATACTACCACTCATTGACAAGCACCTGGTCACCCAAGAGCTCGATGGAGATATACAAGGATATTAAGTTGTTTTCATGCCTGCTAATACCATATTTGCTCTGCAGCACATGGATCAAGAAGTAATTTTGACTTTCAAGTCTTATAATTTCAGAAATACATTTCTTAATTCTATAACTGCCAAAGATAGTGATTCCTCTAAGGGACCTGGGAACAGTAAATTGAAAGCCTTCTGGAAACGATTTACTGTATTAGAAGGCATTGAGAACATGCATGATCCATGAGAGAAAGTGTAATAAAAATATCAACATTAACAGGAGTTTGGAAGAAGTTGATTCCAACTTTCATGGATGACTTTGAGGACATCAAGACTTCAGTGGAAGAAATAACTGCAGATGTGGTAAAAATAGCAAGGCACGTGGAGTCTGAGGATGTGACTGAATTGCTGCAATCTCATGGTCAAACATGAATGGATGAGGACTTGCTTCTTACAGATGAGCAAAAATAGTGGTTTCTTCGGGATGGAATTCACTCTTGGTAAAGATGCTGTGAACACTGTTGAAATGATAACAAAGCAGTTTAGAATATTACATCAACTTAGTTGTTGGTAAAATACTATCTGACAGCATTACATGCTACAGAGAAATTCTTCATGAAAGAGTCAGTCAATGCACCAGACTTCATCATTGAATGATTTTGGGGAATGGTTATAGCCACTTCAACTTTCAGCACGCCCACCCTGAGCAGTCAGCAGCCATCAACATTGAGGCAAAACCCTTCACCAGCAAAATTGTGAACTTGCTGAGGGCTCAGATGGTCATTCTCACGTTTTAGCAATAACGTAAGTTTCACTTAAGTACATTTTTAGTCACAGTGCTATTGCACGCCTAATAGACCATAATATAGTGTAAACATAACGTGTTTGGACTGGAAAACCAAAAAATCCATGTAACTCACTTTATTGCGAGATTTGCTTTATTGAGTTGGCCTGGGATGGAACCCACAATCTCCAAAATATGCTTTTAGGAGAAAAATTTGGGACTGTAATGTCCCCCTTGAAACTAGGAGGGAGGCAAGAGACCAAGGAATGACTCAGACAAGTTCAGCTTGGTGAATAGATGAGTTTATTAGGACTCATAGACAGGGTGTGCCTGGATGGTACAGGGCTGCTCTAGGGGTCTGCATCACCCCCTATCTCTAAGCTGCTGTTAAGCTAATTTCCTGGCTCTTTGCTTAATATGGCTGTGTGAAGAGACTGTTTTCCTTGGTAGGTTCTCAGGTATTCTCCAACGTGTTTGGACTCTCAGGGACATCTACTCCTTGGCTGGGCACCTTGGCTAACTGCCTGGCCTTCAGGATTCAGGCAGTGAACATGCATCCTTAAGAAACCCTGTGGGGACCTTGTCACACTATATATGCTTGTATTAAATATATGTAACCCAATAAATTCGGTGAATCTTTTAAAAACAAAAATAATTACCTTTGCTATTTCCTTATTTAGTATATTTCTTCACTTCCCCCTCCCTTCCACCCTGAGACGGAGTCTTGCTCTGTCACCGAGGCTGGAACTCAGTAGGATGATCTTAGCTCACTGCGACCTCTGCCTCCCAGGTTCAAGTGATTCTCCTGCCTCAGCAGTTGGGATTACAGGTATCTGCCACCACGCCTGGCTAATTTTTGTATTTTTTTAGTAGAGACAAGTTTTAACCATGTTGACAAGGCTGGTCTCAAATGCCTGACCTCAAGTGATCCTCCCACCTTGGCCTCCCAAAGCGTTGGGATTACAGGTGTGATCCACTGTGCCCAGCTTATTTCTCCATGTTGAAGTGAAACTCTAAAAAGCTTTCTTCACCTATAACTTTCCTAATAGGTGCATCTATTATTGTTTATTGGTTTCTGCTTTGAAACAGCAACAATATAATCAGCAAAGGCTGTTACAGATTAGAATGTGTGTGCACATGGGTGTGGACCTGTGTGTGTGTGTGTGTACCTGTGTGTGGATGTGTGTGTACCTGTGTGTGGATAAATGTGTACCTGTGGGTGGACGTGTGTGTACCTGCGTGTATGTGTATCTGTGTGTGGATGTGTGTGGACGTGTGTGTGTGTGAATGTGTATGTGTATCTGTGTGTGTGTGTGTGGTCCTGTGTGTGGACCTTTGTGTGTGTGTGTGTGTGTGTGTGTGTGTGTGTACCTGTGTGTGGATATGTGTATACGTGTGTGTGTGTGTATGTGTGTGCGCCTGTGTGTGGATGTGCGTGTACCTGTGTGTGTGTGTATGGACCTGTGTGTGGATGTGTGTGGATGTGTGTGTGAACCTGTGTGTGTGTGTATGTATATGTACCTCTGTGTGTGTGTGTGTGTGTGTGTGGATGTGGATCTGTGTGTGGATGTGTGTGGACCTATGTGTGGATGTGTGTGG
>NW_016107388.1:2922036-2923947 GCF_001604975.1 Cebus imitator | reverse complement strand
GTGTGCGTGTGTGTGTGGATCTGTGTGTGGATGAGTGTGGACCTGTGTGTGGATGTGTGTGTTGTGTGTGTGTACCTGTGCGTGGATATGTGTGTGGACCTCTGTGGACCTCTGTGTGTGTGTGTGTGTGTGTGTGTGTGTGTATCTGTGTGTGGATGTGTGTGGACCTCTGTGTGTGTGTGTATACCTGTGTGTGGATGTGTGTGGACCTGTGTGTGTGTGTGTGTGTGTGTGTACCTGTGTGTGGATGTGTGTGGATGTGCATAATATGCCTGTGAATGCATCTGTGTGTTTCCTGTCCGCACAGAGAAAGTCATGTGCCTTGAGTTGTGTCTAGTGGAAAGCAGATTCCTGCATCCTGATCTGCCCAGGAGATCCTCCCGGTTGAACCAGTGTTTTAGTCAGCGAGAGCGGTCATAACGAAGACCACAGACTTGGTGGCTAAAATGACAAAAATTCATTTCTCACTGTTCTGGAGGCTGGGAGTTGGAGATTCAGGTGCCAGCATAGCGAGAGTCCTCTTCTTGGCTTGCAGATGGCCGCTGCCTTTGTACCCTCACATGGCAGAGCAAGACCTGTGGTTCTCTTCCTCTTCTTATAAGGGCAATAGTTCCTTGGATCAGGGCTCCACCATTTATGACCTCAATTAACCTTGATCACCTCCCCGAAGGGCCTGTCTCTAATGCAGTCAGATAGGACTGCAACATAAGAATTTTAGGGGGACACAATTGAATCCACAGCAGCCAGAGTCTCTCTGTTGCCTAAGATGAAACCAGTGCTATTTTCATCACTGTATCAAGTGTGTGAGGCCAAGAACTAAAGTAGATCATGGGGAAATGAAATGCATGACATTTGATTCAGACAATGTCAGGCCTGAGTTTGTACCTTTGTGCAGTATTTTAGGAAATAGGGAGCTGAAATTTTATTCACCTCTAAATGTACTTCTTTGAATCAGCCCTGTTCTGTTCCCTGAGGAAACTGCAGAATCTGTCCAAACCACTAGCCTGTGAAGGATACTCAGTAAGAGTCAAGGGAGCATGGAGTTAAGAGATCAAATAACCTTCCAATTATTAGAGTCCCCAGGCACTCAGTTCTTGAAGCTTCTCAGCTCTCACATTCACTTGCTTTCAGATTCATGTTTGCTTTTCTAGCAGAAGAAAGCTTGTGTTTCCTTAAAATAACGAACGAGTTGAATTATTTACTGTGCAAGTGAGGGGAACTTTACTGCCTCGTACGAATGGTTGCCATTTTCATTTGGGAGGGAACAGTGAATGAGCATGCTGGGGTGTCCTGTCCTATAGATTGCTGTCTCTGAGGTCTCACTCATCCAATGCATTTGTTAAATAATCATTATAACACCAAGACCAAAACATAATGACACCAAACACGTGTGTGTGTGTGTGTGTGTGTGTGTGTGGTAGCACTGGAATTTACTACTCTAATCTGTCTCCCTGATATAATTGGTAATAATAATAAGGTGGGCACCTAAAACACACCAATTCTGTGCTAAGTGCTTTATTAGGAGGTATCAGTTCATTCTTGCAGAAATCCTATTCTGGAGGTAAATGTAACCCCTATTAAATGAAAAACTAAGCATGACTACTGATAGGAAATGATAATTCATTTATTTTCAGCCTTTCTTTCATTTTTAAGCAAAAAACTACATTGATTAAATGGGTATTGGGAAGTAAAGGGAACTATGAGTAAATAAAAGTGCTGTTACGCTGTTACAGTCAGAGCAAACCACAGAACCACAGCAGGTACAGACAGCAGCACAGGCTCTGCTGACACAGACTCTGAAGGTATCCAGCCCTCAGCATCCTCTGAAGGTACCAGCCCTTAGCATCCTCTGAAGGTACCAGCCCTTAGCATCCTCTGAAGGTATCCAGCCCTTAGCATCCTCTGAAGGTA
>NW_016107388.1:2902472-2921901 GCF_001604975.1 Cebus imitator | reverse complement strand
CCAGCCCTTAGCATCCTCTGAAGGTATCCAGCCCTTAGCATCCTCTGAAGATATCCAGCCCTTAGCATCCTCTGAAGGTACCAGCCCTCAGCATCCTCTGAAGGTATCTAGCCCTTAGCATCCATCCTTTCTTTTTTTTTTAGACGGAGTCTTGCTCTGTTACCAGGCTGGAGTGCAGTGGCACAATCTTGGCTCATGGCAACCTCTGCCTCCTGAGTTCAAGAGATTCTTCCACCTCAGCCTCCCGAGTAGCTGGGACCACAGGCATGTGCCACCACACCCGGCTAATTTTTTTGTATTTTTAGTAGAGATGGGGTTTCACCTTGTTGGACAGGATGATCTCGATCTCTTGACCTTGTGATCCACCCACCTTGGCCTCCCAAAGTGCTGGGATTACAGCCATGAGCCACTGCGCCAGGCCCCCATCCTTTCATTTTTGATAAACATAGTTATGCACATGGCCTCACCTATTGGCCCAACCTCCAGAGAGGCTCTGAACCCACTCAGATAGAATCACAATGTATGATTTATTGGTTTCAATGTCCATGTAGCCAGAAAAAGACAATAGAAGTCTCATAGCTTAAACATTAACAATATACTTTAAATGCAAGTATCATAAAATATTGTAAGATTTGGATGCATGCAGATTTCACAAAATTTTATTCCAGCAAGTACACTCAGATGGTCCTAATGTCTGCCTTATAGCTCAATGTCTCTCTGTTTAACTTTATGTAAAGCTAAGTCTAATCTTGCCTTGTTATGTTACAAATGGAAACACTGGAGAATAGCGAGGCTAATCCTTTGTTTGAGTTCACACAGCTTACGAATAGAAAAGCCACGGAAAAACCCCAGATGACTTTGCTCAAAATTCATTGCACTTGCATGAATGACAATGACTAGCTACTAGAGCTTAGATGGCTTGCGAGTCACGTGGTTCTTTTTTGTGTCAGACAATATACAAATCAAGATTTAAGGCATTGGCAGCTTTCCTTGATGAAGGGTTACTGTAAATATGAGACCGTGGGCGCCGAAGTTCCTACTGGTCTGTTTAACATATCTGTGAGACGTAAGTGAGAGTGCTCCCTCTCTCAGTTGTGTCACATGGTTATTAGTGAAGCCTTTGTTTTGTTTTGTTTTGTTTTGAGGTGAAGGCTTGTTCTGTAGCACAGGCTGGAGAGCAATAGCACCATCTTGGCTCACTGCAACCTCTGTCTCCTGGATTCGAGTGATTCTCCTGCCTCAGCCTCCCAAGTAGCTGGGATTACAAGCACGTACAACCATACCTGGCTAATTTTTGTATTATTATTGTTATTATTATTTTTAGCAGAGACAGGGTTTCACCATGTTGGCCAGGTTGGTTTCAAACTCCTGACCTCAGGTGGTCCTCCCACCTGGACCTCCCATAGTGAAGCATTTTTCTGCAGGATACTAGGCTAATACACGTTGCCTCTCATTGGTGGATGGAGAATACTGAGAAGAGAGTGGCTGGATTTCCCCAAACAGAGTGATGTTTTGGAATATTACGTGAAAAACACAAGTGTGATTTGGTGACTTTGAATATATTATCATCTTCGTTAAGATAAAATTTTGGTTTCTAGAGATTTCCTCGAAACAACATGTGCTTTGATCACATATCTATCAACAATGAAAGATGTTGTCATTTATAGTCTGTGTATTAAAAGCCCGAATCAAAGAGATAGTAGCGCTCGTTTCAAATTTCTTGATTTTGTTGTTGTTGGCTGTTTTTTCTTTGAGACAGGGTCTCGCTTTGTCACCCAGGGTGGAGTGCAGTGGTACAATCTTGGCTCACTGCAACCTCTTCCTCCCTGGCTCAATGGATCCTCCCACCTCAGCCTCTCAAGTAGCTGGGACCACAAGCTCACATCACCATGCCCAGCTAATTTCTGTATTTTCAGTAAAGAGGGGGTTTCATCATGTTTCCCAGGCTGGTCTCAAACTCCAGGGCTCAGTGATCCACTCACTTCTGCCTCCCAAAGTGTTGGGATTACAGGTGTGAGCCATCATGCCTGGCCATGTTTCAACTTTGAAAGATTGAACAGGTTATGTTGTGCAAGAAACTTAAACTCAGTCTGTGCTTGTCTTGTATCAAATGAGGATAAATAACATAGAGCATAAACATTAGTGTTCAGCATGAAGTAAATACCCTGTATTGCTATTGATCCTAATGCAATGACAGCATAGATTAGTAGTAGTGATCTAGAGCTTAGATAAAAATCAGTACATTCTTTATCATGGTAAGCTTGCCCAGTGTTTTGAACAAATTGGACGGTTTACTCTTCTGTGCTGCCCTCCTGTACTAAATGGAAAAGATTTTCTTATTGTCTGCAACTTTCACAGCATTTATTTTAATGTTAGAATTGACTTAAACAATTTCAGTTATTTTGAGTGAATTAGAATCACTGATTATTATTCTTTAGACAGATAGAGGCTCTGATCTCTTTGAAGACATAGATTGTGTTTAAGTCTGAAGAATCTGCCTAAAAATAAATTTTGAATTTTCCAGCAAGAATAATGGTTGAAGCTACAAAATTGTGACTTCTGATGTGAGCCTAGATATAGACATAATCTGTAAAATATATTTAACAATTGTATTTTGTGTAATTTTTGTGTTTCGGTTTAGAACAGTTGAGACAGGAACTTATATAACTCTGCTAAGACATGTTTTCCATGGGGAAGATGAGAACTTTCGCTTGTTCATTAAAGCAAAGAGTGTTTTCAGTGGGAGAAGTCACATTTTAGACTGTGGTGTACCACACCTAGTGAGCTGTGGTTTAATTTTAGTTAGGAAATTAGTCCATTGTGACTTGAAGCCTTAGAATTACGGTGCTGGCATGGGAAGGTATGTCCATCTGGAAGCCTCTCCCCTTCCTGACTTCAATAATTTCTTCCCTGGTTTTCTCTTGGGTTCTGCTCCAGTGAAATTTGCCCCACACCCGCAGCCTCTCATTTTTTTGACCTTTTGATTTATTATGAGCTTTTCAAATCCTTGTTTGAGGGGTTTTTGTAAACAAGGCAAAGAAAATGTGTGATACCTTCATGGACTTTCCTCATGTAAAACTTAATTTTTCTATTTCCTTTATTCCCCTTGAACTTATTACATTTCCCACTCCAAATTCCCATGTGGATACTGACTGAAAATATTTTAAATGATTTCATATTCAAATAATTTAATAGTTGTCTTATTGTGGACTTCTTTTTCTGTTTCCTTGAAAGAGACATTTGAGAGCCAATGATAGTTAACAAACCTAATTGATATTGAATATTGTTTTATGCTCATCAGTAAGATCCTTGTAGTTCTGTAATATAGCACACTTTGACAGAAAGAATAGAGTGATAACAACTCTCAGACGCTGCTTGAAGGCTTGTTGTCCTTTGCAGGGTGGCCTTGGTAAAAAGGGGATGGAGAGGGATGGCTTACATTACAGATCTTAATCACGGGCCCTTACTGCTACTCGCAACAGCATGAGTCTACTTCCACCTTGGATTCTTGTGGCTGTATTGGTTCTACCTATGAACAGTTCAAATTTAGATTGTAAGTTCCATAGAGACCTGAATTAGTAAGAGACTGGTTAGTTAGATCACCTAAGACGGTGGGGATTTGAAATGCATCCTCTGAAACTTCATCTACGGATGCCGGGAGTCATACATCTGCCTTCCTCCCTCTGCTGGCCTAGGCTGAGCATGTGTTTCTGAAAAATAAGAAAATATGTTAAAACTATTCATAATGTAGTGCTTTTAGAAGTATGCATCATGGAACAAAGAGAGGAAGAAAGAGGGATTGTCTTGGCATTTTCAGTGGTACTATTAATTAGCTGTGCCTTTGTCTTAATGACTTTTGATAACCTTCCTTAGAAGATTTTGTTCAACTTTATACTTTATATATATATTTTTCATTTTAAATTAATTTTCTTAAGTCAAACTAACTTGTAAATGTTTGCCTGTAGCTAAATAGCCATGTTCTTTAGAAAAGCAGTGCTTCTTCCACATATGAGGTTAGATATCGGCTATTGCCAATCCAAATACAATTGTGTTGGTTTAGTCTTTGCACATGGGAAAAAATAAAAAGCTGGGTTTTATTATCAGAGAAGTTAGGAGGACATGACTTTAGTATTTCTTTCTTACTTTACAGAGTCTGATATAATCTTTTGTTAGACTTTCTCCACTAGCTGTTTGGAAGGAAGTTGGGTATGCTGCCTGTGAACCTCAAGGAGACATCCCTGTGTTGGTGAACCTGTACCAAAGGATCATATTTATCAGAGATGTTAAAACCTAAATCTGTGGCTAGTTGAGATTCCGCTGTGCCTCAGTGGAACATCATTCTTCTCGGAATGGCTAAATCCCATTTTCATACAACCAAGCTCCTCTCTATATTATTTCCTTATATGACCAGAATCAAAGATGCTAGGAGACAACTTTCTAGAAAGTTCACAGTTGTTTTGGGATTTTCTTGTAAATATATTCATGGTCTATCTTCTCTTCCTTCGCCATAGAGCTCACTGGGGTGGGAAATTAAGGCAGCAGTTACCTTATTAGGAAAAAAAAAGTCAGATAATGGCCTCTTAAGATATCATTACTTGGGGCATCACCCATAAGACTAACTGGTACACATGAGGATGAAAGAACCAACTACTTCCCCAAGCGAAGTAAACTAATGAGTCAGAAGAGGATAGAAAGATTTCCCACGCGTTGGTTTGATCAATAGAGAGGTTGTGAAATGCAGGTCATAAATATGTAAAGACCTTCTGCGGTAGATTTACATATTAATCCCCAAAATGAAGCAAAAAAAAAATGTGGATGTCTGAGATGGCCCATAAGTTGGAGCTGAGTGCAGAGAGCTGAAAGAAATCACGAAGAAGCTGACAGCACAGTTGCTTAGACAGATGAGCCTCCTGCTGCAGAGCAGCTCCCACGCTTCAGTAGATGCCCAAGGAGACTCTGTGTGGCTTCATCCTTGCCCTGTGGCTGGGCTCCACGAGACTTGTGGGCTGGCAGCCTGCTGTTTGAACAGATGGGCCCCATACAGGCAGCCCCAGGAGTGCGACTATTGGGTGATTCACAGCCAGGAGTGTCTGAAAGTCCGATTCCCGATTCCTAACAGCGTGGCGAGTGAGACCTGCTGGGGCCCATCCAGCCGAGAGATGTCTGAACCCCCTCGTTTACAACAATGTAAAGCAAAGCCCTGAACCTTGGTGGGTTATGAGGATTTCTGCTCAAGGATGAATATGGTGCTGTTCCTGACGATCTAATCCTCCCGGCTTTCTTAATGAAGTTAGCGTTTGTCATTAGATCATTGTTTTAAAAAATATGCAAGCCGACCTTTATTTTGGAAACATCTGTTCCCCTCAGGTTGATTTTCTGTCTTTAGATTGGTGAGTGCTTGATTCTTTCTGAACCAGTAGTGATCTGTACACTGCCTGTGGCAGCATGCTGTCAGGATGGGAGCTGCAAATATTAGAGGTTTGGATAGAGGAGCTAACAAAATAAAAATTAAATGTCACCATTGGATGTTCTCGTTGTCACCTATGCCAGAACACTCAGGGTCATCCAAGATTCTGCCTCTTCCTCCATCTGGCCGCAGTCCACAGGGTCACCAGATTGTGTCTGTTCAACTTTCTTATTGTTTAATGCAGACGTGCCTCCATAAATTGTTAATGTGTTACTTTGACCTCACTTTCTGTTCTGTGGTGTGTTCTGTGTTTGGTTCTTGTAAATTCCCCAAGCAGCCAACAGAATGCCCTTCCTAAGCACAAATCAGATTATGTTATTCATATATATACACACACACACATGCACACACACACACACACACATATATATTTGTGTGTGTATATATATGTATATATAATTGCACTTTAGGTTCTGGGGTACATGTGCAGAACATGCAAGATGATTGCATAGGTACATACATGGCAATGTGGTTTGCTGCCTCCATCCCTCCATCACCTATATCTGGCATTTCTCCCCATGTAATTCCTCCTCAACCTCCCTACCCCCTGCTGTCCCTCCCCTATTCACCCCAAGCAGACCCCAGTGTGTGATGCTTCCCTCCCTCTGTCCATGTGTTCTCACTGTTCAACACCTGCCTGTGAGTGAAAACATGTGGTGTTTGATTCTCTGCTCTTGTGCCAGTTTGCTGAGAATGATGCTTTCCAGATTCATCCATGTCCCTACAAAGGACACAAATTCATCGTTTTTTTTTATTGCTGCATAGTATTCCACGGTGTATATGTGCCACATTTTCCTTATCCAGTCAATCATCGATGGGCATATGGGTTGGTTCCAGGTCTTTGCTATTGTAAACAGTGCCAAAATGAACATATGTGTGCATGTGTCTTTATAATAGAATGATTTATAATCCTTTGGATATATACCCAGTAATGGGATTGCTGGGTCAAATGGAATTTCTATTTCTAGGTCCTTGAGAAATCGCCACACTGTCTTCCACAATGGTTGAACTAATTTACATTCCCACCAACAGTGCAAAAGTGTTCCTATTTCTCCACATCCTCTCCAGTATCTATTGTCTCTGGATTTTTTTTAATGATCGCCATTCTAACTGGTGTGAGATGTTATCTCAATGTGGTTTTGATTTGCATTTCGCTAATGACCAGTGATGATGAGCATTTTTTCATATGTTTTTTGGCCTCATAAATGTCTTCTTTTGAAAAGTGTCTGTTCATATCCTTTGCCCACTTTTGAATGGATTTGTTTGTTTTTTTCTTCTAAATCTGTTTTAGTTCTTTGTAGATTCTGGATATTAGCCATTTGTCAGATGGGTAGATTGCAAAAATTTTTTTTCCCATTTGGTTGCTTGCCTATTCACTCTAATGATTGTTTCTTTTGCTATACAGAAGCTATGGAGTTTAATTAGGTCCCATTTGTCTATTTTGGCTTTTGTTGTCAATGCTTTTGGTGTTTTAGTCATGAAGTCCTTGCCTATGCCTATGTCCTGAATGGTTTTGCCTAGGGTTTCTTCTAGGGTTTTTATGGTGTCACATCTTATGTTTAAGTCTTAAATCCATTTGGAGTTAATTTTAGTGGAAGGTGTCAGGAAGGGGTCCAGTTTCTGCTTTCTGCACATGGCTAGCCAGCTTTCCCAACACCATTTATTAAACAGAGAATCCTTTCCCCACTGCTTGGTTTTGTCAGGTTTGTCAAAGATCAGATGGTTGTAGATGTGTGGCGTTGCCTCTGAGGCCTCTGTTCTGTTCCATTGGTCTATATCTCTTTTTTGGTACCAGTACCATGCTGTTTTGATTACTGTAGCCTTGTAGTATAGTTTGAAGTCAGGTAGCGTGATGTATCCAGCTTTGTTCTTTTTGCTTAGAATTGACTTGGCTATGCGGGCTCTCTTTCGGTTCCATATGAAGTTTAAGGTGTTTTTTTCCAGCTCTGTGAAAAGGGTCGTAGGTAGCCTGATGGGGATAGAGTTGAATCTATAAATTGTTTTGGGCAGTATAGCCATTTTCATGATATTGATTCTTCCTAACCATGAGCATGGAATGTTTCTCCATCTGTTTGTGTTCTCTCTTATTTCCTTGAGCAGTGGTTCATAGTTCTCCTTGGAGAGGTCCCTTACATCCTTTGTTAGTTGTATTCCTAGGTATTTTATTCTCTTTGTAGCAATTGTGAATGGCAGTTCATTCTACATTTGGCTCTCTTTAAGTCTGTTATTGGTGTATAGGAATGCTTGTGATTTCTGCATTGATTTTGTATCCTGAGACTTTGCTCAAGTTGCTTATCAGTTTAAGGAGATTTTGGGCTGAGACAATGGGGTCTTGTAAATATACAATCATGTTGTCTGCGAATAGAGACAATTTGACTTCCTCCTTTCCTAATTGAACACCCTTTATTTCTTTTTCTTGCCTGATTGCTCTGGCTAGAACTTCCAATACTATATTGAATAGGAGTGGTGAGAGAGGGCATCCTTGTCTTGTGCCACATTTCAAGGGGAATGCTTCCAGTTTTTGCCCATTCAGTATGATATTGGCTGTTGGTTTGTCATAAATAGCTTTTATTATTTTGAGATACATTCCATCAATACCTAGTTTATTCAGAGCTTTTACCATAAAGGGCTGTTGAATTTTGTCAAAGGCCTTTTCTGCATCAATTGAGATAATCATGTGATTTTTGTCTTTGGTTCTGTTTATGTGATGGATTATATTTATAGACTTGCGTATGTTGAACCAGCCTTGCATCCCTGGGATGAAGCCTATCTGATTGTGATGGATAAGCTCTTTGATGTGCTGTTGCAATCAGTTTGCCAGTATTTTATTCTTTTTCTTAAAGTTCTCAAGTGAATACTAGATGCTTGAAAGATAAGACCATAGTCCTTTTGCCTGACTATGAGGCTGACGTGCTTATGACCCCCCACAGTCTTTCTGCACCCATGCCACTGGCTCCCCTCCCCTCACGCAGTGGCACTGCTTCTGATCATACTGATCTGCTGCAGTGGCTGTGTGGCAAGATTCGTCATATTAAGAAACATAAGGAAAGAAACGTTTACTGATCATGATTTTTTCTTGCCAAAGGTAAATAATTTTCTGTTGCTTTAGGAAAATCTATATTTTCTTGTAATCTAGATTTCCTACTTCATTGAACAGAAGAATATCATTGAGATCATTGGAACTGTGTAGAAATTGAAATGTCAATATCTGTGCTGTTTTAAAAACGGCAACACCCTAGCAGCTTTCTAATCTTTCATGCTGGAATTATACTGAGGGCTCTAAAGTGAAGTTACTTGGGCTGTAATTGGCACACGGGTCATGGTTCACTCATGACTTACAGGTTTGGGGACTGAGGCATGACTTTCCCTCCAATCCCATGGAATGTTTTTGGCTTCTTTACTAGGACAGCTCCATTCTCATTGTCACTCTTGTCATACTTTATTACAATAACTATTTTTAAAGAGTATCAGTCTCCGGTATTGGACGATGAGCTCTGTGAACATGAGAACTTCAGTCTCTGGTGGTTACACTTGCTCTGCCACACAGAAAGAGCCCAAGAAAACTGTCGGGTCAAGTGGAATTAGTCATGTGACTTTCCTAATTCCGTTCAGTAGGTCTTTCGTGATCTTCTAATAACAAAAATATTTACATTCTCACATAGAAAACTTAGAAAAGAAAGAAAGCAACACTCATTTTCACAAATTGGAAGCGGCTATAATTAATATTTTGGCATATTTTCTGCTAGATTTACTTCTAGCTACATACCATGTATAATACAGTTGAGATCATGACTATAGACAGACTTTTTAAAACATCGTATCATCAACACTTTTTTTTTTGAGTCAGAATCTCACTCTGTCGCCAGGCGCCAGGCCGGAGTGCAGTGGTGCGATCTTGGCTCACTGCAACCTCTGCCTCCCGGGTTCAAGCAATTCTTCTGCTTCAGTCTCCTGAGTAGCTGGGACTACAGGCACATGCCACCATGCCCAGCTAATTTTTGTATTTTTGGTAGAGGGAGTTTCACCATGTTGGCCAGGATGGTCTCGATCTCTTGACCTCGTGATCTGCCCACCTCGGCCTCCCAAAGTGCTGGGATTACCGGCTTGAGCCACTGCGCCTGGCCAAACATTGTGTGAAGAACATGCAGGATTGTTGCATAGGTACACACATGGCAGCGTGATTTGCTGCCTTCCTCCCCTTCACCTGTATCTGGCATGTCTCCCCATGCTATCTCTCCCCAGCTCCCCACCCCCCACTGTCCCTCCCTTATTTCCCCCCAACAGACCTCAGTGTGTGATGCTCCCCTCCCTGTGTCCATATGTTCTCATTGTTCAACACCCACCTATAAGTGAGAACTATAAGTGATTTTCTGTTCTTGTGTCAGTTTGCTGAGAATGATGGTTTCCAAGTTCATCCATGTCCCTACAAAGGACACAAACTTATCGTTTTTGACGGCTGCATTTACTTTTCAAAGTAAATGGGAAGGACTTCTGAAATTTTAATATCTAAATTGATGCTAAAATATATCATGTTACTTGTACTCCATACGTAATATTCATTAATTCATTAAATATTTGTTGCTGTGGGCACTCCTTTTAAAATGTAATGGGAAACATAACAGATGATACACAAACATAACAATATGCCAATATTATTGATAAATAACAGCAATAAAAGCGAAATGTTGATTGAAGAAGTTGGGAGACAATGTGTTCATTGTGTGTATGAATAAGGGACGTGAGGTTCTGAGACCTCAAGAAGAAGGCAGATTTGATGAGTGCTTTAAAGCTGACATTTGTCTTAAACACCACAGTGGCTATGTGTGCATGTGTGTATGTAGGTAAACAAAGAAGCGCTTAAAATTGGAGAGGCTGGAGAAGAATCCAGAGTGGAGAAAATGATATGAGCCCTGACCCAGAGAGGTAAGTAGGCAGTGGTGAGGCTAGAAGAGCCCAGCTGTGGGGGCTAACGTAGTGGTTCTTGGGGAGGATTTTCCTCCTGAGGCTTTGCCAGATGTGGGGTATGATTTTGGTTGCCATGGTAATTGGGGAACATGACGTGGCATTTGAAGAATGAAGGCGTGGCCTGTTAGACAACTTGGATTCGGTGGGGAAGACCTAATTGGTAAAGGACGTCCCCATGTCCTCAACTTTCAAAACCTCCCAGAAAACATTAATCTGGGTACAAAACTGCATAATGATCTGATCCCAGAACCCACCCGCATTTTACAGGTTTCTAGCAGAGTTGACGGAGAGTGATGATACCTGTAATCAGAATAGGAGGGAAAGAGAATAAAAGCAGCACAGTGAGACACATTGGTTTGTACCAACGACAAAAACAAACAGAAATTGTCCGAATTTGTTTTCTATTGCTGAATAACCAACCCAGCAATATCCATGTATTAGTTCCCAGCCTGCCAGTCAGCTGTCTGGGCACCCCGTGACGAGGTTCTTGCTCAGGGTCTCCACAGCTGAGATCAAGTGTCAGCTTGGACTGCTGTCTCACCTGAGGCTGGGGTTCTCTGCAGGCCATGCAGGTTATTGGCAGAATTAACGTCCTTGTAGTCATAGGGCTGACGTCCTATTTCCCGGCTGGCATCTGGGGACCATTCCTTAGCTCTTAGTGACTGCCCACTGCTCTCTTCCATGTGGTGTTCTCCACAAAACATCCATTTGCTCCTTCAAGACCAGCAAGGGAATGTCTATCTATGTTGCCTCAAATCTCTGACTTTTCCTCTGACCTTTGGATTCAGATTTAAAGGGCTCATGTAATTAAGTCAGGTCCACCTGAATAATCTCCCTTTTGATCAAGCCAAAGTCAACTGATTAGTAACCTTAATCACATCTCCAAAACTCCTTTTGCAGGTAACAGTATAATCACACAGTGACATCCCGTCATTTTCACAGGCTCTGTCCACACTGAATGGAAGGGAATTAACAAGCATATGCACCATGTGAGATTGAGCTGGGTTCTGGGCTTAGATCATTATGCACAGGTTTTTCACCTAGATTAATGTCTGCTGGGAAATTTTGAAAGTTGAGGATATGGGAATCTTGGGGGCTGTCCTAGAATTATGCCTTTACACTGTCTAGAAACATCCAGAACACTTTGCGCTGGGACCCTTATGTCCATGTTGATGATAAATTACTTGATCAGACCTGGTAAATCCGAGTCTTAACTTTTGCTTTGGCCTTGACAGTGGATCAGATGCAAAGAGATTATGTGATATCTACGAACTGGACACAATGACTGCTCCTTTCCTGTTAGAAATCATGATATTTAATAAACATGTGGATGCGTGTGCTAGCAGCCATTAAACCAAACGCTGCTTTGAGTTACTGCCTTCCAGGTGGGAACACATAGTGTAGATACTGGTGTCATAGTGTCGTGACTCTGGTCACTACAGTGTTTTAAACTGGCTCATTTGTCAAGTGTAATTTTCCTATATACATTATTTTATTCGATCTGGAGGTTTTGACATGTAGATAGATGGGAGGGAAAAGGGAAGAAAATCCATTTTGGAGCACTCAAGGTGAGAACAATAGATTCGAGGGGAAGAGGACAGTAAACCTTGAAACCCAATTGTGTTTTCTGCCTTGCTCCTTGCTACGCTGGAGCTGTTTGCCTACACGTCGGTCTCACATGCCTTGGAAACTCTGCCTCTTTTCTTTCAGTCCTGCTAAAACCCAGGACAGCCTGAAAACATGGTCTATCGTGAGGCTTTTTTGTTCAGGGAATTTGGAGGAGCTTAGAGGAGAAAACAAGACAAGCAGCAACTCTTGGGGGGCTTCCACTTTGCTCTTACTTGTGAACAAAATTTTAAGTGTACAATACAACATTGCTAATTTTGGGGACAATGTTATACATAGGTCGCTGGATCTTCTCCGTCTTGCATCATTGAGACTTTATGTCTGTTTCTTACCAATTCCCCATTTCCCCTCTCCCCAATATCAGAAAGAATTATTTTCCAAAATATATATGGAGATCCTATAACTCAGCAGCAAAAAAAAGCAATAATCAGGTTTTTAAAACAGGCTAAAGATTTGAGTCATTTCTCCAGAGAAGATGCACAAATAGCCAATGGGTAGATGAAAAATTGCTTAATATCACCAATCAACATGGAAATGCAAATCAAAGCCACCATGAGGTAGCACATTGGCTGATACCCAACGAGGTGTCAATTGGTGTGAGGTGATACATCATCGTGGCCTTGATTTGCATTTCTAATAGGAATATATATACACGAAAGACAATAGGTGTGGATAAGGATGTGGAGAAACTGGAACCCTTGTACACTGTTGGTGGAATGCAAAATGGCGCAGGCACCATGGAAAACAGTATGGAGATTCTTCAAAAAATTTTAAATAAAACTACTATATGATCCAAAACTTCCACTCCTGAATATTTATCCAAAATGATTGAAATCAGAATCTCAAAGGGATATTAGCACTCTGGTGGTTTCTTAATTGGAGGATTGGCAGCACCCGGGAACTGGTTAGAACTGGAAATTCTCAGCCCCCTACTCCAGCGCTATATTTCACCAACCTCTGGAGTGGGGCCCAGCAATCCCTTCTTAACCAGCCCTTTGGGAAATGCTGCTACATTCTGGATTGAGAACCACCACTCTAGTCAAATCAGGCAACTTTCTCTCTCTTTCATGTAGTCGTATCTATCTCATTGTTTCTCTGCTCTGTCTCTGAGCTGCTTCTTGCTGAAAAACGCAAAGCAGTAAACGATATTATACACATTTCTAAGAAATCAGATATTTAGTTTAACGAAGGCAAGCTTCATTGCGGCTGAAGAGGAGGCAGGTCAGGGGACAGTCAGTGGCATGAGGCTATCACAGCTGCGCAGCTCGGTCATTCAGCAGCAAACAGGTTAGGGACAGAGCTGTGTGTGAACAGAGGGCCATGAGTGCATACGCCGAGCCGCTCATTCTCCAGGCCACGTGGACACTGCATCCATTACAAGGGCCCCTCACCCCCTTCAAAGGGTTTCTCAGCACTCACAGGAGAAGACGAAGCAAAAGATTTGCTATAGGCTTCTTGGCATCATTGCCTATTCCCTTTTGGTTTTTAATATTTCAACAATGTAATGGTAGACACTAGCCCACAGTAGCAAAAATATTCAGCAAATGCCAACTGTTTTGGCAGGGTTCATATCCTATTCTCCCTTCTGAATTCTATACCTTTTGAGAATGTATAGATCATATTTAAAATATTCTATACAGATCATTTTGTGGTCTTTGTAGTGTTCAATATGTAATAGCATTTTTTAACCATAGCATTGATATAATTTACTAACTGTCTTTTAGGACTGGAATGTAAAAATCACTTTTCTTTTACAGTTATCTCTGAATGGTATGATTCTACATACTCTTCTACCTTATAGCTTTTCATATTTTAGACTATTTTTACAAAGAGCATATGCTAATGCATTTTTAAAAGGTATCTTAAATGTGATCTTAGCCTATCTGCTGTCATTTGTATGATCGACTTATACAGATTTCACATGAAGAGCACTGAGTGTACTCGTGCCCAGTGGAAACATAGTGTCCACTGAGAGGTGGAGTCTTAGTGGGCGCTGTGTGCAGACCACGTGCTGCAAACGTGGCATTGCACATATATGGACAAAATGCTTCAAAACTGCAGTAAAGCCATGGTTTCTATTTACAAGTTGTATTATTTTGAAAATGCTGGTGTTCTTCTTGATTAACGTCACAACCTCGTGACGATATTGTTGTCCATGGTCATATGCTGGACATTTCCTGAGACAGTGTGGGGAGAGAGGGCAACAGGGCTTGAGACACTTGCCAAGCCCTGAGTGACTGCAGCCCTGCTTACCTGCAGAGCTGCAGCAGTGCGAGGGCTGAGGGCCCCAGGGCTCTGCCCAGGAAAACCAGAGGATGCATGTAGACTCCTCCAGGGAACCTCAAGAATGAATACATACCAGGGAGCCAGACACCCATTTTTGATTCAATGGGACCAGAAATGGGAGAGAAAGTTCAGAGAGAAATGCACAGACAATCCCGGGATTGGTACTGATAGACAAGGTGGGGTGGGGTGTGGAAGTAAGAGGTAAAGCAATGATGAAGACTAGTTCTCTTATGGGGACTTCCGCAGGGTGGCTGGTGGTGTTAAGGGGCTGAGGTCTTGGGGAGAGGAGGGTTTCTGTTTGGCCTATGAAATCTGAAGAAACCCCCTTCTTCCCTTGTTTTCCTGTGTTCTTACAAAGAGTTTGCTCCATTGCATGGGTCAGCTCCATGCATGCTCGGGTCCACTCAAAAAGGTGCACTAGTCCTGTACTGAATCGACAGTCTTGAGATGCCCTTCTGGCACTGGGGGTGACAGTCAGCTCTCTCTTCTGGATGAAAAACCACCAGGGCCATGTCCCTCGACATGGCCTTCTGAGTCTTCTGGGCAAATCCCAAAATCCTGGTCTTCTAGGGTTCAGTTAGTTCCAGAAATGCGGTGTGAGGGGAAATTCCATACTAAAAGAGCACCATTTCCTGCTGATTAACTGAACATGTTCCACGTCATTAATTTCTTTAATCACATATCTTCACAACAGTTCTATGAGCAGAAACAATTTGATGAGAAAATCGAGGCACAGGGATGCTAAAATCCTGGCCAAGATCCCATAGCGAGCAAGCAGCAGTCCTACCCGGGAGACTCTCTGTCCGGCTGCCTGGCTGCAGGGTGTCCGCGGTCACTGCGGTGTCCTCGCACTTCCATGGGGAGAAGACAGAGTGTGGTGGTGTCACAACAGGAGGGCACCAGAGATTTACTGGCATGTTTTTCCCCGCTCAATAAAAGTGAACTTGTGTTTGCCGCCAGGACTTGGTTTCACTAAATCATATCAAAAAAGCACTGAAAGTTGTTGAAAATACATATATAGGTAATCAGTTTTTTTAAAAACACACATACACAGGATTAAATACATCAAGGAAACAATTCTCTTCCCTGTAATACACCTTCAGTTATAAAATTGTCAGTGGAAGATGCCTGTGCACTATTAGATATAAACTTCATCGGCAAGCCGTTCATGAAAACTCTAGAAACTTCAAGAAACAGCCAAGCAAGGAGTACAGTCCTAGTTTCCTGCGTTTTGAAGACAACTCTGTTTCCCACCTCAAGAGCCTCTTCTCTAGCCACGTGCATACCACGTGCAGGCAGCACCCGGCCTTTGGTGAAACCATATCTGCCTGCAGAGTGACTCCCCATTGTGGATAACATGAGATCACAGTGCTAGGTCATCAGCACGAGCCTCGAGACTTGGATGCTCCATCGCAAATGGGAAGAAAATCATTAGAGCTTATTGTCAATGAAGAGAAAGTGAATATTTTCAAGCAGAAATCAAAGTATAAGTGATAGGAATAGAAGCAGCCAGTGAACTTTACAGTGTCTCATTCACATACAAGTTTCAGGGAATAACTTACAAATAAATGAAACATGTCTTTGTCACTAATGAATGTGTGTCTCAGGAGAGAGTTATGAGTGTACCAACAGGGACAGCTTTGGCCCTTTCCTGAGGCATCCTGACTCTGGCTGGTGAAGTTGTTGTGATGGGGTGGATAACTGGTTAGTGCTTAGCTTCCTGAAGGGGATGCTTATTCATGAAATGAGCACTTATCAGGCCATTGTTCTGTGCAAGGTAAGGAAATTCAGCTACCAGGCTTTGAAGTTCTACCAACGCGCGCACAACACTGCACCACCTGCTAAAATGTCCCTCTGGAAGTCAAAGCATGAAGTCCAAATGCAAAGCAAAATGTCTAGTCTCTGACTCCTCAGGAATGATCATGTAAAATAAAAAAATACATACAGACCCAAGGTCGGGCATAAAATCGTACTACTACTAACCTTAGATATAAATTATTGAGCATGATGTGTCACTCACTTATGTCTGCCATCTCTAATTTCTCCACTCCTGATTTAGCGACTCCTCCTGTTTACAAATAATATGTTAAGTAATTAAGGTTGTGCAAGACCTATGACTGACATAGGGTGTTTTAGTGGATCTATAGGGAGGGATCATAATATCTCATGGAATCCCTATTAATAGACGAGAAGACTGGGGCTTAAGAGATTCATGCAAATTACCTGATGTCATAATACTATAAAGTGTGAGTGAGGCCTAGACTTCTGAGCACGTTTCTCTGTCCGATATGTGTGTGCTCTTTCCACTCTAACAGCCCATTTCCCAGGCTTCAAAACAAAGAGGATGCATAGTCTAGCCTAAAACAAATTTTCAAGTAAAAGGAAGAAAGGAATGCTCGTAACTTTAGAGTGGGGAGAGTGCTAGTTTTTTTCCTCTGCATTACCTCAATCATAGGATTGCATCCACCTGATTTCTTGGGATTATTTGCTTACATGTTCTTTTTCTCCAAACCAGATTCTTTGAAGCCCTTGTCTTCAAAAATTTGTGTCTCATTCATCATTTCTCAAGAACTTAGATCAATGTCAGGCACATGGTAGGTATGAAACAAATGTTGATAGATCGAGCTTGATTTTATGTAGTCAAAATAATCCAGTTAAAATAAGTGATAATTGTTATTATCAGATTCTATTTTTTTTTTTTTTTTGAGACAGAGTCTCGCTCTGTCGCCAGGCGCCAGGCTGGAATGTGGTGGCGCAATCTCAGCTCACTGTAACCTCCAGTTCCTGGATTCAAGCAATTCTCCTGCCTCCGCCTCCCAAACAGCTGGGACTACAGGCACACACCACCATGCGCAGCTAATGTTTGTATTTTCAGTAGAGACGGGTTTCATCATGTTGGCCAGGATGGTCTCGATCTCTTGACCTCGTGATCTGCCTGCCTCGGCTTCCCAAAGTGCTGGGATTACAGGCGTGAGCCACTGCGCCCAGCCAAGATTCTATTTTTTATGTTAAATTCTACAGAATACCTTCAGGACACACAAAAATTGGTGTGGGCTACATGTGTAAGTAACCCCTTACAACATGCCAGCCCAGTGTTCTGCTTTAAGTGTTTCAGTGATCTCTTCTGAAGAAACAAGTCTGAGAACTGACGATGTTAAGACACCCAAGAATATAATTCCCCTTCAAGTTGGATTCTTGAAGATCCATCATATGCCTCCTACTTCTGCCTATACTGAGGCGTGCCAGAGCTGTGTTAGGACAGATGCTTCAAGAGCAATATTTCACGCCGCAATGGAGATCCAAAGACATCCTTCTTCACACACGATGTTCTGTGAGCAACGTGCCTTCTCTTTACAAGAGGTTTTATGAGAAAACCTTTGTGATCTATCTTAGTTCTGTGATTTTAAGCCCTGCAAACTCTTTGTCGTCATTCAGCACGTACTCCAGAAACTCGTCATGGTCTTTCTGATGAAGGAGGCCCTGTTGCTAGTAGCGGTGTTAGCAGGAACCCAGCTATCCTTTTAGTTTGGTGCAGCCACCAAATACTTGAGGAATTTAACTGAAGTCTCCATATTCACTTTCATTGTGGAATGATAAACAAATTAGTGAGCTTTTAGAAAAGTTCTAAATTACCCAAAACTTTTATTTTGGGAAAAGATTTTACATGAAGTAGTGTATGTTTAGAAGAAACCAACATTCTACATTACTTTTTAGGCTATTTCCTAAGTAAAAGCCATTTGTTTTGGAAATAGTGATTCGAACTGATTGTTATTTACTCATTTATTTTTAACTCTTTAACACCTAAGTCCATTAATTAACACAGGAGCTATCAGTTCTATTGCATACTGGAAATATAGCATAAAGTGATGTTTTATAAGCAAGGCTCTCAGATAACTCTGGATTGAGTCACTTAATTCACTGGAACTGGTGAGTTGAAAGTCTTTAGGTTTTAACTAGGTTATCACTCTAAATCCCCATCAAACAATTTGAGAAATTTCTCTTTTCTTCTCCCAAATGGAGTGGATGAATACATTTTTTTTCTGTTGCTTTAAGCAGCAGACGTTAATGATTTGGCCAGTTACAGGAAATGTGTATAATACATTAGACAGATTATCTGTTTGTGTAAAAGAATGATAAGGAGATCATGTGATAATGACCAAGAGGTATGCAGGGTGATGCGTGGCTCTGAACAGCGGAAACTCACTCAACTATTTGGCAACAGAAATGCTTACTAAGTGTTTTCCTCCACTTCATCACCAAAACAAATGGGAAAAGTAATTAGAAACAAAGTGAAGGCTTTGGCAGTAGGCTTTCATCTTCTAAATTAGAGCTTCAAGTAAACAATCCTGTTTCAATCTTGCAGCTACTGCAACTGGAACTGTTTTGGCTTAATGATTCAGTTAAGACGGTAAGCCTCTGTGCTCTCTGGTTCCTTTTTCTTCATATCTTGACCCATTTCAGGAGCTGATTTCCACCTGGAATGCTACTCAACCCTGAGGTGTTTATTCCTGGATTGCCTGAAATAAATTTTGACAGGTTTACTTACTGATCTTATTCTTTTACATTAATCAAAGAATATTTATTATGTGGACAAGGGATATGTGACACTGAGCTAAAATGATATATAGTAATGAGAAAAGAATATGAAAATTAACCTGTCTTAAGTATTCAAAAAACTGAAATAGAAAAGATGGAGGCATTTAGTAAGAGATACATTATTTCCACCCCATTTGGTAATTCTACATCAGGTAGGAGCAGCTAAACAATTTTGGCACGGAGGCCGCTGGAGAACAGAATGGGGGGATTGGTGGTCAAAGGTGAGTCTGGCTGGGCGCAGTGGCTCACGCCTGTAATCCCAGCACTTTGGGAGGCCGAGGCGGGTGGATCACTTGAGGTCAGGAGTTTGAGACCAGCCTGGCTAACATGATGAAACCCCATCTCTACTAAAAATACAAAAATTAGCTGGGTGAGGTGGCATGTGCCTCTAATGGCAGCTACTCGGGAGGCTGAGGCAGGAGAATCGCTTGAATCCGGGAAGCAGAGATTGTGGTGAGCCGAGATCACACCACTGCACTTCAGCCTGGG
>NW_016107388.1:2816008-2902462 GCF_001604975.1 Cebus imitator | reverse complement strand
AAAAAGGCAAATCTATCCTGGGAGAACCATAGAGAAAACAGACATTCATCAGAGAGCAAGCGGCCAGCATAGGTGAAGGCACCAAAGGGTTTAGAAGAGGCAAGTGGACCATTCTTAGGAGGTGAAGATAACGTCAGTAATGGAGCCCACATCAATCTGAGTAATAAGGCACGTTTACTGAGGACTCACCGTCTATATCTATTCTTCCGTGTGATGATCTTAACCCTGTCACATGGAGGAACAAAGGCTTAGAGCTGTGAGTAACTTGCTCCAAACAACACAGATTACTGAATGTTTTGCAATGGATGACCAGAGAATTGTTAAGAGATGTGACGGGTTAAGAATCTGTATACGCGTCTTTTAGAAAGCCTTCCTTCTGTCCTGACTGAAGTGGACTCCCTTGCAGCAGGAACACCACTGAAGGGTGCATTCGTCTGTTTGTGCTGTGATAACAGATACAAGTCTGGGCAATTTCTACAGGACAGAAATGTATATCTCACTGTTCTGGAAGTCTGAGATCAAAGAGCTGGCAGGTTTGGTTGTCTGATGAGGGATGCTGTCTGCTTCCAAGGTAGTGCCTTGTTGCTGTGTCTTCTAGCGGGAAGGAATGCTGTATTCTCAGGTTGCAGAAGGCTGGAAGGGCAAGTGAATGCGTTGCTGCAGGAAGACTCTTTTACAAACGCCTTAATCCCATCCACAAAAGGGAGCTCTTTTGGCCTAATCACCTCTTACAGGCCTCACCTCTGAATACTACTGCACTGGTAACATCTGACTTTTGGAGGGAACACATTCAGATCGTAGAGGAGGGGCATGACAGTGCTCTGATGGAGAAATGACTAGGGTTTATAGGAGCCCGTGAGTGCCAAGGGGATGGATCAGGTGCATCAAATAAGTAGGAGAGTGCTTAGCCAATGATGAGCCATATGGAATACAGCTAGTGCTCGACTTACGACCACGGTTGGGACCGCGGACTGGTCGTGACACGATTTGGTCGTAAGTTGAGTAGGCTATATGTACAGTTGAAATGGTGCACGTGGAGATGGTAGTGCTGCCGGAAGCTGGTCCGCACTGTCGTACGCCCAGCTGGGCAACGTTTGTGCTGCCACACACGGAGCAGTCATGGCTAGCGATTGTGGTCGTAAAGTCGAATGGTCGTAAGTTGCATAGGTGGTTAAGTCGATTAATACCTGTAAATGGCAGGTAACAGCTCAGAGCTAGTTCTCAGTTTCCCAAGGACTCATGGGCTATTTCTACTGGGGAAGACCTTCCAGATCATTGAATTAAGGAATCCAAGTCCAGGGGAAATAATGTAATTTGTCCACAATCTAACAAAGTGTAGCAGAGAGTTAACTAAACACTTTGGAATGAGACAAATATGGACCTGAAACCGGGTTCGATTTCTACTTGGGCAAGTTAGTATTCAGTTACATTTTATATAAAATAGGGGCGGCATACCAGTCGAACATGGCAAAGCGAAAGAAGGACTGCACAGTGCCCATGGGGCAGGGCTCTTGCTGCCGTGATGGGTGTGGGAGGACCAGGAGCCAAACCCTTGATGCTCAGGTTCATGCTCCTCAGCACAGCAAGTTGCCCGCATAGCCACACCAATGCCACTTGAAATATCAGAGCCAGGACTTCCATCCAGGCTAAATTCATGATATAATCCATTTCAGTGTGCGGCTTTCCCTAGAGAACTTGTAATTCAGTCATAGTCACTTATGTTAAGTGAATGGCAGCAAAACTCCGGAGTCCGAGGTTATCTGAAGGAAGTAATCATCGAGAAGCTTCTCTTTCCAAAGTCATGGCATCTAATTATTTCAGACATTCTCCTTTATGCTCGATTCGAGACAGTCAATTTGCCATTATTTCCTGTACGTTTCAGTTAACGAGTGCTGAGGGATTCCAGCTCCCAGGGCTATTCAGCTTGAGTCATCGAATCCATCTCAGCACCATTCACCCTGAGTTTCATGCGTCACTGAGCAAATTCACAAAGCCGCAATGCAATCTTTTTGACTTTTTAGGATATGTAATAGACTGCCTTCTCAGCAACAGTCGGAGGAGAAGAGGCAGTGACTTAAATCCTGCTCCTAGTACGTAGGAAATAGAAGAAAAATGTATGTAATTCAGAGGTGCTGAGTATTAAACAGATGAAAAGCATTTCTGAAGTTAAATGGTTGAAAACCATTGAAAGCAAGAAAATACATGTAAAGCCTGTAAACTCAATGCAGCTTCAAGTTTTTAGTCCTATTGTTTTAACCAATGCATTTAAAAATGACTTCTTAAGTTCTTAAGTCCTCAGGGATTTTTTTTTTTTTAATTTTAATTTGGAATCTGTGGCTTGGTGGCATGCCTTAATTAAATATGAAAAAAGTTATGCCCACATCCGACAATCTATAAAAGGCTAAACTTTTAAGTCTAAATTGCTGAAGGGCTGATGTTTTCCTGTTCATCATCTCCATATTTAACTAAGCTCTGTAGACAGGCGGGGCTTTTGCATTCTTGGGTTTCTAATCTTGGTTTGCACATTCAAGAGATTATAGATTCATTGCATTAAAAATATGGAAAAAGTTATAAACATCTATTAATTGATTTTTCTTTATGATATACCAGTTGGGTCGTCTTTTAGTCTTTGTCAAAATGTCCACAGTCAAGGGCATTGCTTGCTTCTTGAGATCATTCATTTTCCTGCATAACTTTGACTTGGAAGCTTAAACCGTTTATTCAGCTGAAATCTGTCTCCCCACACCTGCCAATCTTTCTTCTTATCTTTTTGGAGGAAACCTGTAAGTATATTTTTTATTGTAACTCATGTTCAAACTTACAAGAAGTATTTGTTCATTGTATACAGTTTTGAAAGTATAACAAAGAATAAAAATGAAAAAGAAGGCCTGGCGCGATGGCTCATGCCTGCAATCTCAGAATTTTGGATCACGAGGTCAGGAGTTCAAGACCAGCCTGGCCAAGATGTTGAAACCCTGTCTCTACTAAAAATACAAAAATTAGCTGGGCACGGTGGCATGTGCCTGTAATCCCAGCTACTCAGTAGGCTGAGGCAAGAGAATCGCTTGAACCTGGGAGGCGGAGGTTACAGTGAGCTGAGATCGCACCATTGCACTCCAGCCTGGGTGACAGAGTGAGACTCCGTCTCAAAAAAAAAAAAAAAAAAAAAAAAAAAAAAAAGAAATTCACCTATATTTCTACCCTGCAGCAACGGTCACTATTAACATTTAGTATCTTTTCTTATAGGTTTTCCTGTATGTGCTTATTAACACATTCAGTTGGGAAATTGGAATTGAACTCTGGCTTGATAACACTGTTTTCAGAACTACGTTTTATGTTGTGAACATTTCCCCACATCATTAAATATTGATGTACCATAATTTATTAATCATTCTCTGTTGACCACTTAGTTCAGATAAACATATGTGTGTAAAACTTGGAAATTCTGTACTTTCTAATATTTGAAGAGAGTGTTTGCATATTTCCCAAGTCTTTTCAAAGTTCAACACCCCTCAGATGTTTTTTCCATCATTTCTCCTCTAATATGGTTTATCTATCTGCGTTGCACCATCTGAATCTATTTCTCCTGAATTTAATTGTTTTCTTGTAACTTTCACCCACAACCAAACACAGCACTTTGGTTGACATCTGAGAATTTCAGAGCAAATCAGGAATATATTTTCTTAAAATTGGTGAATTTTATTCTATAGTCTCACAATACAATATCATGTTTTCTTAGTTTTTTTTTTTTATTGACATACTGGCTAATACTAGTTTTCCACAGAAATAATTATTTTTAGTTTATAGAATCTCAAGGGTTACCTGGTGTGTAGTCCTTAAAAGCACTAATTTATAATCTAAGTCCCAAAGTTATTTCTCCTCACACTAGACTTATATGTTATTTGTAATGGAAAGAACATTTATTTCTTTTATATTCAAAATGTGCCATGATTCCAACAACCACTTAAAGTATGACTCTAATAGGCAACATTTGAACTTTCCCCAAAAACTTCAGGTTATTTGTAAACTGGATATGTCCTTCCCTGCTATTCTCCTTTTTGTTAATATGATGTTGAGCCAGGCAGAAATGAAGCCATAGGACTCCAACACTCTTGTAGAAACCTCCTTCTGATGTGAAGCTAATCCGTTTATCCTGCAGCTATTGACCAGCTTCTGGCAATATTTCCACCTTGTCCTTGTGAGATAATTTACTTAAAGCCACTTTTATTATGTGTGCTGCACTAGCCAGTTTCCAAGCCTCTGTTAAAGAGTGATTTGAGGCCAGGCACGGTGGTTAACGCCTCTGATCCCAGCACTTTGGGAGGCCGAGGCAGGTGGATCACTTGAGATCAGGAGTTTGAGACCAGCCTGGCCAACTTGGTGAAATTCCGTCTCTATTAAAAATACAAAAATTAGCTGGGTGTGGTGGTGTGCCCCTGTAATCCCAGCTACTCAGAAGGCTGAGGCAGGAGAATCACTTGAATCTGCGAGGCAAAGATTGCAGTGAGCTGAGATGGCACCACTGCATTCCAGTCTGGGTGACAAAGTGAGACTCTGTCTTAGAAAAAAAAAAAATGATTTGACTTGTAAGAGTTAGTTTATTCTTAGGGAAATCATGCTAAACCTTGGTAATCATTATTTAAAATACATGCCCATTAACCTTTGTCAAATAACTCAAATTTGTCTACTCATTCTGAAATGTTTATGACTACTGTACGCTGTTGAGTGTGAGATAGAGAGGAGATGGAGAGAAAGTGAGTGCGCACCATTCTGACACACGGTGAAGTCAGCGACAACGGAGGTTCAGAGCAATTCGGGATGAAGGAGAAGGGGAATGAAGGTCTGTAAGTGATCACGTGTTTGACGAAGCCTGCTGGGAACTGTTCCGGGGCCACAGCTCTAAGGGAGGAATTTGGAGAGACGGATCAGGGGCTACTGAAGAGCAGCTCTGCTTAGTTTCTGGTTTTCCTTCTGGTTTATTGTAAGTAAACTCTAGAAATGAAATTAGTAGATTATTTAAAAAATGATGGTGGTGGTAGATTAATTCTTTTCTACTCTGGAGAAAACTCAGCTCTTTATTTTTAAATAGATTTTGTAAAAAGTGAAAAGTTAAATAGATTTTGTAAAAAGTGAAAAGTTAATAGAGGTCTCTGTTGCTGTGATTTCTGGAAGACCACAAAAGAATTGAATTGTAGCTTCTAATTCCAAAGCAGGAGAACACTATAAAATTTTTCTTTGGGGCAAATGAGTTTCAAGTGTGTTGCAAAGCTGCTGTTTCTCTCTACATATGTGTATTTGCGTACCCATGGAAAACACTGGTTCTTTCAAGTCACCAGGTTCAATTGCAATCGAATGGAATTCTGTCAATCTCTTCAAAATAAAGATGTACAGCAAAATTCATACTCTTTCAAGTCAAGTCACGCAACAATAGTTTCTTGGCTAACATCAGTGATCTTTACAAAGGTTTTGCATTTTCTTTGAACCCAATATTTGGTTAAAAATGTTATTTTTCTTAGTCTTGTTTCATTTTGAAGTTTCTTAAGATGCCTCAGTAGAATATTGAGTCTTGGCATTCTTCTTTATGTACGGCAATGAAAAGATATTGGTAAGAATTATTAAGCCAATACAGACTAATGGTGATTTTATAGTTTTATATGTAATTGTTAGATTTGCCAGGAGTGCCACTCAGTACAGAGCAAAATACAGCTCCTCTTTACCCCAGTGGAGGACGTGTTAGTGTTAAAGAGAACACTAACAGATGTTCAAGAGAGTTGCCGTTGTCGCACAATGGGTCAACAAATCTCAATTTAAACCTGGTGTTCTTTCTGTTGCATCACATTTTATCAGCAATGAAAAATGTTCTAATAATAAAAAGCTGGCGATACAGTTATGTGCCACAGAATAATGTTATGGTTAATGATGAGCCACATACGATGGTGGTCCCTTAAGATTATAATATCATTTTATTTCACCCTTTCTATGTTTAGATACACAAATACCATTGTGTTACAATTATCCACAGTGTTCGGTACTGTACCACACTTCACAGGTGTGTAGCCTAGGAGCAATGGGCCCCACCATGTACTGTATCGTTTGTGTGTGTAATAAGCCCTATACACTATATAGTTCGTGTGTGTAATAAGCTTTGCCATGTAGATTTGTGCACGTGCGCTCTATGATCTTTGTGCAAGCATGAAATCATCGAACGACACATTTCTATGTTGTATCCCTCTCCTTAAGTTAGACATGATTGCATTCTCTTCATGTAATTCTTCCAAATCAAGCAAGAAATCTTTTTTTCGGCGGGGGCGGGGGAGTGATGGATTTTTACTCCTGTCACCCAGGCTGGAGCGTAATGGCATGATCTCAGCTCACTGCAATCTCTGCCTCCCAGGTTCAAGAGATTTTCCTGACTCAGCCTGCCGAGTAGCTGGGATTACAGGAGTGCATCCCCTCGCCTGGCTAATTTTTGTACTTTTAGTAGAGACGGGTTTCACCATGTTGGCCAGGCTGGTCTCAAACTCCTGACCTCAAGTGATCTGCCAAAGTGCTGGGATTACACTGTGCCCAGCCTGAAGCAAGAAATCATCATAATGTATTACTTTACTGCTCACAACTTGTTGAATTAATGAACATATGGAAAGATGGAGTATATTTTATATTCTTAAGGTGTTCATGGAGTTATTTTTTAAAAATGTGTGTGTAAAAAGTATCATTTTACAAATGGTTAAGAAACCCCTTCCATTAGATTTGTGTGTCTTTGTTTTAGATTCCAGGGTTCAGGGAAGCTTGGGTAACTTTAATTCTGCCCAGCATGGATATTTTGCTTTTGACAGTCATTTTCTAATCCTTGGCTAATCAAATCAGAAATTCCATCTATCTTTTGGAGTGTATGTTGTGTGTATGTGTGTGCCTGTATATGTGGTAAATTCTTGCCAATCTAATAGCCCATATGAAACCCTGAAGTTACTTGTCCGAAGTCTGACCAACTGTCTCTTAATCAAGAGACTAAAGGATGCCATAAATTACAAATTGGCTGGGAAGCTGGAAATGTTTCCAAACCTAAGTAGGCAATTATAATTATTCCATTATTCCAGTCATACAATAAAACTGCTGACTAGAAACTACAATGAACTGCACAGTATTCTTTCACTCATTATAATAGATTTCTTCTGAAAGTAGGTCATATCAGAAGCTTTTTCTTTTTAGTTACTAGCAGCAAACAATAATGTGCTCTAATGGAATATCATTTTGATCAAAGTCAGAAGACTTAAAGTCTAGTTATGTTTTTGGTGCTAGTTAATTCTATGAACTTTTCTACAGCATGTTTCCTTATTTTTAAAATCTGAATCAAAGTCCTTAATTAACAAAATTTCTTCCAGCATAATGTTAAATAATTGTTTTGAGTTCACCCCAAGAAGAAAGTAAGTTGATATTTTAATATATTCATTGATTATTATTCATTAATTCATTGATTTTTTATCATAGAATTTCTGAGTGACTTCAGTATGCAAGCTACTATGTTATTTATTTTTAATGATACTTAATTAATATTTATTTTCTCCAAAGAGCCTACATCTGTCCATCCATGCACTTGTCCATCCATCCATCCAGCTATCATTTTTCAATAAATGGTTATCGATCCGTTATTATAGGAAAGAACATTTAAAAGCTTACAGACCTTCTGACTAGCTAATATTTTTATAAATTTCTGGAATATTTGACAAAAATATGTTAAAATATTTACCACACATATCACCTAAAGGAAGAATAATTTTTTGAAAAGAAGATAAAAAATAATATTGTTTAATACATTAATTTTTAATAATATTGATAATGATGTCAGAATTGTGTATGTAAATGGGATATGGAGAATATTATGTGATATGAATTATTATTGCATCCTCTGAACTGAAATACAGCACCAGCAGTCATATACATTTGTATACACATGTTGTAGACCCTGCTGAAACCGTAGGGTAAGAAAAATCCTCCTGTAAGAGTGCTTTTCACATTTCAGCCTCTTGTCTTATTACCATGGTCCCATCAGAAATAAGCCTGGGGTCTGGGCGCGGTGGCTCATGCCTGTAATCCCAGGACTTTGGGAGGCGGAGGCAGGCGGATCAGTTGAGGTCAGGAGTTCGAGACCAGCCTGGCCAGCATGCTGAAACACCATCTCTGTCTCTACTATAAATACAAAAATTAGCTGGGCGTGGTGGCACTTGCCTGTAGTCCCAGCTACTCAGGAGGCTAAGGCAGGAGAACCCGGGAGGTGGAGGTTGCAGTGAGCTGAGATAGTGCCACTGCATTACAGCCCGGGTGACAGAGTGAGACTCCGTCAAAAAAAAAAAAAAAAAAAAAAAAAAATCAAGTGTTCAGATCTTCTTTTAAATGGCTACAATGGTAGTAAACTTTCTGGAGTCAGTGCAAGCATTTCTGACCTGTGACATCAGAAATGGTGAGTCCGGCCTTATCACCTGGTGCTCAGCTATATCGCTGGCGAGTTCGGTGTCAGCTGATGTTTCACACAGGGTGATTTTCAGGCACGAAATGCAGATGAAAGCGGATTCATGACAACTCATTTCTCACCTTTAAAACAAAACGTTTTGCCATGGAATGAGCAAACGTGATGTAACCATATACTGGAGGCTAATTCTAAGTTATGTCTCTAGTGCAAACGGATTTAGAAAAAGCAGCCCCTCCTTGTGCGTTTTTAGCAAGAGGAGCTGCAACTGTACTTCCAAACAGTTCTGCTGTAAATAGCCCTGAGCTCTTGTGGTCACATTCTTGGCACACTGATTTCTCTGGGTTACTATCGAGTTCTATGGCGTAGTGAGGTTGTAGATATTTACGTATTTGGCATCCGTAGCTCTTTGGATGAGACGTTACTGCTGATCTCACTGTAGGGAAAATCACAGCACAAAAATACCGTTGCAGGAAACCAGCCATGAAAAATATCAATTTGGGGAAGAAAAGAGAGAGGGCAACTATTTTTCTGTAAGCTAAGATAAATAATTTTGCAGTTTTCACCGGGCGTAGAGTTGGTAGGGTTAACAGGGAGGGTTGGGAAAGAAAACCACTGTTTTTGGAAAAGGTATGTTTTGTTGGAACTTCAAGGAGTGTAAAACACTCTTTCATTCATCTTTTTGTTGAATGAACACGGTGGCCTGGGGCCATGCTCTGTGCTGCACAGAAGCTGGGGGCTTTCGGGGCATTTTCAGAATAATGGCCAATGGATGGGCTGGCACATCAGGGCACAATCAGCCTTTCTTATTAGATTCAAGGCCTTATGGACGAGATCATGACTAAATAGAAGTTGAAGATGGGTGGATCTTTTCTAGCATTGGATGGTGAGAAGGGATTCTAGAAAGAACAGGGTGGCATGATGATGAGTATGACACGTCCTGTAGCATGCTGGGATGGGGATATGAGGCCGGGCTCATGCACAGGTGTCAGAGGCAAGCCTAAGGGAGGGAAACAGAGAATCGGTATGGGTCTCAGGTTACGCTCAGCTCCGGTTACGCTCTGCTGGTGGTAGACAGCCATGCCTGGAAGGATTTTAAACTGAAAGAATTAAAATAAATCGTCAGCAAATCCAACATAGTTTGCTTTCCTACAAAAATCCCCCACAGCTGCATGCAAGAGGGGCATAGAGTGCAGGAGAGGCCAGGCACGGTGGCTCATGCCTGTAATCCCGGCACTTTGGAGGTCAAGGCAGGCAGATTACCTGAGGTCAGGAGTTCAAGACCAGCCTGGCTAACATGGTGAAACGTTATTTCTACTAAGAAATACAAAAAATTAGCCAGATGTGGTGGTGTGCACCTGTAATCCCAGCTACTTGGGAGACTGAGGCAAAAGAATCGCTTGAACCTAGGAGGCGGTGGTTGCAGTGAGCTGAGATTGCACCATTGCACTCCAGCCTGGGCAACATGAGTGAAACTCAGCCTCAAAAAAAAAAAAAAAAGAAGAAATAAAAAGAGAGAGAAAGAGTGCAGGAGAATTGGCCATCAGGACAGTGATGACTTGACCTGGGGGGTATAGAGGACTTGGTGGCTGCGTGGATGTGTAGGGTCAGGAAGAGTGGGTGGCTTCTAGGACTCTGATTTTGTGTCTGGGCTGAGAATAGAAAAAGTGAGAAGGGGAGGATTGTTTAAGACTTGGGGTAAAGTTGAGAGGTATCTTCAGTACACGCATTTATTAGAGAGGTCAAATGGGTAGATGAATGTCAAATACGAAGGACGTGGTCAATCACTAAGAGAAAGAGAAAGATCTGGTATGTGTGTAAGTATACAGATATATGCATGCATATATGTATGGGTGTCTCTCTAAGTACAGACACACATTTATGCTTCCTCATGCATATATGTTCTGCTTACTTACTTTTATATAGCTGCATGTAAACCAAAAGAGTGGATGAAATTGCTAAAGGAAGGTCAAGGGAGGAGGGGAGAGGGCTCATACAGAGGCAGGCAGAAGAACATGGTCTGGAAAAAGAGTTGGTGACACACTGTTTAAAGAGAAAGGAGAAGATCAAGGATACCTTAAAGAGGAAGCCAGCTGACATGATCAAATGCCACCGAGAGATGGAGCAAAACGATGACTCCAGTTCACTATGGGTCAAGAATTCAGAGGTGACCGAGGCTGGGATGATTTGAAAGAAGTGGTAAAAGAGGAGGTTAACTTGCAGTGGGTTGAAGAAGAAAGGCAGCAAAATGGCTAAACATTTTTTCAGTTGTTATCGTTGGTATCCAAATAACGGTGTAAGAGATGAAGCAAAAATGTTAAATAATTCACCAAAATTTTGACCAGTGAAACTAGTTCCCCAAAAGAACAGTGCAGAGTTGATGGTTCAGACTATTGCAAAATCCAGTGTCTCAGTCAGTGGCCTCGCATCATTACAGGAATGAAGTGTGGTTGGTGTACGGAGATTTGAATTTTGTGGCGTACAATACACATTTCCCAACACTTAGGCAGGTCTGCACAGAACTGCAAGTGACAGTGACCAGCTTAGCTATTCTTGTAGAAGAATGTACATTCTGTTAACTGGATTATTTTTTCTTTAAACAATTGATTTTGAACTGGAAGGAAAGAATGCTTTGAATTTTGCCAGTTCTGAGCCGTAAGTGATTCATTGACTAGCGTGATTATTATTGCTATTATTTTGGTTCAATACTCCATGTCAATATTTATGCTTTATTTTGCATATAAGGAAGATAGACATGTCCCTCCTCTTCAAGAGCTCCCAGTTTGGCTGTGTCGGGTGGGAACAGAGACACTATGACAACATGGTGTTTAAAATGTTCTAAAAGCAGTGTCTGTATTGATATTGGTCATGTTATGACTACAAGCACTTATTAGCAACTATTCAAAATGCTCTGGATAAATCCTCACATTGAGTACTAATCATCATTATCCTTGTTTTGTGATGAGGAGTTCTGAGAGAGTGTGGGCTGTCTGAGCCCCTAGGCTCAGGGGTGGCCAGGGATGACCCATCCCAGGTGCACTTCCCTGGCTGAAACCCGCATCCCAAGCACTGAGCTAAGTGCCTCCACTGCAGAGGCCTTAGGGGAGCACAGGGGTTCCCAGAGTGCAGTTGTCTGGGAACGTCTCTCTAAGGAAAGGAAGGGTGAATTTGAAATCCGCATTCCAGTGTGGCAGCCAGTCCTGGCATCGGCAGCAAGAGGCACTCGAGCAGATGGTACAGCTGGCAGGGCAGCTGCTACCAGCTGTGCTTCCTCTTGACCCCCTGCGAGGGTGCTCACCGGGAGGTGTGGCAAGGGCACTCCAGGGAGGGGAACCACATGTGCACATGCATACAGCTGGAAAACAGTGTGACCAGGCTGTGATGAGGAGGCTCAGCGGGCCTGGGAGGGTTGGGGGAGGCCAGGGTGTGGAGGTGGGTGTCAGCCACACAGAAAGGCTTGCTTCCTCCGCAGCAAGACCACAGGACATCTGGGAGCACATCTCACTCCTGCCAAGTCCCAGGTCACTATATAAATGGTCAAGAACCAGGCTGGGAGGATGTGTCTGACTCCCCCAGGGCCAAGTAGCAGCTACGCAGTAGGAGCCGGGAAGGACAATCAAGGTAAATATCATGCCAGATAAAAATATAACCGAGTCTGATCTCAGCAATCCATCATTTTCTTTCTGTCCTGTGCTGTGTTTATTGGCTCACGTGCAAATGGGCTGGTATTGTCTAGTGAGATCTGGTAATGCCATTGTGTCTTTCCAGGCACATGGGCATTTGGAGAAGCCACAGTTAAATAGAGAGTGGGGGCACAGACATGGAGGAAATCATTGCACAATATAACAATGATCTTAAAGCTATGAATTATGTTCATTCATTTGAAAAGTTAAATCTTTTCCTTTAAACTCACTTTCTCCAGAATGACAAAGTTAGCATTTCAAGAGGTTATGCTTTAGTTTTGTGTAAAAATTCACTCAGAGCTTCTTATTTCCAAGTAAAAGACATTACTTTATATAACACGGTGTATGATGACCTCAGAGTAAGACTTTGCAGTAGGAGTCTATTTCCACATGCTAGTGAATGTAACCCAGTGACGCGGTTCAAGTGTAGTCTAGTTCTCCCACTGACGGTCAGATCAAACCCCTTCATATCTCTCTCTCTCTCTCTTTTTGAGGCAGATTCTCGCTGTCACCCAGGCTGGAGTGCAGTGGCACGGTCTCCACTCACTGCAACCTCCGCTTCCTGGGTTCAAGTGATTCTCCTGCCTCAGACCCCCAAGTACCTGGGATCACAGGCACCTGCCAACACGCCAGGCTAACTTTTATATTTTTAGTAGAGATGAGATTTCACTATGTTGGCCAGGCTGGTCACAAACTCCTGACCTAAAGTGATCTGCCTGCCTCGGTCCTCCCAAAGTGCTGGGATTACAGGCGTGAGCCACTGTGCCTGTCTCCCTCTTGTCTCTTGAAATCAGCTCTCTGACCTGTAAGAGTGAGCTACGTTTTAGCGACACCTGCTGGAAGAACCAAGTATGTAGGGGATGAAAAATCTGGAAGGGACTGTTCTGTCCAGGCTGTCTCAATTTACTGTGGGTTTCCATATACAGGGATACCATCGTCAAAACTGCAATGCTCTCCTGACTTTCAGATGCTTTTAATGAGCTGGAGAAGGTGGCCACACACTCCTATCAACGCTGACTTGCCTTGAACTGGTTAACACCTTCCATTAACGTGGTCATTTTCAGTTCATTAGTGGAAATAAGGGGTGTGTTAGTTCTAACCACTTAATCCCTGAAAGAGAAGGGATTTAACATGAAACACTAATTGTCCTGCCTGAGAAAAGTAGGAACTGGGTTTAGAATAATGAGGTGGAAATTGTACTATAAAGGAAATCAGGAGATAGGTTTTAGGGTGCAGCCCTGGGCCCTCGGTGGCAGGCGGATGGTGGGTCTGGCGATCCGTCATTGGGATCTCAGCATGCTCACAATATATGTAAGCGCAGGTAGAGCAATGGAGGCAGTAAAATGCAGGTGGCAGCCGATACACTTGAGGGCCATTTCCTATGGCCACTGGCTTTGCTTCGAGGGGAAACAGATGTTCTGGGTCTTAACCTCGTCAGCTCTAAAGTCATCATGTTAACACCTGCCTTGAAACAGCTTGTGGAGCTTCAGCTGGGGTGAATGTGTGAGTGCCTTCCTGTTCTCTCCACTTCCCTTTCGGCTTTCTCTTCCGTAAAGTTAAAGGCTGGGCCAACTGATCGGGTAACCAGCTTTGTTTAAAAAAGATCGTGTCTTTCAAGTTTATAAAAGTAGTACTGGTTGTTTATAAAAACTGGGATGTTGATGAAATGTGTACCCTTAGTTCTTATGTTTGTACATACGTGTACTCCCTTGCTACTCACCTATTTTAACCTTCCACGAGTGCCTGACAGTACTCAACAGTAAGACACATGAAGCACATTTGTTTTTTTAGTATCTGAGGAGGATTAGTCCCAGGAACACCCAGGATATCAAAATCCACAGCCGTTCAAGTTTCTGATGGAAAATGGTGTAGTATTTTCTTATAACCCATGCACATTCTCCCTTATGCTTTCAATCGTCTCTAGATTACTTATCTAATTTAATGTAAGTCCTATGTAAAGAGTTGTAATTTTGTATTTTTCAGAATTGGTATTTTTCATTGTTGTATTTTTATTATTTATTTATTTATATTTTAGATGGAGTCTCACTCTGTCACCCAGGCTGGAGTGCAGTGTTGTGATCTTGGCTCACTGCAACCTCTGCCACCTGGGTTCAAGTGATTCTCCTGCCTCAGCCTCCTGAGTAGCTGGGATTACAGGTGTCCACCATCACACCCAGCTAATTTTTGTATTTTTAGTAGAGACAGGGTTTCATTATATTGGCCAGGCTGGTCTTGAACTCCTGACTTTGTAATCAACCCACCTTGGCCTCCCAAAGTGTTGGGATTATGGGGCATGAGCCACCACACCCAGCTATATTTTTATTTTTTATTGTTTCTTCCAAATATTTTTGATCTGTGGTCTGTTGAATCTGCAGACCCAAAAATAAGGCTGAACGTAATTGATTTTCTGATCCCAGGAACTTCGTGAACAAGCACTTCAGCAGAGCAAGTGCTCAGTTCTCCTTGGTCTAATCCACGAGCTTGAGAGGGAATGAAATCTACTTCTGGAAAATACTGTAGATGTGGGCTGGGAATTTCACTGAGGAGCAAAACGAAGATGCTAGATGGAAGAACTTTTATAAAGTTGTTCAAGTGTCTTCTCTGAAGCCTTTATAGTATTCCTATTTATGTATAAGTGCTTTAGCCATTGCTGGAGATCTGTAGGCAAGTATCAAACGTACGGAAAAAAAAAAAAGAAGAAGAAAAGAAAGGAAAAATCACCCCAGTGCCACCTGCCCCACACTAACTGCAGGCACGGTTCCCACAGGGTCTGCCCTTCCTTTCCGGCTGTCCTCACACTGTGGTCTCCTTCAGACTTTGCCACACCCACAGCTGTACTCCAGGGAACAAGGATGTGAGTGTGCATAAGGAGAGGGAGATTTTAAGGAATCGCCTCACACAGTTGTGGGGGCTGGCTGCCCTTGTATCTTCAGGGCAGGCTGGGGACACAGGGAGTTGCTGATGCTGCAGTTCAAGTCCAAGGGAGCTTGGGGGAAGCTTCCCTCTCCCTCAGGGGACCTTGGACTTTCCTCTTAAGGCCTTCAACTGATTGCACGAGGCCCCCCCTTATGTTGTGGAGCGTGATCTGCTTTACTCAAAGCCTACTGGTTTAAATGTTAATCATATTGTAAAAAATACCTTCAGAGCAACATCTAGACTGGTGTTTGGCCAAAAACTGAGTTCTGTGGGTACCGTGGCCTAGCCAAGTTGGTCCATAAAATTAAGCATCACAGCAGGTTAATACTGGGCCGGCAAATGACAGTGGAAGGTGACCTCAAGCCCTGGCCGTGAGGCAGCTGGCAGGCAGGAAGTGCACTGGAGATTCGAGAAAACTCAGGAGTCTTCCCAGCTGGGGACATGACTGGGAATCAGGCAAGACAGAGAGTGTCTTCCAGATGCTCTTCTGAAGCCTGGAAAATGTATTTCTAATTCCTACAATGAAGGGCTGTCAAATGGAATGATGAAGTCTTGTTTTACAGCAACAGGGAGAGTGTGGGAAATCTCCTTGATTTCTTCCCTTGACTCCAAGGCCGGGCAGTGCAGAGGTGTCCCGGTCCTGTCCCAGCACTGTCCTGCTGGAGGAGGCTCAGTCACGAAGGGCATGGCCTGAGGGAGGGGCCGTGGTGGGGAAGGGCTGACGAAGGGTGTGGCTACAGGGAGCAGAGCCTGCCCTCAATCTCATGCCAAAAATGGGCTGCAGGCAGGAGTGCACAGGAGTGGGTGTCTCCCAATAAAATAACACCCCAGCTTTCAGGAATGACCTTCTCCCTCCTCCCCTTCAAGGTCGCTTGGGGAGACAAGGACCTGCTTGCCTTTCTTTCTGCAGTGGCAGGCTTGTGCCATTCCAGTGACTTAATAGCATCCTTGCTTTCAATAGGAATGCTTTTGGCTCAGGTACAGATCTGCTTGATCTTTTTCTCAGGAAGACAGGCTTTCTGCCAGAAAGAATATTTCTCAGATTCGAGGGAAGCAAGTAGAATATTTTTCAGATTTGAGAGAAACACACAAACAGAAATCAGCCTGGTGACACGGTGCTCTCTGAGAGGTCCAGCTCATTTGTTGCGCTCTCTGAGCATGAGATTCTTAGCTACGATGGCCAGGTGTCTACTCCAACAAATCTGTAGACGGTGTTCAAGCGGGGCATTACCAGGAGGCCCCATGCCTCGCTGGACGAGCTGTGTGGCCTGGGTCTCACTTTCAAGAAGGGGCTCAAGTTCAGATTTTTGATTTTACCTCTTAACAACATTTTGCATTTAGCCTCAGCTACACGTAATATTTAGAGGATCACCTTTATCTTACAATTTATAGTGGACCGCACCATCTGTACTGCACACACTATGTAATGTCTTAAATTCTGGGCTGGGTACAGCGGCTCACACCTGCAATCCCAGCCCTTTGGGAGGCCGAGGCGGGCAAATCACCTGAGGTCAGGTGTCCGAGACCAGCCTGGCCAACATGGCGAAACCCCGTCTTTACTAAAAGTACAAAATTTAGCCGGGCGTGGTGGCAGGTGCTTGCAATCCAGCTATTTAGGAGGCTGAGGCAGGAGAATCGCTTGAACCCAGGAGGTGGAGGTTGCAGTGAGCTAAGATGGAGCCACTGCACTCTAGTCTGGACAATAAGAGGGAGACTCCATCTCAAAAATAAATAAATAAATAAATAAATAAAAAATAAATGCTGCAATTTGTGAATTAGGCAGTCACAGATAATTGTATTCTTTATATTAAATTCCTGTTTGTTTGTTGTTAATGTAAAATTTGCCCTAAACTCCACTGGAATCTTCAGGATATAGTCTAGGCTTCTCTGTCGCTCTGCGGGGTCTTTCTCTGCACATTTCTGCACAACCACGTGATGTAACTCTGTGAAACCCACTGAGAGGAGGCGTAATGTGCTGTGATGAGGGTCTGGTGTGCACTGTTAACTAGGGGACCAAATGGCGTGACCTGGAGCTATGATGGTTCATTTGGAGCTAGTTCATGAGGCTCTCTGTCCATCCCTTTTCTTCACCCTCAATCTGCCATCAGGAGTCATTTTCATCGCGTTTTGGTAGCAGGAATTTCTGAATTGAATTTGAGCTAGAAACTGACGTCTTATTGGTTAAAAATGTTGATTCCAAATTGCTTGTGCAGAAGAGCATTAAGTACTACTTCCCCAGCTTCATTGGCTTGTGCTGGGGAGAGTAGGGGAAGACAGATGGACAGACTTGTCTAACTGCTTCTAGTAATTTCCATGTGGCCAACTTTTATCTTGGTACAGTGAGTAGGACTGCTTCTGAACTGAGTTCCAACGAACAATGAATGGGATGAACATCGTTTTACACGGGGGTTGTTATTATCATGAATATTACTTTATCAATATTATGTATATTACAATGGGATGAAGGAGATATAATAATTCAATTTTCACTCTATGTAAGGAGTGAAAATACAATTCTAAATTTTATGCTAAGGGAAGTTTTATATGAACGACAAGTTTTGTATCAATGAAATTTCTAGTGACCGATCTTGAGTGAAATAGAGGCATTATGGGAAGTGATTTTATTTCTGGGTAAACGTACATACATACACAGAAAGTAGCATGATCCAAATTCTGTGGCCATTTGAATTTAAATAATCTAATTTTCAGAAATATACTTACCCTACAATAGGTAATACGTTGTACAAGGCCCTGTATGCAATCCTAAAGACCTGGGATTCATATTAAGAAGGGATATCTTTTCCTAGAATTTCAGTTTATAATGTATGTACCTATAAAAATTTATGTGCCTGAATATACCAGCCAGAGAGGATCGAGTGCTAACATACTCATTTTCGTATATTTCAATATGACTTATTGGGATTTAAGTCAATCTGGAGAAACTCTTTGGGTGTCCAACCATACTTTTTTTTTTATTTTTTTGAGGCAAGGTCTCACTCTGGTGGCCCAGGCTGGAGTGCCATGGTGCGATCACGGCTCATTATAGCTTTGACCTCCTGGGAAGTGATCCACCCACCTCAGGCTCCTAAGTAGCTGCAACCACAGATGTGCACCATCATGTCTGGCTAATTTCTGTTTTTTTTTTTTTTTTTTAGAGATGAGGTCTTGCCATGTAACCCAGGCTGTCTCAAACTCCTGGGCTGAAAGGATCCTCCTTCCTCAGCCTCCTAAATCACTGGGGTTACAGGCATGAGCTACTGCACCCACTCCAGCCCACACTCAGCTTCGCAGGCATTCCCTGAGCATGCCTCAGTGGTGAGAACAGGGTGTGGCCAAAGTCAGTGGTCAGAGTCTCATAGTCCACTGAGTGAGCCTGAGTACCTTGGAGACCTTACTATGGCACCAGCTTACAAGCGAAATGTGTCTTTCTAGGGGAAGAGCTTATGTCTGCTTACTTGTGGAGAAAACAAGGAGGGAATTCTGATAACAGATATATATATACACATATATATATCTGTTATCAATCAATCTATCTATCTATCTGGATTGATTTGAAAGCCAAGGTGCCATATATATGTGACATATATATATATATATATATATGTCACATATGTATGTGTGTATGTGTGGCATATATATATATATATATATATATGGCACCTTGGCTTTCAAATCAATCCAGTGATGTTTAAATTTACGATTTAAACTTATATATAAATATAAGTTTATCATGTATAAATATATTATACAAAATATATATATATATATTAGAAATCCATTCTTTCATATACATATATTTTTTCCTTCAAATGTCAATATATATAATTGAAACATATATATAAATATATATTGGTGATAAGCTCCAGCATCTTTTCACGTTATTTTCAATTATATTACCATTATAATACATGTGGCTGAAAATAATTTGCAATGGCATCATTTTGTAAAACTGAAGATGTACATACTAATCCCAATTCCAAATATTTAGCCTAGACAAACATTTCTTCAAAAGTACAAGGAGACATGCATGCATATTTATTGCAATATTGTTAGTAAGTAATGTTGCAAAAATTTGGGAACAATCAAAATGCCTGTCAGTGAAGGAATCTATAAAGGAACCGTGTGGTCTGTCTGCAGCGTAGGGTACTGTAGAGAAGGTAGACAAAAATGCTCAGTCCTCTATGTGTAGACAAGTAACAACATAGCAAATATGTAGTGGAAGCAAAAAGGGAAGTTTTAACATCCATATAACATTTGATAGCTATTTTGTAAATCTGAAAGCACAAAATGTTTTATATCTGCTCATATATTATGTTTATTTTCATGTATAGTCAGTTTTTGACTTAACGATGATGCAACTTATGATTTTTGACTTTACCATGTTGTGAAAAGATTGCGATTTTGTTGTAATGTACAATAGTGAGCAATGGCATGAGATAGTCTACATTTATTAGAAAATAGGGTATGTGTTAGATAATTTTGCCCAGCTGCAGGCGAGTGCAAGTGTCCTGAGCATAGTGAAGGTAGGCTGGGCTAAGCTATGATTTTGGCAGTTTGGTTATATTATGGATTTTTGTCTTACAATATTTTCAACTTACAGTGGATTTATCAGGACATAATCCCATCACGTCACATTTGTTTACATTTCATCTTATATATGTTTACATTTCATCTTATAATCATTCACATACATACAAATGTACATCTGAAGAAGAGTGTCAAACACGAGTGTTTACATCTGGAGTGAGAGGCAAAGCTAAAATTAAAATGGTGCTTAAAAGATGTTCATTTTATCTACAGCATGTTTTTATATATAATTTGTGTAGTAAAAATACACGCATGTGGAATTATGAGTAGAAGCATCTATATCAGGGTGTAAATATTAATAGTAGTTAATTCTGGATGTAGACAGTAAGAATTATTATTTTCTCATTAGTACTTTTCTGAATTTTTCAGAAATTTCAAAGCCTAAGATAAGGAAAATAGTTTATCTTTTTATATTTGCTTCCTTCTTGTATTGTGGGAATCTCATTTTGGGAGACTTATTAGGATTATTGTTTAATGCAAGAGGAAAACCCTTTTTATAACCACCAATGTTTAGCTTCTGTTTTTAAGAGAAACCAGTGGTTTCCAGGGTATTTGGGCCTATATAACTTAATGCCTTGTATGTTTATAGGGAGAATCTCATATAACTTAGTTTCCTTTACCAATATAGTCTAGACATGCCAAACAGCAATGCATGGTATATAAGCGGTGCATTCCATTTAGCAAGGAGGTATAGTCACTGAGTTATTTAATAATGTAATTGAAAATAACAGCTTCTATAAAATTATGCTCATTTGGCCAAAGTCTAGAGAAACATGAAATGATAGGATTTTAAGGTGCTCTCATAAAGATTTGTGAGTCAGGTATTCTAAGATGGAACAACTTTTTATGGTGGTGAAGGATTTCATTTTGAGAAATTCATTGAGAGGAAGTAAAGATAGTTTTTTTTTCATCTTAGTCTATTATTGACATTCTAGTAGCCTATAAAATTTCCCTGATACACTTCTCCTTGGGCCTCACATTTCCAAACAAATCACTTCATCTTTCTTCTTACTGCTTGCATTAGAGATAGAAATTCAGCTCGAATTAGTTTAACAAAATGACAGTTTCTGGTGTCAGGGATCTGGAAGGTGAAGGAGTAAATTTGGTCTCCGGCCATCCTGGGTCCAGGGCTTTGTTTCTTTTGTTTCCTATATTGGCCCTATGTGTTTCTGCTGGGCTTTCTTCCTAGCCTGGTGCTTTCTAGTGTGGGCAAGATGAGTGAGTGGCCCCACATGCTCCTTTTCCTTAGAACTCTGAACCCCTGTTTTATTTAGCAGCCCTGTCAGTCAGTGCTTGAGGACATCTCCAGCTGGCCTTGCTTGGGTCATATGTTCCCCATGGAAGAAACAGTATGTCCATGGTTATGCTGCCTCCAGTTAACCATCCTGTTCCAAGCAGGAAGAGGCCCCTGCTTGACATCTCTACCGTAATCACATGCAGTGGGGTAATCACATGCCTGGTTTTCCAACTGATAGAGGGGCTCTAGACAGAGCAGTCCCCACGTCTGCCAAGTGTGTATGGCATTTGCTTGCTCCTCTGTTGCATCACAAACACTCTACACCCTAATCCTGTAATAACTTGCTTATCGTCCCCCCTACTGAACTATCTGTGCCCAGGACCCGATCTTCCTTATCTTGGCATCCTTATTACTTAACATGATAGGTGGCTGACACTCAATTATTCACATGCTGAAGAAAGAAAGATGTGAATTCATACAAGAGAATGTTGGTTGTGGAGTAATGATACTCTCAAACTAATTATTCTGTTGATTTAATACTTTGTAGAGGGCCATTGTATTCCTGTACTGTGAAGAATAATTAAGTAATTAATCATTTTGGCTAAATTCAAGCAGTAGTGCTGAGTTGAGTTGATAATGTGGCATCTAATATATCAATATGATTTTCCAAACTAAATGTACTCAATTGGCATGTTGCCATGTATGAAATTTGTTTTACTAGCATACAAATAAAACCTAAAATAAATAGTGTAACTGTCTTTAATATTTTGCAGAGTTCTATAAGGAGCCATGTCTGGCATCTTGGGAGTGGTATATGGCCCCAGAGAGGCATAATTGGCTGTAGACAGTGGACTTCCCTAATGATGAGTGTATGATGTGTACTAGTTCTGTCTCCTTTATATTGAGTCCTCCAGCACTGCATGCTCGATCATAAAAGGAGAATGAACTTTCAAGCTTCTGGAAATAATGGCAGAACACAGTCAACATATTATAATTGCTCTTCACTTTCTTATGTTCCTAGAGACTTGAGGTTTAACAGAATAAGAGAAATTCCAGGGAGCGCCTTCAAGAAACTCAAGAATTTGAACACTCTGTAAGTACTTATTGCTTATCTATAAGGTTCGTAAAATTACATGCTGGTTGGATTGAAATTTACCATGAAAGTCATTCTGAGTGTAAAGAACGGCTGGGAGAAGAATGACACCTTGTAGATGTCTTACAACTGGTAAAATTCTGCTGCTGCTTTACACTGCCTGTGTTTTCACAACCTTTTGAACTTGGAAGATATTCCTATTTATCCTACTTATTTGGATTCTATGTGCTTAGAAAAGCTTCATGAGAAGAAGAAATAGAGAGAAGGAGGGATTAAATAGCTTGTCTCTGAGTCCCATGGCAAGAGAGCAATAGAAATGAAATTAAAATTTACAACTTCTTACTTCAAAAGCCCATGCTCTTCTCAGTATGCTACTGGGCTTTCTTATTCGTGATACTCTAAAAAAAAAATGTAGAGATGCTGTTTTATGATAGTCTTAAATGAAAAAAAATCATGTAGAGAAAAAAAATGACAACTTTCTGACTAAGCACCGATAAACATTTCCAAGTTTAAAGGCATTTATTTTATTCACTCAACAGTATCTATTATCTACTGTGGGCAACCAGTTGGCTGGTTTTGTATCTGGATCCAAAGACACATGCGCCTGCTGTGATAGAATTGATGGTCTCACATTGCGGGGCGGTCAGGAAACCAACACCCAACTGTAATATGTCTGTAATAAAAAAAATCTATGTATGTAGTAAGTGCTGTAAGGAGAAGAGAAAAGTCTTATGCCAGATGATGACCAGAGGCTCAATATGTAAAAATCTTCCTAAGCCACATTTAGATTAATCCACTGAGTGAATACACTGAGAGTTAAGAATGTTCAGTGAGGCTAGACCCATGTGGGTGTGTTTGTCTTCTTGTCATAATATTCGCAGGATAGAGTTAACGATTTTATCAACTTGGCTGAACTTCTCCCCGTTTTCAGGCCAAGCTGGCCCTTCTAACTTTAGAGTTGAGATCACAACTTTACACTTGTGCTTTTCCCATCTGGTTTCTTTCCAGTAACTGATGCCTGAACACACGTATTTTTATCACAGTATCTCTGTTTGGGATGATGTAAGAACATAAGAAAGTAAGGACTACAGGGTTTATTCTTTGTTTTACAATAAAGCAATGATTATCAAAGTGCAATGTACAAGAACATTTCCTGGAGCGCTTGTGGACATGCAAATTCCCAGCCCTCTTCCTTAGGGATTCTAATTTAGGACTTCTCAGGATGGACCCAAAGATCTGCATTTTATTGAGTATTTTTATTTTTATTCTTTGAGACGGAGCCTCATTCTGTTACCCAGGCTGGAGTGCAGTGGCGCGATCTCAGTTCATTGCAACCTCCTGGGTTCAAGCAATTCTCCTGCCTCAGCCTCCTGAGTAGCCAGGCTTACAGGCACCTGCCAGCACGCCCAGCTAAGTTTTGTATTTTTAGTAGAGACAGGGTTCCACCATATTGGCTAGGCTGGTCTTCAACTCCTCACTTCAGGTGATCTGCCTGCCTTGACCTCCCAAAGTGCTGGGATTACAGGCATCAGCCACTGAGCCCAGCCTATTGAGTATCTTTTGATGAGAATTTCTGGGATGTCCAATAGTTAAATAGAACCATCAATGAAACCTTTCACCACTGTCTACATGTAGATGATAGATAACCAAATATTTTATTCATTGATTAAACTGTAAATCTGATCAAGTCTTATCAAATATTTTCATTAGACATAGTTGCCATTTAAAAAATTTAAGGAGTGTGACAAACTGATAAAATCTATTGGGGTTTGTCTACATTTTGGGTTCCAGTACATAATACATTAATTATTGATGAACAATCCACCTCTTCACTTGGTAGAAACCATGGATATTATTAATTCGTTTCAAATATTTTTAATTAGAAAACCATAATAAAATAGTAACTATGTTGTTAGTTACAAGCCTCATTACTTTATACTAGTTGCTTTATATACATTATCTATATTCCTTTCTCTCATGCTGTGTGCTACGTGTTTACGTTCATTTTGCAGATGGGGAAATCGAGGTTCATGGCTATAATGTCATTTACCCTAATTGATGCAGATAGAAAGGAGCAGAGTCAGGGTTCCACCCAGTTTGATCTGTTAACTGCCTTACTATGTGGCTTCTCATTATAGCATTCAGGAAGAGTACTTCCCTGGAATACAGACAGTAGGTCATTTAAACAGTAAGTTGTGTGTACATGTGGGGTATGTGTGTGTGTGTGTGTGTGTGTGAGAGAGAGAGAGACACACACACACACACACACACACACACACACACACACACACAGAGAGACTTCTGTCTAGAAAGTGAGCTAAGCAGTCAGACACTTAACACTCCTGAGACTTCAGAAAATTTCTGATAGACCAGTTAAGTGAAGACCCAAAGGTCTTTCCTAATTTATTATCAGAACAAAAGAAATAAGGACACATTTTAAAAAGTAAAGTTAAAATTTTCATGAAGGATATGAAAAATTTTGACCATATGGATCTTATACCAACATAGCGTTACAAAGCAAAATCAAGCATCTGGTGATTCTATTTCCTTGCATTGCCGTTATGCTGCACAGAAACTCCACTGTTTTCTTACAATTTAAAAAAATGCCAACCACATGGCTTCTGTATTGTAAAAGAGAGGGGTTTCTCAAAAAGAGTTGGCATTTTTGCATGAAACAGAGCTTGCTAAGAGGTTTACTTAATAAAAAATATGGAAATGTTATATACTGCTGGATCCTAAGTGCTAGAGGGTGAGATCAAGGATCTCTTATCAGACCCTGGATTTCACCTGCTGCAGCACAGCCAAGTGGTGCCTGGCAGAGCTCTGTGACTTGCCAGGACGCCTCTGCCTTCCAGTTTTTGGATGAAACTGATAAGAGTAATACATTTGGGAAACAGGTTCCAATTCAATTGCGGACAACACGATTATGCTTATAAAAAAGACGATTGAGCCCTAGAGGAACAGCAATAGCTAATAAACGCCAAGGACAACAGAGTAGAGTATACCACAGAAATAAATGCATGCCACTATTTAAATAGTAACAACTGAAATATGAAGAGCCGAGTCTAGGGCTGACATCCCTCCCTCGTGTGCATTCTGGAAAAAGGCCTAATTGAAAAGCAAGGTGAAGAGAACCTTGAGAAGCATGTCAAAACGGAGGGGCTGGGGTATTTCTGGTCCTTCTAATTGTTTTGTGAAGCATGGCAAGTTATTTAACTCCTTAAACCTTAACTTTACCAGCATGTCCTCTGACTTTTCATTTTGAAAATTTCGAGCCTACCCAGATCTCAAAAAAAGAGGATGATAACTGCTTTGTACCTTTTACCTAAATTCACCAGTTAACATTCTGCCACATTCATGTCTCTGTCTCTCCCCACGCTCATCTATGTGTGTTTATTTTAATTTGGACATACAGCTCCCAAATATATATATTACACTTTATTCCTAGGTAAGATATATAGATATAAGTACAGTATATAGAGTGCATAAATACATATCACATATAATTAATGTATGTATTAATATTGTTACATGACACTAAATTATGTTCTATTTATTTCATGCTAGTAGGTAAAATGCAGTTGATTTTTATATATTGATATTGTATCCAGTGACTTTACTAAATTAATCCAAATTCTACTCATTTGTTTATGTCTTCTGGATTTTTGTAGGTACACAATCATGTCCTTTGGAAATAAAAAAATTTCCTTTCCAGCCTGTATAACAGTCTCAGGGGACAGCACGTGATATTAGCTGTAGATTTTTTTGTAAAGCTTATATTGAGAAGATAGTGGCCTATGATGAGCTAGTGATTGATTTGTGGCGAAACCACTGATAAGAGCTAGGTCATTTTGTCTTTGCTCTGACGATGTTCCAAAGTGAATGCATTATTCTCACTTTTGCTGTTCAACAATCAACCTTATCACCAGTGGCTAATCGACTAATTTATCTCCACAAATTTGGCACTGCAGCATAAATTGCACCGAACTTCACCAACATGAGACCAATTCTTCTGCCCGTTGACCCAATCCAATCCTAGGCATAGTTCTCCTGAAGCAATTTCCACACTCAGTGGGGCCCGAGGGCTGAATGCAGTGCTAGCTTATTGGAAAATGGTCACAGTAAGGCAACATCAAAAGGGCTCTGGCTGCTCTTTTCCTAATAATACATTTCTCTTCCTCATTGTTCTATAAAACGAAGTCACAACATCAGGAGAATAAAACCAAGTTAAATGGTCTTGTCTATTTTTCAAACTTTTATAGTCGATCATGGCAGAAATGCTGTGGATGGCTATGGGGTGGGTGAGAAGAATCAGGGCAGATCACAGCAAACTTCATATTACTAAATAGTTGACTTTAATATCTACTGGAAGATTTATGTTATTTTCTCATCTGGCCTGTACATTGTTAAATTTTGAATATTACTCTTAATCTCTTGACTTTGTCACTGTTTTTCTCTATACAATAAAGGAACATTTAAGATACAGTACTCCTATGGAATCAATTCAAACTCACTGGATTTTCTTTTCCCTCTTTCTTTCTTTCTCTTTCTTTCTTTCTTTCTTTCTTTCTTTCTTTCTTTCTTTCTTTCTTTCTTTCTTTCTTTCTTTCTCTCTCTCTCTCTCTCTCTCTCTCTTTCTTTCTTTCTTTCTTTCTTTCTTTCTTTTCTTTCTTTTTAACTGAGGCACAGAGTGTGCAGTGGCATGATCTCAGATCACTGCAACCTCTGTCTCCTGGGTTCAAGCGATTCTCCTGCTGCCTCAGCCTTACCACTTGTTGGGATTACAGGCATACACCACCACGCCTAGCTAATCTTTTGTATTTTTAGTAGAGATGGGGTTTTACCATGTTGGCCAGGCTGGTCTTGAGCTCCTGACCTCAGGTGATCCACCCATCTTGGCCTCCCAAAGCGCTGGGATTACAGGCGTGAGCCACTGTGCCGGCTTTGATTTTCATTGTACAAAGAACATTTTATCTGTGAAACAGATCAATAATGAGAATTTTTCTAAAGTCAATAAAATGTTTAATCAAAAATAAAAAGTAACAAATACATAATTAAAAAGAAATATTACTAATGTATGCACAATTGCAATACTAAATATATTATAGACTTCCCCCTGACTAGAAATATAAAATTAAAAATTATAAAAGGATTTTCTGTTTTTTATACATATACTATATGTGAAGTGTTGTGGTAGGTGTTCTACAAAGACTAAACATGTGACCTACAGTAAATTGTTTTACTCCTTGGATCACAGTTTCTTCACCTACAAAGCTAAGAGATTGTGTCTAATGGCTGGGCGCAGTGGCTCACGCCTATAATCCCAGCACTTTGGGAGGCCAAGCCAGGCGGATCACAAGGTCAAGAGATCGAGATCATCCTGGCCAACATGGAGAAACACTGTCTCTACGGAAAATACAAAAATTAGCCGGGTGTGGTGTCATGTGCCTGTGGTCCCAGCTAGTCAGGAGGCTGAGGCGGATGAATTGCTTGAACCCAGGAGGCAGAGGTTGCAGTGAGCCGAGATTGTGCCACTGCACTCCAGTCTGGCAACAGAGCAAGACTCCGTCTTAAAAAAAAAAAAAAAAAAAAGAGATTGTGTCTTCTAGTATTAAAAATTTACCCAATTTTCAAAAGAGTCAAAGATACAGCTATAGGCAAGATAAAAGGAAAATTGTTAAAATCACAGGTTAAAAAATACAGTGTGTTAATGGAAATGTTTCAAGTCTCGTAACAGATGTGTTATTTGCCCACTTTCCCCTTTCAAGCTCAGTAGACCGTTCTCAGATTCATGAGAAAATGACAATGAAACCAGAAGTGGGCTCTACGTGGGTACTGCCATGTTTTTCCTCCAGTGTGTCTTGTCTGAAGGGTTAGACACGGTAACCAGCCAAAGACGTCTCTTTTTTCTTCAAGCATGTTTTTTGACTTGGAAATTTTACTAGTGTTTCTTTAAAAATCTCTTAAAAATGTAATGATGAGACGTTTGCCCCCATATTAATTGTTTCATCCTCTTATTCATTGTTCTTTACTTGTGTGTCCTATTAGTAGAAGAAAAAGGCTATGAAGTATACAAGTAGGAAATGTGTAAGCACTAAATCAAATTTGAAATTCTTACCCATTGGTAATTTTTTATGTTGTTTAAATGTGATTTTTGACATAGTTTTCAACGATGGTAAAACACTGTCATAAAAACACATGAAATCATTCTAACAGCGTCTAAGTGTAAACACAATGATAGCCTTTAGAGTCTTCTACCTGGGTGAGAGCTCGAGGTCTGACTTTCATTAGCTGTATGATGTCAGTCTCCGTATCTATAAAAGAAGATAATCAGAGCTCACATAATTAATGTAATGATTAAACGTAGTAATACATGTAAAATATACTGTGAGGAACACAAGGAAGCTATATTATTTTTCTAGGGCTGCTGTTAAAAAAAAAAGTCACCAAAGCCTTGGTGTCTTAAATCAAAGAAATGGATTCTCTCTCAACTCTGGAGACCGGAATCCTGAAACGCTGGTGTGTGCAGGACTGCCTTCTTCCAGACGCTCTGGGAGAGAGAATCTTCTCCCTGCCTCTTTTAGCGTCTGGGGGATGCAGCATTCCTTGGTGTTTCTTGCTTTGAGGCCATATCACTCCAATCTCTGCCTCTCTCTCTCACTAAGAATTGCCTTCCATTCAGTGTCTGTGGAGTCTCCCTTCTACACAGATAGTTGTCATTGGATTAAGGGTCTACTCTGAATAATCCCGTTTCAAGATCCTTAATTGATCACACCCCTTTTCCTTATCAGATAAGATTTACAGATTCCAGGAATTTCATTTTGGGTGGCCGTTATTCAGCCCACTACAGAAAGGAAAACATTTATTATCAATAGTTATGATTAGTAATAATGAGAGTAATTACAGTCATTGTTCTGTAAGAGGAACATATATTTAAACACCCTAATTTCGACTTTCAAAACGAAGAATGATGCATAAATAAGGCTACACTTTATGTGACTTTGGAAACTAACCCCCAAAAAGGAAACATTGTATGAAGACCAAGACATCATACCTTCTAAGAATCAAATATTCAATATATTGTAGCATTCCACAGATGTTCATTGAAGCAATGTTTACAATAGCAGAGACCTGGAACCAACCCAAATGCCCATCGATGATAGACTGGGCAGGGAAAATGTGGCACATATACACCATGGAATATTATGCAGCCATAAAAAATGATGAGTTTGTGTCCTTTGTAGGGACATGGATGAACCTGGAAACCATCATCCTCAGCAAACTGACACAAGAGCAGAAAATCAAACACCGCATGTTCTCACTCATAGGTGGGTGTTGAACAATGAGAACACATAGACACAAGGAGGGAAGCACTACACACTGGGGTCAGTTGGGGGGAAATAGGGGAGGGCCAGCGGAGGGTGGCGAGTTGGGGAGTTGGGGAGAGATAGCAAGGGGACAAATGCCAGATATAGGTGAAGGGGAGGAAGGCAGCAAATCACACTGCCATGTGTGTACCTATGCAACAATCTTGCATGTTTTTCACATGTACCCCAAAACCTAAAATGCAATTAAAAAATATTAAAAAAAATATTTTGCAGTGTTCTTCTTGATATTAAAAAATAGGCGAAAGGTAAAAAGAAAAAAGCTAATATTGTTGAGTCCCTTCCCTGTGTCTAACTATAAATTCTAATAAGAAATAGGAAAAATAAAGTCAATATTTATTTTTAATAGTTAATATTATTTATTAATATTTAATAAATCCCATGAAGCATGATCATGATCCTTATTTTATAGCTGAGGACACTGAAGCACAGAGAAGTCAGCCAGCTTTGTCAGTCTTGCAGAAAAATGCAGTGGTCGGTCCTTCCTCAACACAGGGGCTCTGCTGCTCCTATAAAGTTCATGCTCCTAGCCACTCCGTAATTCTGCTCCTCATATACTGCCATCTCTATGTGACTTGGGGAAATTTTGACTTCTGCATTGGAAAATGATGACTCACATTTTTCTATGTTATGCAAATATAGAACCTGCTGTATTTTCCAAAAGGCTTGCACCATGCTCAGGGGAATGGCTTAGTTTCTCTCTGCCTTGCTTTGGAGAGCGCCCAGAACACACAGGTGAAGTTTCAGCAGCGCAATGACAATCACTTGCCTTCCCTGAGACATTCTCTTCACCTTCATTTCCCCCTTGGTCCAACTTCTTGTCATGTGTTGGTATTTCGATACTGGCCAGAAATAGAGAGAAATTTCTGGGGTGGATGCCAGGAAAATGTGGCTTATAAAAGCTCTATGTTGCTATTCTCTGATAGGCACATCCCAGATACTTCTTGGCTCTAAGGCGTGGGCTTTACTAATTGGGCCATGAATTCTCCTTAGAATCTTCTTATTAGTTGCCTTTGCCTCAATTTATGTTACTCTGAAATTATGGATGCTGTATAAGGGATGATACATTCTGACTTCCAAAAAGAAAGCTCCAAAGTGGTGAAAACACCCAAGAGCATACATTTCTCTTCAAAGTACATTGCATCCTTTTTACAGCTTATCTATGTACTAAAATAAAGTACCAGTAGTAATAGACATTTGCACTCCCAGACCATCGGCTCTCTCTCCACTCCTGCCGCACGGAATAAACTGTCCTGACCCCTTTCTACAACCTCCTGTGCCCTGGATCACGTCTCTTCTCTCCCGGCAGTGGCAGATTCTTGCAATTGTCCCCTCTCTCTCCTAATCATCAGTTTGTCATTTTCTTTTGTACTTTTCACACAAACATATCAACATTCGATAATTTCTGTGATGTGAAGAAGTAACTTCCTTTGATCTGACATCTCTCTTCCTCTGTCTGGCTGTCTCCCTATTTTCCTGCTCCCCTTAGGAGCAAGGCTTCTAGAAATGTTGTCATCTCTCCTTCTATCTGCGTGCTTTCCTCACTTCCTCTCTTAAACCTACCCGGGTCAGTCTGGAGTGCCAACGCGCCACTGAAACATTCTCTCCTGGGTAACCCTCGGCCCCCACGGAGGGGCCCCATCTCAGGGGTATTCTTCAGTGCTTGTTTTGCTTGCCCTATCAGCAATATCTGACAAAGGGGATCAACTCCTCCTTTATGAAATCCTTTCCTTAATTGCGCTCCGTGTTATCACTTGTATTCATTGGCTAAGGCTATCATAACAAAATGCCACAGACCAGGTGGCTTTAAAAACAGAAATGAATTTTCTCACAGTCCTGGAGTCTGGAAGTCCTAGGTCACGGTGCCAGCCAGTCTGGTTTCTCCTGAGGCCTCTCTTCATGGCGTGTAGGTGGCATCTCCTCCCTCCCTGCATCCTCACCGGCCTTTTCTCTGTACACAGATACCCTGCTGTCTCTTCCTCTTCCATATGAGGACACCAGTGTTACTGGATCAGGGCCCTGTCCTTACGACTTCACTTAACAATTACTTCTTGAGAGACCCTACCTGGAAATTCAGTCACATGAGGGGTTAGGACATCACCATAGCCATTTTGGGGGACACAGATCACCCCGCAACACAGCCCTTTCCTTGGTATTCTCCTAAGTCATTGCATGGCTCTTGTTTTCCTTTCCCCCTTTCCCCTTCTCAGCCTTTACCCTGCAATGCTCTCAGCTCAGCACGCAGCCCTCTCCTTGCACTCACTTCCAAGGCGAGCATGTCCAACCCCATGGCTTTAAACACTGGCTTCTCCACGTTTATGTTCCACTATGACTTTGAACTTCGATTTCAGGTCACCGTCTGCACAACATCCAAGGCCTGTCAGCATCCTGAGCTCAGTATTTACAAAATCAAACTTTTGATTCATGTATTTTACCCGATTTGCTCCTCCTGTATGTTTCTCCATTTCCGGCGGTGTTACTTTGATCCTATCAGGTGGCTTGTAATGTTAAAGTCATTCTGATCTCCTCTCTTTACCTCAAGCCCTACATCTACCAGCAAATCCACTTCGATCTCTCTAAATGTTTCTGATCGGTTCACCATCTCACTGCTATCAGCAGTCATTCTGGCTTCACTGCCTTTCACCTGAAGCCAAAGCTAACGAAATGGTCTCCCTGCCTCTTTTCACCCCCTCCCCCAGCAGCCGTGTGATACTTTAAATAGATGTTATATCATCTCAATCATCTACTCAATACCATCCATTGATGATGTGATGGTTAATTTTAAATGAGCTAGGTCACAGGATGCCCAGATATGTGATTAGACATGGTTTCTGAGCGTGTCTGTGAGGGCGTTTCTGGAAGAGATAAGCATGAATTGGTGGCCTGAGGACAGCAGATGGCTCTCCCCAGCGTAGGTGGGTGCCATCCTATCTACTGAGGGCCTGCAGAGAACAAAATATCAGAGGGAGGAGGAATTTGTACTGTGCGTGAATGCTGAGCTGGGACATCCATCTTCTGCCCTCGGCCCTCCTGGCTCTCAAGCCTTCAGAACTGGAATCTGCACCGTCATGAGAGCCAGCTCTCAGGCCTTCTGGCTGTGCCACGTGCTTTCCTGGGTCTTCAGCTTGCAGAGGGTAGATCATGGGACTTCTTGGCCTTCACAACCGTGTGAGGCCATTCCTGTGTAAATCTCTTCTATATCTCCATGTATTTCCTATTGGTTCTATTTCTCTGGAGAACCCTGACTGATACAAAAGGCTTCTCTTCCAGCCATGGATCCCTGTCCTTGCCATAACCGATGTGGCCGTCTACAGTCAGCCTGAGGGACTTCTCTGACATGTGTTCCTAGACTCAGACCCCTTCACGCTGCTGCTGCTCCTATAGGCTTGTATTTTTTAAAAAAAATATAAATATCACATGTGCCTTTGTCTCAGGGTTTATATATTTGCACTTATCTCTACACAGACTATGTTGGCATGACTGTCTTCTCCTTCACTTTATTTAGTTCTCTGATCAAATGTGATTTTTAAAATTATAATTGTTTCATTTTACTTATTTAGCTTTATTTTTAATTGAAAATCATATTATCTATTCGTGGGAATGTAAATTAATATTGCCATTATGGAAAACAGCATGGAATCTTCTCACACAACTAAAAATAGATTTCAGAAAATACTTACTATTGCTAAAGAATCAATTTATCACAGTTGCAGGTATAAGATCAACATATTCATATGGAATTTCAAGGAACCCCAGGTTGGAGTGCAGTGGGACGATCTTGGCTCTCTGCAGCCTCAACCCCCTGTGCTCAGGTGATCCTCCCACCTCAGCCTCCTGAGTAGCTAAGATTGCATGTGCTTGGCTAAATTTTTATCTTTTTTTGGGGAGATGGGGGTTTCATCACATTGCTCAGACTGGTCTCAAACTCCTGGGTTCAAACAATCCTCCTGCCTTTGACTCCCAAAGTGCTAGCATTACAGTTGTGAGCCACCACAACCAGCGTCAAAATTTTTTTGGCTATTTGGGGTTGATGCGGTTTGCTTTTTGTCCCCACCCAAATCTCATCTTGAACGGTAATCCCCATAATCCCCAAGTGTTGAGGGAAGAACCACATGGAGGTAATTGAATTGTGAGCAGGGCACTTTCCTCCATGCTTTTCTCATGAGAGTGAGTGAGTTCTCACGAGATCTTATGGTTTTATAAATGCCTGGCATTTCCCCAGCTTGCACTCACTCTCTCTTCTGCTGCCTTTTAAAGATGATGCTTGCTTCTGCTTCACCTCCTGCCATGATTGTGGGTTTCCTAAGGCCTCCCCAGCCATGTGGAACTGTAAGTCAATTACACCTCTTTCCTTTATAAATTACCCAGTCTCAGGCAGTTCTTTATCACAGCATGAAAATGGACTAATACAGAGATTCCTTGAAATTCCACATGAATTGTAGGATAGGTTTTCTACTTCTGCAAATAAAAATGTCATTGGAAATTTTATAAAGATTGTATTACATCGGTGTATCACTTCGGTAGTTGTAAACTTAACATCTTAAGCATTCCAATTAATAAACATAAAATCCTTTTTCATTTATTGAATTCTTTTTTATTTTTTCAGCAATGTTTGTCATTTTTAATGTAAGAGCCTTTACCTCAGTTAAATTTATTTCTAGGCATTTTATTCCTTTTGATACTATTATAAATATAATGGTTTTCTTAATTTCCTTTACCGATTATTTGCTGATGTACAGAACACAGATGATTTTTGCATGCTGACCTTGTACCTGCAACTATGATAAATTGATTTATTATATATAGTAGTTATTTTCTGAAATCTTTGGGATTTTCTAGATACACATTATGCCATCTGAGAATAGAGATAGTTTTACTTCTTCCTTTCCAGTTTGTATGTCTGTATATCTTTTTATTGCCTATCTGCTCTGGCTAGAACTTCTGATATAGTGTTAAATAGCAATGATGAAAGTAGGCCTCTTTGCCATGTTCCTGATCTTAGGGGGAAGGTTTCATCCAGTCTTTCGCCATTAAGTATAATGTTATCTGTGGGTTTTTAAAAAAATAAATCCTGTTTATTATGTTCAGAAATTTCTTTCCATTACTTGTTTTTGGGTACTCTTTTTTATTATAAAGGGGTGTTGAATTTCATCAAATACTTTTTATGTATCATTTAATAGGATTGCGTTTTCTCCCCCATTATTCCATTAATGTGGTGTGTAACATTGATTGATTTTCTTATGTTAAACTATACTTGTGTTCTTAGGTTAAATCTACTTGATCCTGGTGAATAATGCTTATATTATTCATTTATATGTAAATTATAAATTTATATTAAATAAATGTATTCAAATTTTCAGGTTTTTGTTAAAAATGTTTGCATTAATTAAAAAAAAATTTTTTTTTTTATTTTTATTTTTAGATGGAGTTTTGCTCTTGTTACCCAGGCTGGAGTGCAATGGTGCAATCTCGGCTCACCGCAACCTCTGCCTCTTGGGTTCAGGCAATTCTCCTGCCTCAACCTCCTGAGTAGCTGGGACTACAGGCGTGCACCACCATGCCCACTAATGTTTTGTATTTTTAGTAGAGACGGGGTTTTACCATGTTGACCAGGATGGTCTTGATCTGTTGACCTCGTGATCCACCCGCCTCGACCTCCCAAAGTGCTGGGATTACAGGTTTGAGCCACCGTGCCTGGCTGTATCAATATTACTAAAAGATATTGGTCCGTGTTTTCTTCTCTTGTGGTGCCTCATCTGTGTTTGGTAGCAGGCTAATACTGAACTGACAGAGTGAGTTAAGAAGTGTTCCTTCCTCTTCTATTTTTTGGAAAAGTTTGAGAAGAGGTGGTATTAATTCTTTAAATATGTGATAAAACTTACCAGTGGAACTATTTGGTCTTGAGCTTTGCTTTGTTGTGAAGTTTTTGATTATTGATTCAATCTCTTAAAGAGGACTTCTCCCCTGTCCCAGATTTTCTACTTTTTTTTGAGACAGTTTTTGTAATTTGCCTATTTCTAGTAATTTCTTCATTTTATCTAGATTATCTAATTTGTTGGCATACAATTGTTATAGTATTCTCTTCTATTTTATGTATCTCTTTTCATAAAGACAGTAATATTGTCTTCAGTTTTTATTCTCTTGTTCTCATGGTTCGCATAACTAACATTTTAAAAATTTTATTGATCTGTTCAAAGAACAAGTTTTGGTTTCATTGACTCTATTTATGTTTTTCTATTCTCCATTTTACTTATCTCCACTTTAATCTTAGTTTTATTTCTTCTGGTTGCTTTGTATTTAGCTTGCTTTTCTTCAGATGTAAAGTTAGGTTGTTGATAGGAGATCTACTTTTTGAAAATGTAGGACTTTACAGTTATAAATTTCTCTCTGAGCACCACTTTCATTGCATCCCGTAAGTTTTGGTATATTGTATTTTTGTTTTCATTTGTCCTAATTGTTTTTAAATTTCCCTCACAATTTCTTCTCTGACTCATTTGTTATTTAGAGTGTGTTGTCAGCCAACCTCATAATGAATGGACAAAAACTAGAAGCATTCTCCTTAAAACTAGAAGGCAGGACACCCATTCTCATCACTCCTATTCAACATAGTACTGAAAGTCCTATTTAGAAAAATCAGGCTAGAGGAAGAAACAAAATCCTTCCAAATAGAAAAAGAAGTCAAAGTATTCCTCTTCACTGACAATATGATTCTATGCTAGAAAACCTTAAAGATTCCACCAAAAGATTCCTGGAACTGATAAATGATTTCAGTAAGGTTTCACAATACAAAGTCAATGTACATAAATCAATATCATTTCTATACACAAATAATGTTCAAACAGAAAGCCAAATCAAGAATGCAATCTCATTTTCAATAGCCACAAAAAACAAATTTGTAGGAATACATCTAACTGAAGAGGTGAAAGAGATCTGTAAGGAAAACTACAAAACACTGCTGAAAGAAATCAGAGATGACACAAACCAATGGAAAACAGTCCATGCTCATGGATTGAAAGAATCAGTATTATTAAAATGGCCATGCCACCCAAAGCAATCTATAGATTCCATACTCTTCGTATCAAACGACCAATGTCATTTTTCACAGGATTGGAAAAAAATATTCTAAAATTAATACAGAACCAAATGAGAGCCCAAATAGCCAAAGAAGTCTTAAGTGAGAAGAAAAAAGCCAGAGCCAGTTTTGTTTTTTTTGCTTAAGATTGTCTTGGCTATATGGGTTTTCTTATTTTTCGTTCCATATTAATTTTAAAACAGATTTTTCAAAATCTGTGAAAAATGTGATTTGTAGTTTGCTAGGAATAGCATTGAATCTGTAAATAGTTTTGGGCAGTATGCCATTTTATTATTCATTTTTTAGGGATGGGTTTGCCAGATATAAAAGAGTTTTGTTGACAGTTTTAAACATTTTCAGAACTTTAAAATATCATTCTATTTCCTTCTTGTCCCTATGGCTTCTGATGATAAATCTGCTGTTAGTCTTACTGTGGATCCCTTGTATGTGAGAAGTTCCTTCTCTCTTAGGGCTTCAAACACTCTCTTCTTTTTCACTATCATCAATTTGATAATAATTTGTCTCTCTGCGGATCTTTTGCATTTATCTTTCTTGGAGCTCACTGAACATCTTAGATGTTCAGATTCTTATCTTTTATCAAATTTGGAAAGATTTTGTCTACTATTTCTTCAAGTATTCTTTATTTTTCTTTATTTCTCTCTCTTTCTTTTGGGATTCTCATTTATGTGTATGTTAACATGCTTGGCCATGTCCCATAGTCTCCTAGGTTCTGTTCATTTTTCTTCATTCTTTTTGCTTTCTGCTCCTTAGGCTGGATACTTTCAGTTGGCATATCTTCCAGAGTGATGATTCTTTCTTTTGCCTTCTCAAATGTGCTGTGGAAACTCTCTAGTGAGTCTTTCATCTGCGCTATTGTATTTCTGAGTTACAATATGTCTTTTTATATTTTTAATCTCCACTATGTCTGCTTCCTTTACATAATTTCTATTTCTCTATGAATATTCTCTATGTGTTGACACATTGTTCTCCAGTTTCCTTTATCTCTGTCCATGGTTTCTTTTAGCTTTTTCAAATCATATTTAAGACAGTTGATTTGAAAGTCTTTGTCTAGTTGGTTCAATGTTTGTGTTTGCTTTATCAGGGGCAATTTTCATTAGTACCTTTTGTGAATTGGACAAACGTTTTTCCTTCTTTGCAAGCTTCATAGCAACTTGGATATTTTGAATAGATAATATGGTCACTCTGGAAGTCAGTTTTTTTTTTTCCCTCTTCAAGATTTGTTTTTGATTGCTGTGGTCTGTAGCTGTTTACTGTTAGTGACTTTTCTAAACTAGTTTTTGTAAAGTCTACTTTTTGTTACATGCAGTCTCTGAAGACTGCTCTTTTTGCTTGTGTTCAGCTAGAATTTTGGTAGAGATTTCCCTAATGCCAGGAATCAAAATGAAAAATACAAAAAGAAAACAGAGGCTGGGTATGTTGGCTCATACCTGTAATCCCAGCACTTTGGGAGGCCGAGGCAGGTGGATCACAAGGTCAGGAGACCGAGATCACTCTGGCCAACATGGCAAAACCCCATCTCTACTAAAAATATAAAAATTAGCCATGCATGGTGGTGTGTGCCTGTAGTCCCGGCTACTCAGGAGACTGAGGCAGGAGAATTGCTTGAACCCAGGAGGCAGAGGTTGCAGTGAATTGAGATTGCGCCACTGTACTCCAGCCTGGGTGACAGAGCAAGATTCCATCTCAAAAAAAAAAAAAAACAAACAAAAAAAACACACACACACACACAGAGATGAAGACAGAAAGAAAAGAAAATAAGGAAAGAAAGAAGAGAGAGAGAAGGCTCTCTGAAAGCTTGTAGATTGACTTGTTCCTGAGGACTCCTTCACTACTTAGCCAGACCATTTACAACTCTGTCTCAGTCTTTACTTTCTGCTTGTGTTGAACCAAGAGACCAGCCAAAACAGGGCTTTCTCAGGTTTTTTCTGAGCCTGGGTTCAGTCCTGGGTATGCTCATGGCTTTCTAAATTTCCCAGTGTACACAGCCACTTTCGAATATCCCAATTTTCTGAAGAAACCCTTTCCTCAACTTTTCCTCCTTGGGTTTTGCAGCTCTGTTATTTGCCTACACTTTAATCTGCTGCCCACGTGGCTGTAAGTTGCTTTTTTGGCTTCAGAGTGGTTTTAAGGAATGGCTGGGGCTTTTCTTCCCTGAGAGAATTCTAAGTTCAGTGAAATGAAGACAAGCACCTTGTCTCAGGCTTTTAGGAAGCCAGTGGACAGGTTTGAATGGACAAATACTTTGAGAATTCTCTGAGAATGAAGTCTGCCTTGCTCCCTCCAGAACCAGAAGCCAGGATCCAGGACTACCGATTTCAAGACCACCTTTGAACCCAGAATGGGGGTGAGGCAAGGGCAAGTAAAAATGCCACAAAACTTTCTTAAAATTTCTAAGCTGTTTTTTTCTTGATTCAGCCTTTGCTTTGTTGCCGTAAACCTTTAACTTTTCTACAGTTCTGTTGAAGTTGGCTTTGACAATTACTGCTTGATATTTTAATGTTTCTCTGAGGACCCCTTGGAGCTACTTACTATTTCATGTTTGCTGACCTCGCCTCTTCTTGTATTTTTTATTATTGACATTTTATCTTCTGTTTTTCGCCACTATAATGTAATGTAATGAAGGTATATGTCTGGTAGTGCATAGTTGATATTCAGTGTGTATTCCTTGACCACATGATCAAAAATTGCCCAATGAGGGTTAAGATTTTTAAAATTTTCAATAAATTAGTCATATACAAATAATTAAAAATAGCTGACTTCCCATTAAATCTCACCTATTAATTTTTCTAAGTGTCTTTTGGAGGCTCTGCTTTGATTTTTATCTTTTTAACTTGGTAACCACTGGTGACCTGTTAGTATTAAAATTTATCCAGAATCGCTGAAAGCAAAGTCATAGATAAATTTAATTGTACTCCAAAAAGCACAATTGGCTTGCTGCTTTACACAATTAATTTGTGATTAATTTGTTTCAGGAAAATATACCATTTATGATTATCAAAATAAAAAATATCAAGTCAAATAAAGATATATGCTTTGTTGAGTTGAAAAACTTATTAAACGTGCTCTTGTAAGTCTGTTAATCTCTATTATGAGAAAATATAAATTCAATATAAGTGTGACTCGGCAACCTCCAGAAAGCACAGCTAACGTGAACAGACATCTAAGGCTGCCCAGTGAAAGTTTTGATTCTTTCTGCCATCGCTCACCACTTATACTTTTATAATGAAAATTCCCCTCTTTGGTTCGTAATAAGGAACTAATTGGCTTGTATATGAAGTTATATTAATGTTTTACTAGGTTTACTGATTTGTGTATTTAAATTAAATATTTGTCAAAATGCAAATTGCCTCTTTGGGTCACATTGATGAGCTCATTGACTTTTGAAAGAAGTTGTATTCACATTTTTCTGGGTCCACTCTTGAATGCTTGCTGACATAACTAAGTTCACCTGTGCAGGCGCTGTTAGGTAAAAACTGAGAGCAGCAAGCTTGGGTATTTGTTTGGAGGCTTCAAACAGGGTGTAAACCTGCTGCCTGGGAAAGCCGTGAGGATAGCAGAGGCAGTAGTCTAGTGTACACACAAAAAATTAAAGAAAGAGGGGGCCCCCTGTGAGTCAGCCAAACTGGGAACGTCACCACGAGTGACAGCTGTTGCCATCAGAGCACTCTCATTACCACATCATGTTTTAGAAGCATGGATTGAGATAGAGAATGGTTTACTTGTCCTAACCAAACTGTGATTTTTATATTCATACATCAGATAGAATAAAAGCCACTGAAGGTTGTCACAGTATAAGGTATAGACAGGTAAGCAGGTACATAGAGAACTATTAGAACAGTGGCTGGTGCATAGCAAGTATTATCTAAGTGTTCATTCTCATTATTATCTGTTATAAAATAATTTTTGTGATTACCTCCTTATTAATTCAGGTCATTTGATGGTGGTGATTAGCACATTTTTAGCATACAAATAAAATTAGGTTTTAAAATTACATTTTTTGTTGAGTCTTTAGATTATTGCCTTATGACAGACATTTGTATGTAAAATAACATTTCTGGTATGATACAATGAAGTCCTAATTTGCTCATTATTTTGAGAAGCCTCAAAGGAAACCTTTAAACCTTTCCTTGGCTGTTAAGTAAGTCTGATTATGAAGAAGAAGAAGAAGAGAAAGAGAGAATGCTAGATCACAGAGTACCAAAAGAATCTATTTTAAATAAATAATTTAAAGAGAGGCAATTATTGAGCTCCAGCCAGGAAATAATTTCAATGCCGATTTTAATTTCCCTCTCTTTTTCAACCGTGTGACTATAACTTTCTACTTTGTTCTTTCCAACTTGCCAACTTAGTTTTTCCTTTAAGCCATTTCAGTGCTACCATGTTCTGATGAAAATGTTTACTCGTCTTCCTGCTATCCCTCCAGACCACGGCATGAAATTTGAACCCTGACATCTGGCACAGTCTGTATAGATTTTTCTCTAGGAGAAAGAAATTATTGTGTATTTTATATTTTATACTGGTTTTCAATTTAAATGAATCTTAAAGCATCTCTGCAGGTGGTTTTACCATGACGAAATCAGTCAGTGTGATTTGACCTGCTTGGGATTGCGGATTGAGGATTATTCTATGTACTAATTTGATGGTGGTGATGTTTAGAAGTCACAGGGGTGCTACATCATTTGAGAGTAATATTTTAAAATCATACATCACGTTTTTCCCTATGGATGAAAGAGTCTTAGCTTGCTTTTGTCTTTAACATCCTAACAATTCTAACAAAGTTTCTGATAAAGTCAGCATTTTCCCTAGGAGCAGATGTTGCGTGACTTATGCAAGAGCTTATGCGCCGTGTGACCTTTTGCTCTGACTCGGAAGTAAAAGCTCTCTATTGTGTAGCTACCTTTTCAGGCACCTTCAGTAGCTTTTCAGGTTTTCATGGTCTGTATTTTATTATCTTTATATCCCTCAGGACTTAGGAATACGTCTTGAACATGGTAGATAACTTCTCATAATAACTATAAACAATTTTAAATTATTGAAAACTCCTGATTTAGGGGTTAACTATTTAACACTTAGAATTATGATTATGTAAAATGTAAGCTTTATTAATAAAACATCTGTACAATAATAGATGGGTAGGCATGTATATATATATATATATGTATGTATGTATATATGTATAATCAGAAAGACATGCTAAGGTAGAATAAGCTCTGAACACTTTCCATTTGATTTCTTTATTTTTATTCTTGGCAATTATATTTGTGATTATTTATAGTGTGTGGTGGTTTGTTTTTGAAAATATTATATCTATTAAACAGAGCTATAACAGACTATGAGAACAAATGTAAATATTTCCTATGGTACAACATAAAATGACTGCAATAAGAATACTATTAGCAGTAATCATGTGAAAATGGTACATTCAAAGGTAATAGTACCAAAACAATTTTGGTAGTAAGTACTTATCTCGTGGTTAAAGTAGAAAACAACACAACACCTGACTTACTGTTGTATTTTCTCCCTGCCTTGGGTCGGATGAATTTCTGCTGGCAAGGTCTGGCCTGGCGCTACATAGCAAGGTAAATGTCATGTGGTTTGGAGACCTCCGTAGCCAGTGGTCTGTGGTTCTTTGGCGTCCCAGCATCTGGGGTCAGGTGGATCTTCAGAGTCACTACTGGCTGACTTTATGCTCTGGGGGCAGATAGGATTCCGACGAGGAAGGAGGAGGTATTTTACCTGTGTGGATTTTATTTTTTGAGACAGGGACCAGGCTGGTGTGCCGTGATATGCTCACAGTTGCTTGTAGCCTTGACCTCCCAGACTCAAGCAAACCTCCTTCCTCAGCCTCCCAAATAGACGGGACTACAGGCACATACCACCACACCAGGTTAATTTTTAAATGTTTGTAGAGATGGGGATCTCCCTATGTTGACCAAGCTGGTCTCCAACTCCTGGGCTCAAGTGAGCCTCCCACCTTGGCCTCCCAGAGTGCTGAGACCATAGGTGTGAGTCACCGTGCCTGCCTTGTGGATCCATCCTGCTTGCTAGTTTCAAATACTTTAAACAAACTTTACGGCATCTTTTTTTTGAAACAGCAAAAGAATGAAAATAACAGTGCAAGAAAGGGCGGAACACAACAGTCGGCTGCGCTGTGCACACTCGGTCCTGCCGAGAGCACTCATGGAGCCGCTGCCGTGCCCGCGGTCTGCTGGGGGCTGTGGATGGTCCCAGTGAAAGAATAAAAAGCCCTCCAGCACCTTCCACACAGCGGAGGAGGGCAGAGAATGCATAATTACATGCTCATATCGATACAGCTAGTGCTCGACTTACGACCACGATTGGTTCCGACAGACTGGTCGTAACACCATTTGGTCATAAGTTGAGTAGGCTATATGTACAGTACCGTGAAATGATGTTATAAAAATCTTTAAGTCATATTTTATCATAATTTTCTTTCATTATTGTCATATATCATAATTTTCTTTGTTCATTTTATGCCATTTGTATCATCTCTACACCATTTTGTTTCTTATTTTTACATTCGTCAGGTTTAAGTAAAACACTGCATTACCAGTACAACTGGTTTAATACAGTATTTGCAAAACATTGTGGTCGTAAAGTCGAATGGTCGTAAGTTGCATAGGTCGTAAGTCGATCAATACCTGTAATGTGCTAAATACACACGCATGCTCGTGCACAGGCACAGGCACAGGCATGTGCTTCTAGGTGGAAAGAGAAACAGCCTGTAGTAACAGAATACGAAAGGCTTTGTGACGCTTATCACCACCTCTTCTAAGCGCTCCGTGTACACAATTCATGTGATCTTTTTAATGGTTTCTTGTGGTACTACTATTACCCACTGGAGAAACTGAGGCACTGCAAAGTTGGGTGAAGCAAGGCCAGCTTAGGGCTGGCGCTGACATCAGACCTAAACAAGCCGGGCCCAGAATGCTGCTCTCTGCCTCTGCCCCCTGCCTTGGGGGATCGCTTCCTCCAGCAGAGGTGGAGCCTTTCTGTCTTAGAGGCTGTAGCCAGAGAGAGGACAAGGAAAGAGGCCCTTTGGGAAGTGCGGTTAGAAGATACAGCCTAACAAACACTGAGAATCGAGATTTCAAACCAGGAAGTATAGAAACCCTTGGACTTCTTACTAAAGAAACAATAGAGGCGTTATGCTGAGCAGAGCAGGTTTTGTCCTGGGGCAGGCAGCATTTCCCCTTGTCTTTTCACTCTGACATGGATGTTAAACTGCTGAGCTGGTTAGCACCCCCTGTCTGTTCCATGTGGGGGTGAGCTGGGCCCAGTGAGTGTGGCCCAGTGGGCAGGCAGGGCAGAATGAACGCAAGAGCCGGGGCCAGAGTAGGCCCTGGGTACGTGCCTTCAGAGCACTGAGACTTGGCTTAGTCTTCATTAATTTTTAGAAATAATTTAGTACACTTAACCCCTGGCGGAAGAAACTGAGCCCAGGTGGGCTGTTTGTACCAATCACTTGGCAGGAGCACCAGCTGCCCTAACGTCCTTATCCAGAGTTTTCTGCCACCGCTGGTTCGTGACCATCATGTTACGACGTGGTCACTTTGGTTTCTGCTTCTTAAATGTTAATACATCATAATAAAAATGTGTTAGGCATTGTTCTAGGTGATTTCTAATATTTATCCACACTGCTTAACTTATACCTTGTTATATTGCAGATTTTCAGGCATTTATAGAGCCCCAAATGACATAAAGTATTCCTCTGTACTAATTTCTTATGGCAGCATAGTAAATTCCCACACACCTAGTGGCTCAAAGCACTGCCCACGTATTAGCTCACAGTTCCGTGGGCTCAAAGTCTGGAGCTTCAACGCTCGTCATGGAGTCTGTGGTTGGCCCTCACCTGGAGGCTTTGGGGAAAGGTCTACCTCAGGCTCATTCAGGTCATTGGCAAGGTTCAGTCCTTGGAATTGTGGGTCTGAGTTTCCTGTTTCCTTGCCGGCTAGTGGGTGGGGTTATTCTCAGCAACCAGAGGCCCCTCTTTGGTCCTGGCTGGTGGCCCCCTGCGTCTTAGAAACAAGCAAAGGCCCACTAAATCCTTTTTACGTTTGAATCTCTCCGACTTCCCTTTCTACCAGAAGCAGAGAAAATGTTCTACTTTTAAAGGGCTGCTGAGATTAAACCAAAACCGCCCAGATCATCAGGCAACTGATTAGTAAACTTAACTACATCTGCAAAATTACTTTTTTTTTTTTTTTTGGGACAGGGTCCCACTCTGTCACAAGCGGGAGGGCAATGGCATAATCTCGGCTCACTGTAACTCGGCCTCTGCTTCTTGGGCTCAAGTGATCCTCCCACCTCAGTCTCCTGAGTAGCTAGGACTACAGGCGCAAGTTACCATGCCTAGCTAATTTTTGTACTTTTTTTTTGATAGAGACAAGGTTTTGCCATATTGCCGAGGTTGATCTCAAACTCCTGGACTCAAATGGTCAATCCACCTTGGCCTCTCAAAGTGTTGGGATTACAGGTGTGAGCCACCACATCTGGCCTGCAAAATTACTTTTATGTATATAAGGGTATCATTGTCACAGGCGTGATATCTCTTTCTATTCAAAGTCCCATTCTTGGGGTCTGGCATCTTCAAATTCTGTCCACCATATCCTCGAAAGTCTGAATTTCTGCTGCACTATATAATGCTATTGCTGTACACACACACACACACACACACGCGCGAACATTCTTTTGTAATGTTATTTTATATAAATGAATGAAGGTTTTCTCAACAATATTTTAATTATACCAACCTATAACAGGCAATTATTTTTAAATGCTTTATAGTTTTATAATCCAACTTTTGTTATTCCATTTATAGCATACAGAATACATGTTTGTGTATTTTTTTTTGTTTGTTTTTTTGAGACGGAGTTTCGCTCTTGTTACCCAGGCTGGAGTGCAATGGTGCCATATCGGCTCACCGCAACCTCCGCCTCCTGGGTTCAGGCAATTCTCCTGCCTCAGCCTCCTGAGTAGCTGGGATTACAGGCACGTGCCACCATGCCCAGCTAATTTTTTGTAGTTTTTAGTAGAAACGGGGTTTCACAATGTTGCCCATGTTTGTGTATTACTGTGAAGCAATCGACCACGATTCTAGAACCTACAAATGAGTAGGAATTTTAGGATGTGTAGATATTTGTAATATATCCTTATGTATGGAAGCAGAGAAAATTTGAGTGTAATATTTATAAAATCCATTTGAATACAGATATACTTGATATATACTCCTACCAATTTTTAAAGCGAGGAATTAGCAAGATGGAAAGTAGTTGATCTTTATTTCATAATATATTAGTAATATTACAAAAAGTATGACTCATGAATCAATCTATTATTAAACTCTTAAAGGGTAAACAACATTACTATTTAGCAATCTAAATCTCATATTTTTAGCAGATTACAAAGATAGCAATATATTGTCCTGAGGAAGTACACAAAAGGAATGTATTCATTTGTCAGAAGAGACTATTTTTGTAACTTAAAAGTGGTTGAGTTGTAAGGAAGTCTCACCTGGAAATATGCAAATGCCATGCTCACACAGTGAATTAGGTTTTTGTAATATCTGGAATTCCAAAAAAAGAGTCAGTAATAGGCAAGAAATTAAGGGAAAATGTTAACCACGAGTTACCTAAAATCACTCTAGGAATAAACTACACTGTTGTATACAGCAGATTTGGAAACTACTTTATTTTCCATCTCACATATTGAGAACTTTTTAACCTTTCAGGATTAGAGGGATTTGTGAAACCTTCAGAATATAGAAGATTCCTCTGGGATATCTAAAAAATATGGCCATATATTTTATGTGGCCTTTGGCTCTTATTCTGAATCTGTTGACAAATTTTATCCAAATTTGTTTTTATAACACCTTCATTTTGTTCAAAACTGTATTATTTTCAGGGGTTCTTTTAAAAATAGGTTTTCACAACAAAATTTTTGAAGTAGGAGGGCAAAATCGTGTGATGCCTTTCCTCACCCATCATAAGGGCAATGACCCATAGTCCAGTAACAAAAGGCAGGCGAACAAGGGAAAAGTAGAACAGATTTATTTAATCAAAGCTTTGCATGGTATGGGAGCCTTCAGAATGAAGGCCCCTAATACAGAGAAAACTGTCTATTTTTATGGCTAGGTTTGATGAAGAATGAGCCGCTAGGTGGAAATCTGATTGGACGAAAACGGTATGATCTAATGCTAACAGACAGAGTCAAGAAATCCAGTCTGTTCTTTCACTGCGATGAAGAAATACCTTGAGACTGGGCAATTTATGGAGAAAAGAGGTTTAATTGGCTCATGGTTCTGCAGGCTGTATGGGAAGCAAGTCTGGGAAACCCTCAGGAAACTTACAATCATAGTGGAAGGCTAAGGGGAAGCAGGCATGTCTTACGTGGCTGGAAGGAGGAAGAGAAAGTGGGGAGGTGCCACAGACTTTTAAACAACCGGATCTCACAAGCACTCACTCACTATCACGAGAGTACCAACGAGAGGGAAACCCACCCCCATGATCTAATTACCTCCCACCAGGCTCCACCTCTGACATTGGTAATTACAACTGGACATGAGATTTGGGCTAGGACACAGACCCAAATCATATTACCTGGCAAGGCCTTTCTGGTCAGATTCATCTTGGCCTCTTCATGCAGCGTTCCTTCCTCCAAGGTGTGGGGCTAGACCCTTTATGGAAAGGGGGTCTTATGGTCTAACATTAAACAAAACAGGTCAGAGAATTTCTTTATGACCAGCTTTTACATAGAAAGGCAGGGAAGGCTGGAGAAGTATTTTTATGGTTCATTGCTGACTTTAGGGAAAGGGGTTCTGGTATGTATGTCCACCTTGGGAAGAAGAATTCTAGTTTTAATGGCTACATTTGAGGGAGAATGAGAGGGGAGAGACAAAAGAGGCTGTGCTTCTGAGGCTGCTTCGGAGGCCATCACTTTGGGTTATCTTTTTCTGAACCCCAAGATAGGTCTGATCTACGTTACACGTCATACTTTCAGGGCTGTGCTTCCAAGTCTAGAAATATTTCTTAAAATATACAAGAAGTCCTAGAGTATCTGCTTGCATAAATGAATGCTGGAGCCCAGCAGATTTACCATTCTTTTAATAAGAGCCACCAAGATTTTTTGAGTTCTCATGAAGATCCAGACTCAGCACCACTCAGAACAATTGTACAGGGGAAGGAAGGTGTTATTATGCTTCTTACTTGGCAGGCTAGCAGGGTGGAGCTGGATCTGGGATTTAAACTTGAGTCTGCCTGAGTACAGAGCACCAAATGTCAGTCACTCAACCTCACTGCTTCTCTTTAGGAATTATCAGTTCCCACAGAGAGTTTGATTTCAAGTTTATTCTTCTGCAGACCTGCTCCTCCTCGGGAGAGGCCCCAGGCACTGATTTCTATTGTGAGGCCACCTATCAGATTCTGCACCCTCAGGCTGACATCACCATGAGCTGAGGAAGGAGAACTAAAACGTGAACCATGCAGCAGGTAGCTGGAGACTATTGCACCTTTCTCTTTAAAATCAGGGATAGCATGGGAAGAGATGCCAGATATAGGCAAAGGTGAGGAAGACAGCAAATCACATTGCCACGCAACAATCTTGCATGTTCTCCACATGTACCCCCAAACCTAAAATGCAATAAAAAAATAATAAATAAATAAAATCAGATAAACTTTACTGGAGGAATTTCCTGGTAATTCCGTGATGTCTGGTTCCTGGTTGCAGCTGCATCCTTATTCTGCCCCTAGTCAGTCCATCCAGGGGGGTTTTATTCAATTTTTCATTTACTATTAAGTTTATTGAAGTCCAAGGAAGAGAACTTTCTTGCGAATACCAACACCTGCTGACTCCCAGGTTGCAGGCCCTCGTCTTTCAGACTTTGCTTTGTTTGTATTTCCTATTTCTGGCCCATTCTCTGCTCTGGTAATGGCCAGTGTTTTTGCCCTTTAGCTTCAGTCCTGCTGTTGCCATCTGGAGGCCCAGGTGACTGGCAGCTAGCTGGCGAGGCAGCGCCTGGGGGCTTGGAAGGCCATTTTTGTTGCACAATGACTCACCAGGGAGCTGCAACTTGGCAGTCAGAAAAGAAGCAGCGACTTTCAAAATGGTGGGATTTTCTTCAAAAGACATTTTATAACCACTTGGAAATCCTTGTATTGGAGCAAGGTTGTCATGGAAGACCCCTCACAGTGCGTGCATGTGTGTTTGTGTGTTTTCCATTACAGGCAGAAGGAAAAAGAAAGGAACAATTCTCCAAACCTCTTTCTCGGCTTTCTCTTCCCTTTCCATTGTCCGTGGGAGAAGTAGCTCTGCGGGGCATCTCTTAAACCCATGGGTCATTTGTGTTTTTAAATTAGTGTGCTTGTTTCATTGTTTTTTAATGCAAAATTAATGCATACTTGCTACAGTCATTTTGTAAAAGAAAAAAAGTGAATGTTAGCAATTAAACATAAAAGAAAGTCTCAACACTTAGAAAGCATCGGCTTACTAATGTTTAGTACATTTCCATGCAGTATTGATTGATCCTGAAATCAGTATCTGTTCAAAGTCGTATTTCTCTAAGCTTCCCAGCCACTATGTGGCACATGTGAAAACTCGATGGAAATCCAGCATTCTTTTTGGCATTGCTGTTTGCAGTGGCACTGAAACAACCAAGACACTTGTGGCATTTAACAGAAAAGCTTCATAGTTGAAGAATGCAATTCTAATCTGAAGTTAATTAAAACAATTGACAGAGTGTTTTTGTCTTTTGTTTGGATTATTTTTTATTACCTCCTATTTATCTTTTGCAAATTGAAATGACCAAATGTACACTAACAAATGCTATCTTTTAACGTCAACGAATTTTAAGAAATGGATCTATTAAAATTATACTGCTTTTAAATTTCACATGCATGTATTTAATTTATAGAGACTGAGGAAGGTTGGGATGGCATTTGGTCAAACTGACAAATTGGGGAATTGTGTTTTTCATTTCTTCCTCTCATGCTTCCCCAGGGACTCCCTGTTAACAATGTATTCTCCTAATTCTCAAACTCTCTTTTCCTTTTTTACATATATATGTAAGTACAGCTGGCCCTCTGAATCTACAGGTTCTGATTCTCAGAGTGCAACCAACCATAGATAAAAATATTTAAAGGAAAATAATAAAAAAGACAACAATAAACCAATACAAATAAAAATTCAGTTTAGAATAAGAACTCTTTAATACATAGCATTTACATTATATTATATGTAATCTAGAGATGATTTAAAGTACAGTCAATCCATCGTATCTGCGGGTTTCAAATTTGGATTCAACTGACCTGAGATTTAAAATATTTGGGAAAAAAAAATCCCACAAACTTTCAAAGAAAAAATTAAATTTTACATCATGTACCACATTGAATCCATGGGAATGAAGTGATATGTAGGCATTATTTTAGTTACAGAAGTAATCTAGAGATGATGTAAAGTATACAGGAGTATTTAGAGCATACAAACGTAGATCATATGCCGATAAGTACACCACCTTATGTAAGGAAATTGAGCATCCTTGAATTTTGGTGTCAGAGGCAGGTCTTTAAACCAATGTCCCACAGATACCCAGGGACTGCTGCACATACATAGATATATATAAAGCTATGGATGCAAATATGTGTGTGTGTGTGTGTGTGTGTGTGTGTGTGTGTGTGTGTGTATGTGTTTGTTATGTTTCTGTGTATTTTTCCTTAGAAATACTTTCTTCAGTTTAGTTTTTGGCCCAAGGAAAAGCTCTTTTGAAGGCAAGTTGTAGGGAGTGTGGCATTGTGGCTGATCCCAGAGGGCACCTTGGTGATCTCTGTCAGACAAATCTACACACATGGCTGTATCTTCCCGTCTATCTGTGGCTGATTCTTACATGGACGCCTTAGAAAAGTACCAGAAATCATCTGTGCAGATTTTTGAACGTGAGGTTTTCTGCGTTTTTCAAAATATGAGACTGAAAATGAGCTGCCTGTTGGTCCCTGTGTGTGTGCAGACATCTTCAGAGGCACAACCTAATTGTTCCTTAATTGCTCCAGGTGAGTCCATCTCAGGTGTGGGCTCCACGCCACCCACCAGACACTTCTTGTATGTCAATTGGAGTGGATTTTTATACTTTAGCATGTGGGGCTATTGTTCTGATAGAGAAAGGCAGTCACTGGGCAAAGCCAATGACTGGGTGGTAGAGGACAGGTGACACTTGCATAGATAGTCTCATAGAGATGCCATGCTCACCCTGCTGTGGTGATGGCCATTCTTTAAAAATAATTATTAAAAAAGTAAAAAAGAAGGGCAGAAACTACCCTACATAAAAAGTAACTATTAAAAAACAATAATGTTGGAAATATTTCCATTGTAGTATGTCTAGAAAGGGAACCAGATGCATGTTGGAGATTTGCATATAATTACATTAATATTGCATATCACAGGGAAAATTATAAATATACCAATCGATAGTAATGATAATATATAAATAATTTGGAAAAAATATTAATTCAAGATAATTCAAAGATTAAAGCATTAAAACGAAACCATAAAGCTTTAAAAAACTGGGAATTTTAATGTGTTCTTAGATTCAGGAACGCCTAAGTATGATACACAATCCAAAGTCCTGAAGAAAAAGAACAATAAATTTTATTACATAAAAATTTAAAACATCTGTATAATACAAACAATAAAGAAAGCTAACAGCAGAAATTATATAAGCTTTGAAAAAATAATTATAAACAATAGTTTTCTTTTGCTTACAAAGGGTTTTTAATAAGTTGATAAAGAAAAATATACAACAAAGCGAAAATATGAGATAAAGGATTTTTTAAGTTAATCTATGTAAAAAGAAACACATGGCCATTGACATAAATTTTCATAATTACTACATCTTTCCTTCAAATAACATTTCAAATAACATTTGAATTTTGAAGTCTTAGAATTTGTCACTCATATATTCCACTTGTAAACCTGCTTTTTTTGAAGAAATATGCATGAAGAAAAAACAAATTCACTTAATGATAAATTCAAGTGGACTAAGCAGATGAAAGAATGTGAGCTTGAAGACTGGTCTTTTGGATTAACATAATCTGATTTTAAAAGTATTTAAATACGTGAAGTCTTTAAGAAATATGGGATTATGTAAAGCAAAATAACCTGTGAATTATTAGCATTCCTGAGAAAGAAGGAGAAAAAGCAAACAACTGGAAAATATACTTGAGGGAATAATTTAAAAAAACTTCCTTAATCTAATTGGAGATGTAGACATCTAGATACAAAAAAATCTAGAGAACACCTGCCAGATACTATACGAAACAAATATCATCAAGGCATATAATCACCAGACTGTCCAAAGTCAATGCTCAAGGAAAAAATACTCATATACAAAGGGAAGCCCATCAGGCTAACAGCCTTACAAGTCAGGAGAGTTTGGGGGCCTATTTTCAGCATTCTTAAAAAAAAAGAGATTCCAATCAAGAATTTCATATCCCACCAAACTAAGCTTCAGAAATGAAGGAGAAATAAAATCTTTTCCAGACAAGCAGGTGCTAAGGGAACTCATCACCACTAGACCAGACTTACATGAGATCCTTAATGAAGTTCTAAACATGGAAACAGAAGAATGATACCTGCTACCACAAAACACATTTAGTGTATAGCCTGCAGACTATATATATATATATATATATAATATATCTATATATATATTATATATATATTATATATATGTAATGTGTATATATTACAATGAAACTACAACTAAAGCAAACAGCTAACAACTTTGCAATAGGATCAAACTCTTACATATGAATACTAACCTTGAATGTAAATGTTCTAAATGGCCTATTTTAAAGGCAAAGAGGGGCAAGTTGGTAAGAAAAGAGGACCCATCTATCTGCTGTCTTCAAGAGATTCAAGTCACATATAATGACACCCATAGGTTCAAAGCAGAGGGTTAGTGAAAAATCTGCCATGCAAATGGAAAAAAGAAAAGCAGGAGTTGCTATTCTTATATCAGAAAAAACAGAGTTTAAATCAACAACAGTAAAATCAAGACAAAGAAGGGCATTACATAATGACAAAGTGTTCAATTCACCAGGAAGACTTAACTATCCTAAATATATGCACACCAAACATTGGAGCACCCAGACTTATAAAACAAGTATTTCTAGATCTACAGTGACTTAGCCAAACAGTAATAGTCACGAACTTCAACACCCCAATGACAGAAATGGACAGAGAATCCAGGCAGTAAATCAACAAAACTATGAACTTAAACTCAACACTTGACCAGTTAAACTTAGTAAACATTACAGAATACTCCACTGATCAACCACAGAATATATATTCTCTCATCTGCACATGGAGCATACTACAAGATTGACCATATGCTTGACCATAAAGCAAGTCACAATAAGTTTAAAAAGAATCAAAATCATACTAGTCATACTCTTGAGCCACAGTGGAATAAAAATATAAATCAGTTTCAAAAAGATCTCTCAAAACCACACCCTTACCTGCAAGTTAAACAACTTGTTTCTGAATAACATTTGGATAAACAATGAAATCAGAAATCAAAAAATTCTTGGAAATAAATAAAAAGTTATATAACATATCAAAATCTCTGGGATGCAATAAAAGCAATGTTAAGAGGAAAGTTGATAGCAATAATGCCTACCTCAAAAAATTAGACAGATCTCAGATTAACAATCTTACTTCACTCCTGGAAAAATAAGAAGAAACTAACCCCAAAACTAGTAGGAGAAAAGAAGTAAATAAAATCAAAGCAGAAATAAATAAAATTGAGACCCAAAATCCATACAAAGAATCAACAAAACCAAAAGTGGATTGTTCAAAAAGACAAGATGGATAGACCACTAGCTAGATTAACAAAGAGAAAAAGAGAAGATCTGAATTAGCACAATCAGAAATTACAAAGGAGACGTTACAACCAAGCCCACAGAAATACAAAAGACTCTCAGAGACTGTATGAACATTTCTATACACACAAACTAGAAAATCTAGAGGAAATTGATAAATTCCTGTAAGCACACAATCTCCCAAGATTGAATCAGGAAAAAACTGAAATGCTGAATGGAGCAATATCAACTTCAAAAATTAAATCAGTCCCTCACCCCATGCCCAGGCCCCACCAGCGGAAGCCCCTGTGCCCGCACCATGTCAAAGAAAAAAGGATTGCGTGCAGAAGAAAAGAGAACTCTCATGATGGAAATATTTTTTGAAACTAAAGATGTATTTCAATTAAAAGACTTGGAGAAGATTGCTCCCAAAGAGAAAGGCATTACTTCTTTGTCAGTCAAAGAAGTCCTTCAAAGCTTAGTTGATGATGGGATGTTTGACTCTGAGAGGGTCGGAACTTCTAATTATTATTGGGTTTTTCCAAGTAAAGCTCTTCATGCAAGGAAACTTAAGTTGGAGTCTCTGGAATCTCAGTTGTCTGAGGGAAGCCAAAAGCATGCAAGCCTACAGAAAAGTATTGAAAAAGCTAAAATTGGCCGATGTGAAACGGAAGAGCGAATGACACTAGCAAAAGAACTTTCTTCACTTTGAGATCAAAGGGAACCGCTAAAGACAGAAAAATACAAAAATTGTGACCCACAAGTCGTGGAAGAAATATGTCAAGCAAGTAAAGTAGCCAATGAAGATGATAACAGATGGACTGATAACATATTTGCAATAAAATCTTGGGTCAAAAGAAAATTTGGGTTTGAAGAAAATAAAATTGATAAAACTTTTGGAATTCCAGAAGACTTTGACTACATAGACTAAAATATTCCATGGCGGTGAAGGATGTAAATTTTAAACAATTATCTAAATAAGTGTACTGAATTTTCATCTGCCTGTAACTGTATGTATTCTTTTCTTAATGTTAAATAAAGTATAAAATGCAAAGAAACATTGAGTCTGTAATAAAAAGCCTGCCAACCAAAATAAGCCTTGTACCAAATGGAATCACAGCCAAATGCTACCAGATGTGCAAAGAAGAGCTGACAGCAATTCTACTAAAACTATTTTAGAAAACCAAGGAGGCACCCTTCCCTAACTCATTCTATGAAACTAGCATCTCCTTGATACACTCACCTAGCAAAAATACAATAAAAAAGGAAACCACAGGCCAATATTTCTGGTGAACATAGATATAAAAATCCTCAACAAAATGCTAGCAAACGGAATCCAGCAGCACATCAAAAATTAGTTCACTATGATAAAGTCTGCTTAATTCCTGGGATTCAAGATTGGTTCAGCATATGAAAATCAACAAATGTAAGAATGTGATTCACCACATAAGCAGAATTAAAAAGAAAAACTATATGATCATCTCAATAAATGCAGAAAGAGCTTTTGATGAAAATCAACATCTCTTCATGGTGAAAACTTTCAAGAAACTAGGCATTGTAGGAATATACATAATAAGCCATCTATGATAAACTCACAGCCAACATCATACTGAACAGGCAAAAACTGGGAGCATTACCCTTGAGAACTGGAATAAGACAAGGATGGCAACTCCTGTCATTTCTATTCAAAATAGTACTAAAAGTGCTAGCAAGGGCAGCCAGGCAAGAGAAAGAAATGAAAGGCATCAAAATAGGGAAAAAAAAGTCAAACTACCTCTCTTTGTGGACAATATGATTCTATACCTTAAAATTCTAAAAATTTCATCACAAGCCTCCTGGAACTGGTAAATGACTTCAACAAAGTTCAGGAGACAAAATAAACATACAAAAAGTAGTAGTAGCATTTTTATACACCAATCACATTCAAGCTGACAGCCAAATTAAGAATGCAATCCTATTTACAGTAGCCACATACATACACATACACACACAAATAGTTAGAGATGTATCTAACCAAGGAAGTGAAAGACCTCTGCAAGGACAACAAAACAAAACAAAAAAACTGCTAAAAGAAATCATAGATGGTACAAACAAATAGAAAAATATTCCATGCACATGGATTGGAAGAATTAATATCCATTAAAATGACCATACTGCTCAAAGTGATCTATAGATTCAATGCTATGCCTAGCAAATTACCAGTGTCATGCTTTTCACAGCATCTGAAAAAGAAAACTGTTCTAAAGTTTATGTGGAATCCCCCAAAAGCCTCAACTACCAAAGCAATCTTAAAAGAACAAAGCCAGAGGCATCACATTACCCAATTACAAAGTATATTAGAAGGTTACAGTAATCAAAACAGCATGGTACTGGTACAAAAACAGACACACAGACCACTGGAACAGAATATACAGCCCTGAAATAAAGCCACACACCAACAGTCATCTGATCTTTGATGAAGCTGACAAAAATAAGCAATGGGGAAAAAAATCCTTATTCAATAAATGGTGCTAGAGTAGCTGGCTAGCCATATGTAGAAGAATAAAATTTAACCCCTACTTTTTCACTGTACACAAACAATAATTCGAGATGAATTAAATATTTAAATCTAAGACCTCAGACTCTAAGAATTCTCGAAGAAAATCTAGGAAATACCATCTGGACATGGGTATTGGGAAAATTTTTTTGACTAAGTCCTCGAAAGCAAGTGCAAAGAAAACAAAAATCAACAAGTGGGCCCTAATAAAAATAGCTTCTGTACAGCAAAAGAAACTAAAAATCTAAAAACAGAGTAAACAGACAACCTACAGAATGCGAGAAAATATTTGCAAACTGTGCATCCAATAAAGGTCTATTATCTAGAATCTTGAAGGAACTTAAACAATTAAACAAGCAAAAAACAAATAACCTCAATAAAAATCGGCAAAGGACACGAACAGAGACATCTGAAAAGAAGGCATATATGTGGCCAACAAACATATGATAAAATGCTCATCATCACCAATCATTAGATAAAAACAAATCAAAACAACAAGATACTACCTCTATAATAATAATCAGAATGCGTATTATTAAAAAGTAAAAAAAGCAAAAGCTATGGGTTAGGCTGTGGAGAAAAGGGAATCCTTATATGGTGTTGATTGGAAAGTGAATTAATTCAGCCACTGTGGAAAGCAGGTTGAAGATTGCTCAAATAATTTAAAACAGAACTACCTTTTGACCCAGCAATTCTATTACTGGATACATATCCAAAAAAAAAAAACCAAAAAACAAAAATAAACACACAAAAAATCATTCTACCAAAACTACACACATGCTCATATGTTAATGACAGCATTATTCATAACAGCAAAATCATGGAATCAACATAGGTGACCATCAATGGTGGACTGGATAAGGAAAATGTGATACATATACACCAGGGAATACTATAGAGCCAAAAAAAAAAAAAAAAAAGAATGAAATCATGTTCTTTGCAGCAACGTGGATGCAGCTGGAAGTCATTATTCTAAGTGAATTGATGCAGAAATCAAAAAACCAAATACTACATGTTTTCACTTACAAGTGGAAGCTAAACATTGGATACTCATGGACATAATGAGGGCGACAATAGACACTGGGGACTACAAGAGTGGAGAGGAAAGGATGGTGGCAAAGGCTAGAAAATTATTTAGTACTATTCTAGGTACCAGGGTAATGGGATTGTCCATACCCTGGAATCAATCAATATACTCAGATAACGTATCTGCACATGTGCCCCCTGAATCTAAATCTAAAATAAAAGTTGGAAAAAAATAATAAATCTGTGTTCTGTAATCAGCCTGACCTCTTTTTCTTTCCTTTCTCCTTTTTCTTTTTTTTCTTGCTGTTTTGAGCTGCAAATGATTTATCTGTTGTTTATGATAATATTTATATTTTTCTGTGGCTGTGATATATTATCAAGGGTAGCTATAAGTGACTTTTGCCATGAATCTCTTGCTTGGTAATTATGCAAATAACTCCAGAATAATGGTTTATGTTTATTGAAAGTTTATACAGTGTTTAATTTGGTATGCACAGAAATGAAGTTCACACAGCTTTCATGTTAAGAGTAGCAGAACCACACTTCTGGAGTATCCAAATGAAAATAACCACAACCATAACAAGCAGGAACAGACCAACGTTATTGCCACTTACAACAGTATATTATTTGTATCCAAAAGGAGTAAATCTTGGCATTACTCTAGTAGTAATTTTATGTGAGATAGGAGAGAGTTCTATTTTCCTTTTTAAATTTTATCATTTTTATTTTTTATTTTACACTTTGATGAATGGATGACTATGCAAATAGCCTTTATCTTTTCTAGTAGTCTCTTATTGCTTTTAATAAAATTTTTCTAACCACACAGTATACGTTTCTATAATATTAAATATGCAAGTGTATGTGTGCGTACTATGGGTAAGACGTTGGGTTTCAGCGAAAAAAGATACAGCTAATAAACTGGGCTATTGATCTAATGCTGATTCCTCTTTACCCTTAAAAGCTTGATCATCAGCATATTCCGATCTCCTGCTTTCAAAGATTGTTTTATTTTCTCAATAAAAACTGGAACATTTTTCTGTTTTCTTCTTGGGAGTTTTGCTTGCTTTTTTTTGTTTTTTGTTCCCTTGGCATCACGGGCAACATTAGGATATAGCATATGGCCATAAATTTCCCTAAGCTTGTGCTGATTTTTGACGAAAGAATGTTAGGTATTATTTTATGCCCTGAATTTTAGTAGACCCACCCATAAATTTTGAATGCATTTTCTTTATGAATAGTAAAACAAAATGCTATAAATGACAGTTTCTATAACCACTTAACCAAAACATTACTTGGATAAGGATCCAACAATTAAAATTACAATAAAGATCTTTTGATGGAAACCATAGTCGTTTGAATAAAACGACAAGAAACATGTACTTGTGATTGGAAAATACATTCAACTGTGAACCATTTTAATGGGCTTGTTTCTTGTCAGCAATAAAAACATTTTCAAGAAAACAAGTTAAATTGATCTCATACTTTAGGTTATTCACATCATAACTTCAGTGCACTTTTTTGAAATCTCATGTTTTATTTTTGTTAAAATTTAAATAACTATAAAATAATATGCAGAATTAGGAGAAATACCTAATGTAGGTGATGGATTGATGGGCGCAGCAGACACCATGGCATGTGTATACCTATGTAACAAACCTGTACTTTCTGCACATGTACCCCAGAACTTAAAGCATAATAATAAAAAATGCAGAAACGTAGGCTTCAAGCACATTTAATATACTAAAGAAAGACTATTTATGATATGTTCTATTTTCCATTTCTTAATTGTGGCTTTGAAAGATAATTAGCACTGATGCTCAAAGACATATTCTGTATGAAATGAATCAGTTTCTCTCCCCTAGGCACCATCATTGGAAGATTTAAGAAAATAGTCACTCAGGCCAGGCGCGGTGGCTCACGCCTGTAATCCAAGCACTATGGGAGGCCGAGGCGGGCGGATCACGAGGTCAAGAGATCGAGACCATCTTGGCCAACATGGTGAAATCCCGCCTCTACCAAAAATACAAAAAATTAGCCGGGCGTGGTGACGCGCGCCTGTAATCCCAGCGACTCGGAGCCTGAGGCAGGAGAATTGGTTGAAACCGGAAAACGAAAGTTGCAGTGAGCCAGGATCGCGCCACTGCACTCCAGCCTGGCGACAGAGCGAGACTCTGTCTCANAAAGAAAGAAGAAAATAGTCACTCAAATTGTTTTTTGTGGTCTGTGGTTAAGACGATGTCACATACCACACATACACACACATCATAGCAGATGTGCAAATTACCTACACACATACACATATGTATGTATACACACAAGTATAGTTTATTCTACATGCATTGGTGCATGTATTTAATAGACTAAGGGGGACAAATAGTCATTTCTTCAAGTAAATATATTTTCATGTTGGTGGTCTGGGGACCTAACAGAAGTGCATTAATTGATTTGGAACTATAGAATGAGAGAATACCTAAACAGCAAATTCTCCCAGGACAAGGTTTGTGTCCGATAATAATCATATGATAACTAGTTATATTGCTTTCAGCCTGCTTAAAAATTTCTTGAACACATGGTGGACTGTAAAGTTGAATGGCTCATTGACTGAAGCTAAGAATTATCCATGGAAACTGACATTATCTCTGTATGGCATCAGCTCCAATGCATGCTGTAGATTAGTTGCTCTGCCTTCCATAGCCAGGATGCTGGGCAGTCACAAATGGTGAGAAATGGCTCTGGTGCCATAGGTGAGATGTCAGCCACTCCAGATGCTGCTTGAGGAATTTAACAGTGAGGCCTACAGTGAATCAGTTAGGAACAGATGAGCTTGGGAATCTCTAGGCTGCCTGTGAAATTGTGCATGATAACTGAAATAATCACCTGCTCTATTGGCCAAAACACTTCTGTTTTCCTAATTATTCATAAAATAACCCAACAAAACAAATATTTTATAATATACTAAAAATAAGTCCTGCAGCATTGGACTTTGGCAGTAGATTTTTAGAAGTTTTGGGGGTTTTAGACATTATAGGATATTCAGGAGTATGTGTGCCAATCTAATTAGCGGACTTTCCCTCTATATTTACACATTCCATAATAATTTAAATTTGAAAGAAATTGTAACTGTTTCTACCAGAAAAAAAAAATCTGTAATTTTCATTTGCCAGAGTGCATTTTCTGAAGCTTTCAAAGTTACTGAAAGGTGATTTTCTGTAACTTGTTTTACTGTTCAAATCCAATTTATTTCTGCCACCTGTTATTTTTCTCCCTGGATTTTTTAGAAATCAGTTTTGGACCATTGGATGGTACTATAATAAAAGCCTCACTTCCTATGGTGTAATTGATTCTTGGTTTGACAGTTTAACAAATACACAATGAAAGTCCACTGTGTACTAATAACTGTGATATTTATTTTTCCAAGGAAGATGCCTAAGCCTGAGTGTTCAATGCTCTCCATCTGTTTGTTTAGGAATATCTTCTTTTGTTACCATGACTATGTTGATAATTTTCCTTTTAGATGATATGCTTCAGGAAAACATGCATTTTACTTCCTGGATTGCAATGTTGTTTTAGGGTAATTTAATACATAAACATTATTTTTGAAAAGGCTTTGTGACAAATTAATGTTTTATATCACTTTTTTGAATAGTGAATTAAAAGTATAAATTTCCAAATTTAGTGAAGGATGTAAGTAAATATTTTTCTGTTGTGTAAAGCACTATGCTTAACAGAACTATTTTAATGTTTTGCAGAATCTGTTTCTCATTTAGGAATTATTTGTTTGTTTTTTGTTTTTTCAGTCTGCTGAACAACAACCAAATCAGAAAAATTTCCAGAAGTGCTTTTGAAGGACTTGAAAATTTGCTATATCTGTAAGTTGTAAGAAAAAGCAACAGTGGCTTATGGTGTTTATTGACTATTTTTGCCTTTTTGTGTTTACTTTAAATTAAAATAATTCTTTACTTTCTTGAAAAGCACTTTCAACCTTTATATAAAACTCACATATGAATGTCTTAAGTGCAATAAATTATTGCTTTCAATAGATTGTACGTCTGAAAACATTTGAATATTTATGCATATTTCTCTTGCCACAATTTCTAAATTGGAGAAAAATAAAAACAAAACAGTTTTCCAATATTTCACATTTAAAGCAAATTACTCCGTAATTGTAAGAAATTCCATACACCCCAGAAAAGGGGTTTTCTGTTTGCAAAAGAAGCTTTATGCCAACAACTTACTCATCCAAGACCTTTCAAAGCCAGTGAACACATTATAGTTAGGAACTTTAATAAACTTGGGTAAGAACCAAGTTTTGGAAAAATTAGCTCACAAATATGATCACTGACAATTGTCATGCTTTTTGTGTATTTTTGGTAAATGGGAATAAAGATATTTTAAACAGAAACATTGTTTGGACTCTGAAACATTGGTGTTTGATAATTTGAATGTTGGAGGACATGATTGGATACAGCAATGTTGGAGGCTGAAGAAACAGCCTACAAGGGCTTTTATCTCAGCTAGAGTGAGTGCTACAACTTTCTTTTTAAACAACGTTAAGGTGACAATGAACATTTTTATACAAAGTTATTCATTTGTAGATTAATTAAGCACACTACAAAAAGTTATTCTTTAAAAGAGAAGACACCATTCCAATCTTCAGCTCTGACCAAATTTATACAACTGTAGTATCTTCCCAAACCACTAAAATTCCTATGAAACCCCACGTCAAGAGCCTCAAAGCCTCCTGTGTTCAGCTGAGACACCCAGCCTAACATAGACGTCTTCCACAGCTCTGCTCATTATTGAGCCCTAAAATCTCAGTTTCCTCTTAGGTCAGTCAATTTCATCCACTCACCTAACCTTTCATAACAATCTAACATACCATCTTAGCCAATTTTCAGCTGATGTAACAAAATACCACAGACTAGGTAATTAATTTAAAAAAAAAGTTTATTTGGCTCATGGTTCTAGAGGTTGAAAAGTTCAAGACTGTGGGGCTGCATCTGGACAGGGCCTTCTTGCTGTGTCATAACATAGTGTTAGAACAAACTAAGACAGAAGACAGAGAGAGCCAAATTTCTGTGACAACCAACTTGCTCTTATGATAATGGCATTAACCCATTCATAAGGGAAGAGTCCTCATGACCTAATCACCTCTTAAAAGTCCTACCTCTTATCATACATTGGAAATTAAATTTCAATGAGTTGTAAAGGGAACACTAAAACCATAGCACATGCCCATCGAGTACATGCCATTCTTTATTTCCATACTTTTCACATTACAAAGGATCCTTCAAACCTTGGTAGTATATGAAGCCTGCTCCTTGTTAGTGAAGGAGCTTGACCTTCTCCCTGTGTTTCATCTCGATCTTGCTCTGTAGTTTTCTACTCATTGTCCTGTCAAGAGTAACTCCCTTACAGTAAAACAAACAAATTAACAAAACAATAACCTTTATGGCTTTCAAATACCAGTTTAGAAGGAATATCATTAGGAGTGCTAATATGCAATGAGAAAATATAGTAAAATGACAGTTATTAGCAGGAAATTAATTTTGAATAAGACAAATGTTCAGTGTTGCAGAGGCTTGGATCAATTACATACACAAATGTATTCTATACTCTGAGTGAGAACCAAAAAATCATTTCACACAACTTCTAATCAATGCTCTGGTCAATTAAAAACACTACTTATCAAGTGCAAAAAGTCTCTGGGCTTCTGTAAGATACGTTATTTAAAAGGAAAGGGTGACAAATGTGTGAAGCAGTACATGGTGAACACTTTTATGTGCCCACTGCAGTAAATTTTGCCATGTTTTCAATCACATTGCCAAGTAAGCATTGCCTTTCAGACCAAGGAATTTTGTGGAGAAAGAGGATTGTGAGTTAGAAGACCCATTCAATGCATACAATACCTGCAAGTTCTTATATCTTTTTCTTTGCTCTTTATACTTGATCCACTGTTGTTTTATTTCTTCAAATATGGTAAGCACTGCCTTTCCACTCTCTCCTTGGGCATGTCCGGCTTGTTGTTTGTTACTTGGCTTTTTTCCCTTTCTTGTCTGAGCTTTAATGTCATGTCCTCCAGGAATCACCTTAAGTCAATCAATTATTCTCTTTTTCTCCCTATCATGATGCCCTGTGTATTTCATTTCATGCATATACCAAAAAAGTTCATTTTTTTCTTATCTATTTGTTAACTTATTTATTTTCTGATTCCCTCACTAGATTCTGTGAAGTCAGGTGGCCATGCTCTCCTTATTTATCATGTATATCAGCATCTAGAAATGGTATCTAGAACACAGAAACTAATCATTAAATATTTGTTGAACAAATGTATGAACATAAGGTACTCAATAAATGCTTGATATTTGTTTAATTAACACTCTTAGTTACATTGAGTTAATTATTCTTGAGAGGAATGATAACACTATTAAATGCCTCTGCTGTTTCAACAACATGTGTATTTATCAATTATTTATAGCGTGCATTTTCCCAAAGATTACAAGTATTCATATTACATGAAGTAGTCATAGTGCTTGTATATTAAGGAGGTTAATTTTCATTAGACTATTCATACCACAAAATTGCAGTTTTACCCTGCCAAACACAAAGGATAGCATATCTTTTCCTCTAAGACACAAGCATTTGTAAACTCATCTGAAAGTCTAATGTGTTTTGACCCAAAATGTATCTCTGATCCCCCTGGGCAAAAATAAATTGAAATGTCTTAGGACAAGTTGTGCTTTTAAATTAAAAAGAAAAAAATACAACGGTTGGAGAATATATTTGGGTACAGTGATTCATTTAATGTTAGCTGAATTTTAGAGCTAAGATACATTGAAGATCTAAGAGGAAAATGCTCCTTTTCTTTGGTTTAGCAGACAAAGTTTAGCTCCTTTTTTTTGATTTAGCAACCCTTAAGAATACCATTTGTGACATTCATTATTTTTAACTGTTTGACTTAATCTAATGATAAACTCCAAAATAAAATACATTTATTCAGGAACATCTTGGCATCCAAATAATAATAATCTTCTTATTTATGGGCATTGATAATGATATCAAATCACTGTAATACAAAATGTGATAATAGTCATGTTACTTAAGGGCACTGATAATTTCACAAGTTTTGAATTTACCCATGGGGCAAAGTCTGATGCATCTCTGCGTATGTCTGAGATAAACTCAGCATCAATTGCTAGCATTGAAAGAGGAAATTTATTCCACATTCAAATCTGTGATTTTGTTTCTGGCCATGGTTCTCATTCTCTAAGTTTACTATTTTCTCTGAATTATGGCTTCTTCTTCCTATTAGCACAGCTCTGAGCAGCTTTGTCCTTGTGAACCCTGTTACTGAATGCTGCTCCTTCTGCACAAACTCACCTACTTAGATCATTGGCTGAAGGCGTCACTTGCAATTGTATTCTCAGCAGTGACCTTTTCCATCTCTTTCCAGTTTCTTTGAGTTTATTGGGAGTCTGCCCCATTCCTATTGTAACCTATAGATAAAAAGAGTTTTAAAAAAAATGTTAGGGAAGTAATTGCCATTGAAGAATGTGACCTTTAATAGTGTAAGCTTGAAGGACACAACTCTCACCAGTTCTGAAATCTCTCACTCCCTGGGTTTTAATGGGAACCTTAACAAAATAAGTGCACTTTTTTGAGATTTCCAGTCCACTTTCTTAGCTTTTGCTGTGAAACAACCCACTGCAGAATTTAGTGACTTAAAACAATCAAATATTTTAATCTCATGATTGTTCCGTGGACTAATGAGACAGTTCTTTTGGTCTAGGCTGGCTCAGACCTTCTGGTCTAGCATGACTTCATTCACATAGCTGGCAATTTCTCAGTATCAGCTGGGATGCCTTTCTTTTCCATGTGGCTTCTCTTTCTCTAGCCAGGTACATTATGCTTGCTTACACGATGATCTTATCCCTATTGTAGCCAGGGATGAGTTCTTTCCACGCCTTTCTTGGGTCATGTTTGCTAGTGTCCTATTTGGCCTCACTCAAGCCACACGACCAAATTGAAATTCACTACTGGAGAAACAGGCTCCATGTTTTGATGGATGAAGCAGCTTAATCACCTTGCAAAGGAGGATGAATCAGGGCTGGGGGGAATTTTTTGCCATTTCTGCAATCTGTCACATTCATAAACGCCTGGGGCTTCCAGGAATTGAAGTACGGGTTGTAATCACAATCAAGCACATCTTGGGTTAGTATCCAGGATGGGTTATGCAAAGGGTGCAATATGAGCTCAAAGCGAAAAGGGGTTATATCTATGTGGAGCCCCACAAGGTGGAGGGGCAGGTTGGACTTGATTGCAGGAGCAGGAGGATTGTGAGAAAATCCAGCCAACAGCCTGGTATGTTTGTGTTATGGCAAGTAACTTTTAATGAATGCATGGGAGGACCTGAATGGCGCATGACGAGAAATAAGGCTGGCAAGTTTGACAAGGACCAAATCATGGGGGAGGAGGGTTTGTGTGTCAAGCTTTCTGTTTCCATGGAGTTAGCTCTTACTTACATCTACTCACTCCAAATCAGCCTCCCTTCCTACTACTCCACTAAAGGTTCTTTGATGAAGGCCATTCATGTTGTTAAACATACCATTCTGTGTTTATGCTTAATCATGAGACCTCATGGTTTCCTGTGTTGACTGTTCACCCTCTGATCTCCTTGTTGTTCGTAATATTGCACGTTCCTGGTGTGTTGTTTTCTGACTTGCCTGCTCAGACACCTTCACCTAGAGTTCTCGCCCATGCGCTGTTCTCTTTTCACACTTTACACCTCCCTGTGGTGGAACATACCTGCTTCCATGGTATCAGTCATTATCTAGGTGCTCCTGGCTCCCAAATCCTTATTTCTAGCCCGGATTGCTTTTATGTTTCCTAATCCATACATATGCATTTTCTTATGCAATATTTCCACTGATGTGTCCCACAGGAGCTTCAAACTCAACATGACTTAAATTTAACTTACTATCTTTCCCTTTTAAACCCACCCCTTCAAATGTGCTTCTTATTTTGAGAAATGATGACAGACTCACACAGTCACCCATACTAAATATCTGTGCATCATATTGGCATTCTCCCACTTTCTCTGCTGCTGTTTCTAGTTAGTTGTTCAGTCCTACAGATTCTAGGTTAACATTGCTTTTTTCCCCTCCTATCCATCCCCACTGTGCTGCCTTCCTTTCCATCCTCTGTATGTATCATGCTTGGCTGAACAAAACGTTATTTCTTTGTCCAAGTCTTTCCTTTTCTAAATCTCTGAAAGGTGACGAGTCATCTTTTATTTAAAAAAAAAAAAAAAAGACTTGATTAGCCCATTCTTCTGAGAATCCTTCAATGGCTCCCATTGTTCTGGGGATGAATAAAATCTCATTAACAGAACATACAAGATTCAACTTTATTTATATCTTCAGCCTTCATGACAATCACCTCCTCTAACTCTGAGCTCTAAAGTTCCTGGTATATGATATTTGATATCCTTCTGAATTGCCACCTTCACATATTCTCCTGGCAACTGGATTATGCTGGGATCTTATGTCTTCCTGAAAATACTTCCTGCTCTATGACTCTGATGATCACATAACAGATCACTTATTTTCGCCTACTATGTTATTAGCGAAAAATGTTGTCAGTAATCTGTGCAACAAACCTGTAAGATTTTACATATGGGATAGATGAACACTGTAATTAATTTTGCCAGTGATGTAAATGTGAAAATATCAGAGCTTTCTGAAGAACACATGTGGGAACAGAAGCAGAGCAGGCACTCTGGGGTGGGAGTGGACAGCGGTGACTTGTCTCCCACCCTGGCTGGGAAAGTGTGACCTGCCTTACGGAGTGGGGCGGTTTGGTCTACTCAGCAGCTTTATCTACTTAGAGAAATAACTGCATCAAATGATCATAGCTCAGGGAGAACAAGCATTAGCATCATCCAGCTCTGAATCTATTTTCATCAAGCATGCCGATTGTCATCTGAATCTCATACAGATTTGCCATCAGGGAAAGAATGTGCTGACTACCTGAGAAAAATAGCCCAATCTTCAAGGAAGTAACATTTCTTGTTAATTAATTGATTTATTGACTAGTTTTTTTAAGTATAACTTTGGATAGGGAAAATTAATTTCCAAAAGAATAAAATACATTTAGATGCTCTGACTAAATTCATTTTGTAGGCCAGATTGAGACACCTCTGGAAGGTCCTCTTTGGGCCACTCATCCAGCCTTCCTTCACATCTATCATTTCTCTCTGTACTTGCAACTACTTTCTCTTTGTGAACATTTTGTAGCATTACTTTATAATGTTGACATATAAGTACTTTGTCAGCATATTTTGATTAAGAAATTTTAGTTTTCATCCATGTGTTCATCCATCTATTCAGCCATCCAACTATCACATAATAAACACCTACCATGCCGTGCCAAGTACTGTCCTAGGTTCTAGGTAAGCAAAAAAGATTTGACTCTGTCCTCATAAAATCTGTGAATTGATATAGTAGAGAAATATTATTCATTCATTTTCTATCTTAATATTCTAATAGTAAATCACCATTTCCTGTGCAGTTGGAGGCACAAATGTCCAGAATGAGATTCAGGAAATTTGAGGAGGGAAGAGGAGACATTAAAAATAGTGCCACAGAAATGCAAAAAATATGAGACTGCTATGAACAACTATACACCCCCAAATTTGATAACCTAGAAGAAAGACATTTCTAGAAATGTGCAACCTCTCAAGATTGATGAGGAAGCTCTTGCTTCCTTTCTCCACGTGTGATGCTGGCTCGCCCTCTGCCTTCTGCCAGGACGGTCAGCTTCCTGTGGCCCTCACCAGAAGCCCAGCAGATGCTGGCGCCATGTTTCTCATGCAACCTGCCAAACTGTAAGCCAAAGTAAAACTCTTTTCTTTATATATTACCCAGCCTCAGTTATTCCTTTATAGCTATGCGAATGAACTATCACCTAAAAATATTTTGGCACCTGGCTCTTAGTACTTTTCAATCTAATCACAAAATTTACTTTGGTTCCCTGTGGAAAAAAAGATTTAAATAATTGAATGTCATATACCGTGACAACCATGTTTTTCAGATTTTAGTGTCAGGTGATATTTTCTACCCCAGACTAAACAACACATTTATAAAATTTCTTCAACGTAACTATTCTATTCTGCAATTGATTATATGCAGATTAGCCACCATTTACCAGGACTTTCTTGAGAGTGAAAGCAGGCACTGCTAACAATTATACCAGTATAGAAGATATAAATCAGGGATGTCCCAAGCAAATCAAACCTCTGGTCATCCTAAATATATAAGACTAATTTCAAATGTCTGCTTTAACATAGGATAGCTGATTGTGACTATCTTACTTTTGAGGGATTTGAAGCATATAATTTTATCACAATTGATGAAGTCATTTTTAAAAATCCATCATTCTACATTCCATCTGCTCACATCATAAAATCAAAAGTAAGGGAGTAACAAGTGATAAATACCAGTGTTACTAGGCATCAGATAAGGTAAAGCAGGATCTCTTAATCATAATCTCAATATAATCAATTGCTAGCATGGTCGAGTTCTAGTGAGAGCTTTCTTCCTTGCAGACCACCACCTTCATTCCTCAGTACACGTGCTATGGAATAATCCTATCGGATTAGAATCCCACCCCATCACCTATTAACTCTATTTTACAAAAGTCCTGTCTCCAATACAGTCAAATTTGAGGTTAGAGCTTCAATATGAATTTTTGGTGGATAAAATTCAGTCCATAGCTGCATAGGAAACCTACAAGTATACTTTTTATATGTACACATACATTTTAAAAAATTACATTATTTTGTAAACTGCTTTTTAAAAAACCCTAATATATTCTCATGTGTTCCATGTAATTAAATTTTTCTATGACAGCTAAAAAAAGATGGGTGAGGGAGAAATTGAAAATCTGAACAGGTATATGAGTAAGGATATTGCATCAGCAATGAAACATCTCCCATCAAAAAAAGCTGAGAACCTCATGGCTTCACAGCTGAATTCTAGCAAACATCAAACATTTCTATAACTAATGCCAATCCTTCTCAAAAATCTTTCAAAAGATTTAATATTAAGGAATACTTCCAAACTGCTTTTATGAGACCAGCATTGCTCTGAAATTAAAGCCAGGCAAGGATGCTACAAGAAAAGAAAATTGGAAACCAATAACCCCGACGAACATGGATGTTTCAATTTGACTCAAAACTCTTTGATGCTAATTTTATGCTTTTATGAATTTCTCATGAAGATAACGTATTTCATTTCATTTTCTGGTACATTTTAATTTTTTTTAAAAAAATAATTAATTTTTTTTTTGAGATAGAGTCTCTGTCACCCAGCCTAAAGTACAGTGGCACCATCTTGGCTCACTGCAATCTCCGCCTCCCAGGTTCAAGCAATTCTTGTGCCTTAACCTCCCAAGTAGCTGGGATTATGAACACACACCACCATGCCCAACTAATTGTTTTTATTTTTAGTAAAGATGGGGTCTCACCATGTTGCCCATGCTGATCTTGAACGACTGAGCTCAGGCAATCTGCCCGCCTTGGCCTCCCAAGCATATAAACTGTTTGGTAATAAAAGCTCAAACTTATGGATGATTGGGGTCAGTTATATTGTCCCCCTAGCCAGAGTGACCCAAGGCTATAAGATTTCTTTTCCTCCAGATATTTTTCTTGCTCTTTCCTCTTTCCTGATTTTTCTTTGATTTCAGGCTACTCAAGTCCAGTTCTTCTAATCAGTCACCTTCTGCCTGTTACCTACTCACCAGGGTGGGGACAATAGGGACAGAATCCTATTCAGGTTTGAGAAAAAAGGGGGAGAAATAGCCTCAGCATGGCCTTGTATTGTATATTTGCTAATTATGCAAAAATGTCTTTAGAATTTGTCTTCTATCATGCATCCATTTCATGAACAGCCAGCTGCTCACATCCTTTATATAACTTTTCTAGATTTCCCCAACCAGGGGCATTTCTCACATGTGAGACATTATTTATTTTTCTCTCCCTCTGATTTCAGTATTTGAGCTTGCCATATAGCTGTTGTATCCTTCCAGTCTATGAAGTGAAAAGCTACTTGGTATCAGGGTATTTATTAACTACTTTTGTCTTTCAGGCAATGGTATGCAATCCCTGGTACTTACAAATGTTAAATAAATAATTATTAAAATCAACTGTATTTTCAATCTGTAGAATGGATGACTTTGGTGGAACATGATATTCAAAAGTCTAATGAACAGATGTGTGGAACAAATTAGTTCTGTATGATGAAATGAGTCGAATTAATCTTAATAGTTCCAGAAAACGGAATTTGGACTTAGATTGAGTTACATGGAAAATGATTTCAGTTATTAATTGATTTCAATCTCCATTCATTCAACAGACATTTTTAAATAAAATTTTTTATTCTGAGATAATTATAGATTCACATGCAACTGTAATAAATAATACACAAAGAGACAACATCTACTTTTATCCAGTTTCTACCAATGATAAATATAGCAAAAATATAATACAACATATGACCAGAATACTAGCATTGATACTGTCAAGATAAAGAACACTTCCATCACCCAAGGTCCCTCATGTTGCTCTTTGATAGCCACATCAACTTCCTTCTGCCCACCTCCTCTTCAAATCCTGGCAGCTACCAGTCAGTTCTCCATTTCCACAGTTTTATTTAAAGAATATTATTTAAATGGAAACATAAAATATTTAGCCTTTTGCACTTGCCTTTTGTCACTCAGCATCATTCTCTGGAAAGTCATCCTGGTTTTTGCATAATACGAATAGTTTATTACTTTTTATTGCTGAGAACATTTCATGGTATCAATATGTCAGTTTAACCACTCACCTGTTGAAAGACACCTGATTTATTTCCAGTTTCTGGCTATTAAGAATAAAAATCTTTAGGGTGTTGATTAAAATTGCTTCACACGTAAATAGAAATTTACACAACTATTTTTGGGTGAATTTAATTTTTTTATTCTCTAGAATAAACATCCTGGAGTGTGATTGCTGGGTCATACGGTAATTGGATGTTTAGTTTCAAAGATACTGATAAATTGTTTTCCAAAGTAGCTGTACCATTTTATATTCTCACTTGTACATGATCTAGTTTCTCTGCACCCCCGCCAACATTTTGCATTCTCACTATTTTTAATTTTAGCCATTCAGATATGTGTATAGGAATATCTCATTGCAGTTTTAATTTATACTTCTCTAATGGCTTAATGGTGTTGAACAACTATCATGTGCATTTACCATCTGTTTATCTTCTGTTCATGTCTGCTCATGTCTTTTGCTTAGCTTCTAATGAGATTGTTTGTGGGTTTTTGTACTGTTAAGTTTTGAGAGTTTTATGTTCTAGAAATTAGTCCTTTATCAGATACATGGTTTTCAAATACTTTCTTCTAGTCTGTAACTTGCTTTTAATCTTCCTAACAGGTTCTTTTGAAGAGCAGGTGTTTTCATTTTGATGAAGTTCAATTTATCAAAGTTTTTGCCTATGGATTATATCTTTGGTGTCAAGTTTCACAGTTCTTTGGCTAAGGATCTTTCCAGATTTTCTCCTGATTTTCTTTTCTTGAAAGATTTAGAGTTTACATATTTACATTTAATTCTGCAACCCACTTAGAGTTAGTTTTCATATAAGGTGTGAGGCTTAGATCAAGTCTTTTTGTTTTGCCATGAATGTTCAGTACCTCCTGTTAAAAGATTTTCTTTCCTCTACTGAATTGTTTCTGTACCTTTGTAAAAAATAAGTTGGCGATATATCCCTCTATATATACCTCATGTTCTATATATACCTCATGGCTATGTATACCTCATGTTCTGCACATGTACCCCAGAACCTAAAGTGCAATTATATATATATATATATATAAATGAAAAAATATTCTTTTCTATCTTTAGTCATTGTCTTTGCTTGGAAGCCTTTAATAGAATTTTATAGAATCTATTAATAGAATCATTCCTGTTTTCTTTTGATTTATGTTTCAATGACATAACTTTTTCATACTTTTACTTCCATGTCATTTTACTTGACCTCATTTTCTTATAGACAGCATATAGCTGGTCATATTTCAAAATTTGTTTTGCCAATTTTTATCTTTATCTTTTTGAGAGGGAGTCTCACTCTGTCACCCAGTCTGGAGTACAGTGGCATGAACTCGGCTCACTGCAATGTCTGCCTTTCAGATTCAATCAGTTCTCCTGCCTCAGCCTCCCAAGTAGCTGGGACTACAGGCGTGCACCACCACACCTGGCTAATTTTTGTATTTTTAGTAGAAACAGCATTTCACCATGTTGGCCAAGCAGGTCTCAAACTCCTGATCTCAAGTGATCCACTCACCTCTGTCTCCCAAAGTGCTGGGATTACCGGACTAATGTTCATCTTTTAATCAGTGTGTTTAGACTATTTTTATTTAATGTAATTATTGCTATATTAGGGTTTAAGTTTCACATTTAAATTTTTCTTTTCTCTTTATTTTCTCTGTTTTTTGTGTTTTCCTTTTTTTCCCCCCCTTCCTGTTGGTTACTTGCATATTTTTTAGAATTTTACTTTGATTTATCTGTTAGTGTTCTTATGTCTTTGTGCCGCTTTTATTGTGGGTGCTCAGGTATTAAACACATAAACATAATTTATCAGTCTCTTCACGTATCATTCTGTTTATTTAAGTATAAAAATCTTTTCTTCTCTTAAATCCCTTTACCCTCTCTGATTTGTAATATAATTGCCTTAACTATTTTCTTTACATACATTGAGAATTACTTCAGAAAATGCTATTATTTTTGATTCAATTATCAATCATAATTTAGGGTGCTGAAGAGAAAAAATAAAATGTATTTATCCAGAATTTTTTCTCTTTCTTTATTCTTTCTTCCTGATGCTTCATATTTTCTTCTTTTATTATTTTCTTTCCACTTAGAGAATTTCATCTAACCATTCCTCCAAAACAGCTCTGCTGTTGACAAATGCTATTAATTTCCCCTCATCTGTGAATGTCTCGGTTTACCTTTATTCCTAAAGAGTGTTTTAGATAGATATAGGATTCTGAGTTGACAAGTCTTTGCTTTCAGCACTTGAAAAACGTGTCAATACCTTTTGCCTCTGTGGTTTCTGATGAGAAATCTGCTGTCATTCCTGTGATTCTTCCAGCTCTCTTTCCTCTCTCACTGCTTTCAAGATTTTCTTTTTCTTTAGTTTTCTGGTATTTGAATATGAAGTACCTTGGTTTAGATTTTTTTGGGTTTACCCTGTTTAGGGCTCACTCAGCTCCTTGAATCTGTACATTTATCTCTTTTGCTAAAATTGGAAGTTTTCAGTCATTATTTCTTTAAAGACTTTTCAGCCTCATCCTTTTTTCTTCTCTCTTCCTAGGACTGTTTTGAAAAATATCAGACGTTTTTTATTATAGTCCCACGAGTCCCTGAGACTCTGTTTATATTTTACTGTCTATGTTCTCTCTGTTGTTCAGATTGAGAAATATCTATTGCACTGTCATCAAGTTCACTTCTGTTTCCATTGTCCTCTCCATTCTGCCTCTGACCCATCCATTGAGGTTTTTTTTTTGTTTTTACATCAGTAGATAAGTATTTTTCAGTTCTAAAGTTTCTATTTGTGTCTTTTTTATATTTCCTATTTATTTTTTAAGGCGGTTATTAAAACGTTTATTTCCAGCTTGTTTGTGATTGCTTCCTGAGGCATTTTTACGATGTTCTTTTAAAATTTCTATCATATAATCCTAACATCTTTGTCATCTTGCTGTTGTCATCTGTATTACTTTGCTAAGGTTGCGGTAAGAAAGCCACAGGCTGGGTGGCTTACAGTAGAAATATATTTTTGGTCTCTTCTAATGGCCCTGTCCTTGGCTGACAGAATGGCTGTCTTCTCTCTTTGTCTTTACATAGTCTGTCCTCTGTGTCTGTGTCCTAATCTCATTTTCTTCAAGACTCTAAGGGTACTAATTTTATAAGATTAGGATCCATCTGTATGACCTTGTTTTACCTTAATTTTTTCTTTAAACATCTTATTTTCAAATACAGTCACATTCTGAGATACTGAGGGTTAAGGCTTGGACTTCTTTGCGGGGGGAAGAGGAGACCCTGGATCTGATTTGAATTTTCTGTTTTAGCTGACTTCCTCCCATGTTACTGTCATAGGAAGGAATGCCGCCTCGTTATCATTAGGTGCAGGTAGGAGCCCAGTTTTCCTATACGGCTTCCATTGATATCCACACAGTGGTTGGATTCCTTGTTACTTCTAGTTGGAGTTGGGAGTGCTGGCTCTCCACTGATACTTTCTTTGCTAAGAGGGCTATAAATGCTTTATTATTGTTCCCCATATGAACTTCACTGATATCATGTAGTGGGGGTGGTCTCATCACTGCTTCATAGTGGTTGGAATACTGACTATCCACTGGTTCTCCTCTGACACCATTCTAGTGGGGAGCAGGAGGGAGAGCTCTTTATTGCTGGTTTAGGGTGGAGGTTGAGGCTTTCTATATGGTCTGTACCGATACCAGAATGGGTTTCATTATTATCACCATTGAGAACGAAAATTTCAGATCCTAACTTTACCTTCTCTGACAACACAGCCACAGGGGTGTTGGGTGCCTCAACATAGCCATACCAGGGCGAGGATTTAGGATCCCCAGTTGACTTTTAATGGTATGTGTGGGAGTGCAACCATAGTTTCTTCTGTAGTGTTTGGCTAGAATAGAATTTTTATTTTCTAAAAGTTTTCTGTCTTGCTAGAATTCTTTCTTTCCTTGTTTGGATTTCTTGTCAGCTGCACTCACTGGTATTTTCTAGGTTTTTGCTTCTTCAGCTATAAGTGTGAAATAAATGAGCAAAAAGAAAACCTAGAAAATTACCACTGTGTCATTTCTTGGGCCCTGAATTTTGTTTTCTACCTTGTAGAGTCTTCTTATGTTTGTCTTATAGGTAATGTCCAAGATTTCTAGTTGTACTTAGTGGGATAGATATGAGAAAGGCACTTCTGAGCATCTTTTACTTCACGTGTGTGTGTGTGTGTGTGTGTGTGTGTGTGTGTGTGTGTGTATGTGTTTAAACAAGGGGAACTAGCTAATAATCACAGCTCTCCAATATGTGATAACATTTTATTCTTTAAAATGTGGTAAGACATATATAACAGAAAATGTACAATTTTAATCATTTTAGTATCATTAAATGCTGCTTAGTACTTAATGTTTAGTATCATTAAGTACATTCATGATATTGTGCAACTATCACTGCTATCCATTTCTAGAATGTTTTCATCATCCCAAACAAAAACTATACTCATTAAACAATAACCCTCTATCCCTCCCGCCTCTCAGCCCCTCATAACACCCGTTCGGCTTTCAGTCTCTCTGAATTTTTCTATTCTAGACACTTCATGAATAATTAAGTATTTTCAGCTTGATTTCTGATTCATTTCATTCTGGGTAATGTTCTTATTAAGATTCATCTATGTTGCAACATGTATCAGAATTTCATTTCTTTTTAAGGCCAGATAATATTCCATTGTACAGATATACCATATTTTGCTTAAGTGCAGCAGGTCTGTACAATGATATGTATATATTCTGGCTATTATGAATTATGCTGCTATGAATATTGCTTTGCGGGTATCATCCCTGCTTTCAATTCTTCTGGTATATAACAGAAGTAGAATTCCAAAATTTCTTTACGTGTAATCATTTACTCACTGATTACTTATATTAATTTACATACAAGTGCTGCTTAACTTATGATGGAGTTATTTCCTGATAAACCCATTATAAATTAAAAATGTTGTATGTAGACAATGCATTTTTTATTTATGCTGCTTTTAATTTACGATGGGTTTATCTGGATGTAACCCATGGTAAGTCAACAGCATACTGAGTGCATACAGCTTTTGTACTGTAATAAAAGGAAACTATTGTAAGTAAGGGATCGTTTGTTATTCATTCACTTATTCAACACATTTCTTGATTATCATTTGTTTGCCAAACACCTTACTGATAGTAATTTTTAATATCTTACATTTTTATAGTGTCTTGCAAAATATTTCTATAAGTATCTCACTGAATTTTCAGATTAATCTTATGATTTGATGTATTAATACTCTACACAAATAACCTTAATATTCTGGGAGTTCTATAACTGAGTCAAAACTCACATTTCTGTCCTGTAATATTGAGCTTAACATGCTTTTGGCTGACAACCTTGAGATTTTAAAGCAAAGTTTAGATTATCATTTGAGAAGAATGTTCTAAAGATAAGTTTTTTAGTTCAAAACTCCAGAAACTTTGCCCTTAGAAGGAGTCTTATAGATTATGTATAAGCCATTTTCTGTGGTTTAAATATCATTTTAGCTTAAGCCTTATTTTTAAAGTTGGCCACAATCTCTCTCAAAATGACATAATCAATGTAAATGCATAACGTAAATACATGGGTATTTAATGAAACATGTCAACATAACATTCTTATTAAATTACTTATTTTTCATGCATATATATTATCTAAATATATTTTTTGGGTTCTGTGAGGATGTTTCTCAACTGGTGACTGTATCCTTGGAGCTTGCTGGAAATAATCTAATAGTTCATTTCCAAAATGAATAAATGTTGAATCAAAAATGATGATTTAAGTCTTGGCTTTGATTGTTGTAGAACTAAAATAAATTTGTTGTTGGAAGATCACACTCTAATCTCAAATGAAAATATTTCTGGAATGTTTATACATGTTAATAGATAGAATTTTACTGTCACTGGCTTATCTGACTTTTTTCAGAAAAAAAGGGCTCATATAAGTGGTGAATAATTTTGAATTGTCTTTTTTTGAATTACTTTTAAGATCTTTGGAAATTAGTGAATTATTGTATTCTGAAATAATGCAGAACACAGTTTTAGGATATAGGAGAAACTTTAATTCATCCCCAAATATAGTGAGACTAGAAATGGCTTCGCACAAACTTTCCCTGTTTAAAGACTATTGTGTATATATAGTTTGTTTTAGTTACAATATATGTAATACATTTTGAATGTATTGAATTATGAGTAAGAATTTCATATTGTATTTCTCATTTACCATTTTGTACAATATATATCTACTTCCTTGACCCTTATGCAGTCTAGCTTGAATATTAGAATTACTGAATGAGCAAAATGTAACATTATGAGTGTACACTATTATCAGTAAACCTACATGAATAGTGGAGAAAGGGACAGGAGACAGCTTCCCACGGCCGTATCGTTAAAAATAGAAATGCTTCATATTTGGTGGGTTTTCATGTTACTGACACCATTATTAGGAAGAATTCAGAGATGAAAAGGAGGAGGAGGCAATGATGAAAGAAAAATCAAAGGTTCTTTTTTTCTCTCTCTCTTTTGTTTCCTTTCTTTTCTTTTTTAAAAGCATAATGTCAGTTTAGTTTCTCTTGATGACAATAGACCAAAACAGATGATAAAAACACAAACAAACTGCTCAGGTAGATGTAAATATCATAGAATTAATGCTGACTAAGGCTGACCCAATGGCTCAGAAAATTTCACCAAGAGCCTAGTTCATCTACATCTCTCAAGATGGGTGGGCCTCTCCCGAGTTTAATTCATCCTTTAGCTCTACCTAGTGGACCCCAACAGCGCCATGGTTTCCCCTCTGGTTAGCAACAGTTCTCTGCCAGACTCTTCATACTGCCCCATCCAGGGAAAAGGATGGAATTCTTCTGACGGCTCATGAGAAAGAGATTAAACTGTTTTAATATAAGAGAATCTCAGCAAATGTCTCTTTGTGTCTCACTGCTTATGTCTTTCCCTGAGCCAGTCACTGCAGCCCGAGGCTGGATATAAACCCTGTAACTAAGAAATGAGGAGGCTGGTGCTGCCAAAGCTGCTCTGCAGCATCGCATTGATGCCAGGCAGCAAATGCACACGCAGAAAATTGTGCCATTTTCTGTAAAACATCTAAATGCATTATTTACCGAGAAAAAGCTGTAACTCTTTTTTAAACTGTCTCAAGCAAGGCACTTTAGAAGATTTTCATGATCATGTATCTCTGATGTGTTATTGTTAGAAACATGGCTTTACAGAATTAAATTAGCTGTCAGTTTTGCTGGAGTATTAGTTTGATTTTAGATTTACACTTTTTCCTTACATAGAATTATCTTCCTTTCAAAATGTTTTAAATATTTTAATGGTTTAAAAATTATGATGAAGAAATATGGTAATAAAGCTATCTCATAATTCAGTAGTACCAAAAGTTTTAAGTTAATGTTACTTTTAGATAGCATTTTTACATCTTGGAAGAAATTGCTAATCATTTCTGAAAGGATAATATTGAATATGTTGCTTTTAAATAAAGAAAATGTTAATTTGCCTTCATAGAGTAACATACAATTGTCATGCTTGTTTATCTCTGTATATTCGTTATAAAATTTTTGAAAGGACAAAAAGTGTGTGTTTCAGTTATTAGCACCCTAATCTTTTTATATTTGCTCTCCAAATTTTACTTTGAAAATTTGTAGGCATGCAGGAAAGTAAATACCTGTAAAACCACCATTGAATGGAAATTAATTAGAAATTGGCACATTACATATTTGTATGTATTATACATTTTACTGAACCATTTGAAAATAAGCTGTAAGACACCTTTCAGTACTTAAAAATTGTTTACCTCAGTTCCTGTTGCATGATATGTAATTTCTACCTTTTAACAAAAAATTATAAGGAAAGTTAAAAAGCAAGAAAAAATGCAGTCAGAAGAGAGAAAGCTGGCATCAGAACTAGACTCAGATTCAGCAGAGATTTTGGAATCATCACTCAGGAATTTCAAACAACTATATTAATGTGCCAAAGAGTCTAATGGAAAAAGTGGACAACATGCGAGAACAGGTGGGTAATTTAAGCAGAGAAACAGAAACTTTAGGAAAGAATGAAAAGGAAATGCTAGAAATGAAAACACCGTAACAGAAGTTAAGAATGCCTTTGATGGGCCCACCAGTTGACTGGATATGGCTGAGGAAATAATCACTGACCTTAATGATATGTCAATAGGGACCCCCTACGCTGAAATGCAAAGAGAAAAATGATGGAAAAATGAAACACAATACTCAAGAAAGGCAAAATAATAACAAAAGTTGTAACATTCATGTAATAGAAATACCAGATCAGAAGAAAATGTGAAAGGAGAAAAACAAATATTTGAAGTAATAATGACTGATAATTTTTCAAAAATAATGGCAGATGGGAAACACAGATCCCACAAAAGCTCAGAGGACACAAAGCAGAGTAATTACCAAAGAGTCTACACCTAATCATAGCCTATTCACATTGTAGAAAAACAGACAAATAATTAAATCTTGAAAGCCAGGGGTCAAAATCACCTTGTCTGTAGAGGAACAAGGATACAAATTACACTGGACTTCTCAGAAACCATGCAAACAAAAAGAGCATGAAGTAAAATATTTAAAATGTTGAAAGTGAAAACCACCAGTTTAGACTTCTGTATTGATAAAAATCCTTCAAAGTGAAGAGGAAATAATGACTTTCTTAGACAAACAAGGATTGAGGAAATTTGTCACCATTAGACCTGCTTTGCAAAAAATGTTTAAAAAATCCTTCAAAGAGAAGGGAAATAATATGGATCTGAAACTCAGATTTATATGAAGAAAGGTAGAGCAATAAGGAAGGAATAAATCAAGATAAAATGTAATCTTTTAAAAATTCTTAATTGATATAACAGGTAAGAATTTGTTCAGAATAATAATAGATACAATGAATTTTGTAGCTTATGGATAAGTAGAATGACAGGAATAGTTGTTAAAAGGAATAGCAAAAAGGAATTGGAAAAACAGTCCTTCATATGTGTGGGTTTCACATCCATGAATTTAGCCAATCACAGATTGAAAATATTGGAAAAAAATTGCATCTGTATGAACATATACAGACTTTTTTCTTGTTATTATTCTCTAAACAGTTCAACAACTATTTACATAGGATTCTATATTGTATTAGGTATGATTAGTAATTTAGAGATAATTTGGGGTGTAAGGAGGATATGCATAGGCTAAATATAAATGTCACATTATTTTATATCAAACTTGAGCATCTACAGATTTTGGTGTCCTTAAGAGGTCCTGAAACCAATTCCTTGTGGATCCTGAAGGATGACTGTACTCTGTTATAAGGTACCAGCCCTACCCATGAAGTAGTATAATGTTACCTGAAAGTAGACATCATGTTAACTGTAAGCCTATGTTAATGTTAATAGTATTTTTTAAAGAAGAATAGTTGATATAGGCATGCAAGCATAATTGATATGCTAAGAGTGAAGAGAAAATTGAAATATGTGAAGTGCTCAATTAAAATTAGAGAAGGCAGAAAAAGGTGAAGATTAAAAAGTGCAATAAATAAAAAATAATTTCAAATATGGTAGCTATGTACTCAATCACATCAATAGTTACTTTAAATGTGAATGGTTTAAATACACTAATTAAAAGATAGAGACTGACAGAGTAGATTAAAAAAGGAGATTCAACTATACATTGACTAAAAGAAACCCACTTTAAAAAGAAATTATAAATAGATTAAAAATAAAGAGATGGAGAAAGTTGTATCATGCTTCCACAAGTGAAAAAAAAAAACTAGAGTAACTATATTAACTTCAGATAAAGCAGACTTAAGGACAAAAACAAAAAGTATTCAGGGATAAAGTGAGCATTATGTAATGATAATGGGATTCATTCTCCAAGAAGACACAACAATCCTTAATGTGTATGCACCTAACAGTGAGGCAAAAACTGTTAGAGCTGAAAGAAGAAATAGAGGAATCCACTATCATAGTGGAAGGCGTCAACATATCTCTATCACTACTTGACTGATCCAGCAGGCGGAAAACTAGTAAGGTATAGTTGAGCTGAACAGCACCATCAGTCAACTGGGCCTAACTGAATTTTATAGAATATTCCATCTAATAACAGCACAATACACCTTCTTCTTAAGCTCACATAGAACATTCACCAAGAAGGATCATATTACAGGCCGTACAACATATCTCATCTAATTATAAAAATAGATAACATGCCATCTCTAGTGAACCATAGATGTTAAAAGAATAATGAAAGGATAATATTAGCAATTCTAAGCCCACAAATTTGGTAACTTAGATGAAATTGACTGATTTCTTGAAAGACACAATCTGCCAAACCATACCAGAAGAAAGAGATAATCTAAATAGATCCCTATTTATTAAACAAATTGAATAGATAATTAATCACCTTCCAAAACAGAAAGCACCAGATTCAGATGATTTTACTGGTTCACTAGAGATGGCCCCATTTTATGTGTGATATTACTAATTTGTGTTTATTCTTTTTTTTTCTTCACTATTCTGGCTGGAAGTTTGTCAATTTTCACAGTTTTTTCAAAGAACCAGTTTTTAACTTTTGTCAAATTTCTGCATTGTTTCTCATTTTCACTTTTATTGATTTCTGCTCTGTTTTGTAATTATTCCTTTCTTCTGCTTGTTTATGTTTATATTGCTCTTGTTTCTCTTATCTCCTATGACTGGAAGTCTATATTATTGATTTTATATATTTTTTTCTTTTCTAATATATGCATTTAATGCTATATCTCTAAGGACTGCTTTCACTGCATCCCACGAAATCTGTTAAGTGGTATTTTTACTTTTATTCAGTTCAAAATACTTTTAAATTTCTTTTGAGACTTCTTTGATCAGCCTGTTACTTATGCATGTGTTTAATCTGTAAATATTTTGTTATTTTCCAGCTACCTTTCAGTTATTAATTTCTAGTTTAATTCCCTGGTGGTTTGAGAACATTTTTTGCATGTTATCTATTTTTATAATTAAATGAGATATGTTGTACAGCCTGTAATATGATCCTGGTACCTATTTCTTACTGTTCTCCATCTGTCGGCATGCCTCTACCTCTAAGCCAGTGTTTTTCAATTATGTTTATCCAGACTCCTTCTCCACAATGAGGAATCAATAGTTGGTTTTCTGCTACTGCCCATTAGCTGAAATCATTTCGTTGCTTGTCTTTCTGGAGTTTGTGTTATGAAATCAGTGAGTATTTTGAATGTGTTCATTCAAACTACATGCGACTCTCCACTCAACCCCACCCCATCCCATCCTACCTTGAGAGTCACTGCTCTGAACCAGGGTTCTCCAGCTTGTGCTCTCACGGATCTCAGAGGAAATGATCCTAGGACCCAACTGGAGAAATCACATGAAAAGTTAAGCATAGTTGGTCTTGGTGTCACATAGATCAGAGGCACAAGTGCAGAAGCTGTGAGCATGTGGAACGCGCTGTTATTTAAGCTGGCCATCCAGACAATCCTGAATACTGTGTATCTATTTGATTTAGAGTACCAGCAAAAATTAAAGCAAAAATGTAAAACATTTGAGAAAATTGACAGCTCCCTACCCCAAGAGTACATCTGTGAAAGAGGCCCATACACTTTGAAAACTGAAGACTCCCTTATCATGAAATTTGGCTGTTCCAGAATTGTAAGATTGTTAATTCCCTTCTTCAATCTCTAGTGAGAACACTTAATTTCTTTTCTAATAAAAAAATGCCTATAGATGGAAAAAAAAAAAAAAAGACCATCCTGGCCAACGTGGTGAAACCCCATCTCTACTGAACTGAACTGAAAATAAAATAAAAGTTGGAAAGAAAATAAATTCTATGCATTATAATCAGTCCCATTACCACTTCTTCTGACCCTCACATAGTCCCAAATTTGGCCAGTGGAAGACGCTTCCGGCTAACTCTTTTGTCCTTTTGACATAATCCCATTAGATTTTGAGTGCTTTTTGTCAAACATTGTGTCACATACTTTTGTTGCCTCAGACTGGGAAGCAGCCATGCCTTCAAAGAGTTGGATTTCTTCTAGTGAAAAATAGTATTTGAAAATAAAATCTGAATAGCAAGTGTCCTTTTATACTGGGAGGTAATTAAATGTAAGATCTTTTAGAAAACAAGATTTCAATTTCCTTGACATTTCATGTAGTCAAATATCATTATTTCATGACTTCTAGATTTTGTGTGCATAGAAACAACTTTCCAACTTTGAATTAACAACTAGATTTACTTCACATTTTAAGTTCTTTTGCATTTTTATTTTCACATATATTATTACTTTACGATCTGCATGGAATTTTTATAGATGATATAAAGTTAGATTGCTCTGTAATGCCTTTTAAACACATTCAGTGGAGCATGAGACCACACAGAGACTGAGACACACAACTTTTGCTACTTACTATGTAGTTTTTCACCTGGAAATACGTTTACAATGGGGTGCATATCAAGAGTGAATTTATCAGTCTGTGTATTGAGGAGTGCAAAAAACAATTTTCTTTTTGTAAGCCAATTCTTATTTTCGACCTCATTCCACATAATGGCAGAAAACGTCTGGGTCCAATTTGGGTAAACTTATCATTTAGGGTAAATAGAGTTGATTCAGAATCTCCTTTCCTTATTATTTTCCCTCTGTTCAATCTAAAATGCTGTTATGAAATGAATGTTTGTGTCCTCCCAAGACTCCTATGTCGAAGCCCTGAGACCCAGTGTCATGGTATTTGGAGGTGGAGCCTTTACGAGGTAATTGGGTTTAAATGAGATCATGAGACCCTGAACTGGGAGTAATGCTTTTGTTGTTGTTGTTATTATTGTTGTTGTTTGAGGCAGAGTCTTGCTCCGTTGCCAGGCACCAGGCTGGAGTGCAGAGGTGCGATCTCTGCCCAATGCAACCTCTGCCTCCCAGGTTCAAGCAATTCTCCTGCCTCAGTAATGCTTTTAAAGGAGGAAGAGCCATCAGGGCTTGCTCTTGCTCTCTCTGTGCCATGTAAGGCCACAGTGAGAAGGTGGCTATCTGCGAACCAGGAAGAGAGACTTCAGAACCTGAACAGTGCCGGACCTTGATCTTGGACTTTTCAGCCTCTAGAACTATCAGGATAGAAACTGGTATTGTTCAAGCGATCCAGTCTATGCACTTTTGTTGTGGCAGCCTGGGCTGGCTAAGATGGCTGCTTAGGCCTCATATGGCTTCATGAGACCTCTAGGTTGTTTTCATGGAGGCATTAGGTTTGCTCTCTAGTCTGTGATCATTCTCACTCTGTGAGGTGGAACACAAGTCTAGGTAGCCCTTGAGCATGGTCATGCCATCTGGGGCTACTCTGTTTCTTTCTTTTCACAGAGCTGCAAGAGCAAACCAATCTTTACTGTGATATCCCATCACTGCAACTGCAGCTCCCTTGCAGGTCTATGACTCTTGGTGTCACGTCTACCCACTATAAGTCCTGCAAAAACCTTTGTCTCCCCCACCGCATTAGAGAGCTCAGTGACTTGTCCGGTCAGTTTTATGCCTTGATGCATCTTGCAGCCATCTGGGTGCCTCTATGGTCCCGTGGTAGATTAGAAACCTACCTGTGATGTCTGTCATCTTCCAGAGCAACCATCAGGAAATGGGGGCATAGACTCTATTCTCGCCGCTACCGACTATTTTTTTTTTTTTCTTTTTTTTTTTTTTTTAGGCAGGGTTTCGCTCTTGTTGTCCAGGCTGGAGTGCAATGGTGTGATCTCGGCTCACTGCAACCTCTGCCTCCTGGGTTCAGGCAATTCTCCTGCCTCAGCCTCCTGAATAGCTGGGATTACAGGCACGTGCCACCATGCCCAGCTAATGTTTTGTATTTTTAGTAGAGACGGGGTTTCACCATGTTGACCAGGATGGTCTCAATCTCTTGACCTCGTGATCCACCCGCCTCGGCCTCCCAAAGTGCTGGGATTACAGGCGTGAGCCACTGCGCCCGGCTATTTTGGTTTTTATTAATCTTCTCTTGGAACTAATTCTGTGTTTGATGGGGACGGTTTAGGCTTTTCATTGCTCCCTTCTATAACACCCCTTGGTCCAATAGCCCAATAATTTCTATCTACACTGAGAGGGTGGAGTGAAAATTTTAATACATTAGTTCAGCAAGCATTTCCCCAGACTTTTGGGAAATAGCTATTGAGATTTAAAAGGAAAAAAAAAAGATATTTGTTTTCTATGATTTCATTCTTGTATGTTATTATTGGGGCCCCAAAATTTGACACTTATTTTGGAATTAGAGAAAGAATGTTTAGTTAGCTAAAGAAACTTAATGAAGCATGGAGGGATAAAATAGGTTGGTTAACATCTTCCAGTTGTTAACGTATAAAGTAACAAAATACTTTATGCACTAAATATCATTTTTATAAAAAATAGATAACCCAAAATATAAGACAACAACATTTTAAAAGTAATGTTATCCAGAGTGAAGAGCATGTAGATGAATTTATTTCTTTAAAATTATATATTTTATAAAGTGATATAATTGTTTACTCATATAATAAAAATAAATAAGCAACATATCAATATATAATTATCTTAGAAAATATTGAAATATGAAGAAGAACAATGAAGAAAATAAAATTGAACAAAACCCCAGGCCTGTTGTCACTGTCAATGTTTTGGATGTAGTTTTGATTTTTATGCAGACACAGTTATTTGACATAATTTAGGTCATTTTGTATGTCCTTTTAACGCTTAAAAAATTTATTTGTGGTAAAAAATACAAAACATAAAATGTATCATCCTAACCATGTCTAAATGTATGACTTGGTATTATTCAGTATATTCACATTGTGGTGTAATCAATCACTAGGACTTTTTAATCTTGCAAAACTGAAATTCTATACCCATTAAACAACTCTCCATTTCCTTCTCCTTGGAGCCCCTGACAACTACCATAGAGTAGATGAGTTAACCACTCTATCTTCCTCATACAACAGGAATCATATAGTATTTGACTTCTTGTGATCGGCTTGCTTTACTTAGTGTAATTCCTCAAGGTTAATCCATTTTGTAGGATGTGTCAGAATGTCTTTCCTTTTTCTAAAAACAATTTAATTGGGCTGGGCGCGGTGGCTCAAGCCTGTAATCCCAGCACTGTGGGAGACCGAGGCGGGTGGATCACGAGGTCAAGAGATCGAGACCATCCTGGTCAACATGGTGAAACTCCGCCTCTACTAAAAATACAAAAAATTAGCTGGGCATGGTGGTGCGTGCCTGTAATCCCAGCGACTCAGGAGGCTGGGGCAGGAGAATTGCCTGAACCGGGGAGATGGAGGTTGCGGTGAGCTGAGATGGCGCCATTGCACTCCAGCCTGGGTAACAAGAGCGAAACTCCGTCTCAAAAAAACCAAAACAAACAAACAAAAAAACAAAACAAATAAAACCATTTAATTAAATTTATTTTTAGGAGAGATGAGATCTTGCTATCTCATCTTTCCAGACTGATCTTGAACTCCTGGGCTCCAGTGATCCTCCTGCCTTGGCTTCCCAAAGTGCTAAGACTGAATAATATCCCATTATATGCAAATACCACATTGTGTTTTCCTATTCACCCACCAATGGACACAGGTTGCTACCACCTCTTGGCTATGTGAGTAGTGCTGGTGTGGAACATGTGTGTGCAGATATCTCTACTTTCTTTTTTTTTTTT
>NW_016107388.1:2809292-2814627 GCF_001604975.1 Cebus imitator | reverse complement strand
AAAACTCTGTCTCAAAAAAAAAAAAAAAAAAAAAAAAAAGATAAGGTTCCAGTTTTATTCTTTTCCATGTGGATAGCCTGTTTTCCCAACACTATTTCTTCAAGAGATTTTCCTTTCCCCATTGTGTATTCTCGGTACTCTTGTAAGTAATCATTTGACCATGTATGTGAGGGCTTATTTCTGGACTTTACATTGGTCTGTAGATCCGTTTCTATGCCAGTGCCATGTTGTTTTGATTACTATACATTTGTTATAAGTTTTGAAATCAGAAAGTGTAAAATCTTCAATTATGTTATTCTTTCTCAAGATTGCTTTAACTGTTCAGGGCCTCTTGAAATGTCACATCGAATTTAGGATGGAATTCCCTATTTCTACAAAAAAAATGCCATTATAAATCTGATAGGGATTGTATTAAATTTTTAGATCACTTTGAGAAATATTGACATTTTAACAATATTAAATCGTTAAGTCCATGAGCATGGAAAATCTTTTCATTCATTTGCCTTCTCTTTAATTGCTTACAGTAATTTTTTGTATCTTTCACTGTAGAAGTCTCTAACTTCCTTGGTTAAGTTTATTCCTAGGTAGCTTATCATATATGTTAACTGAAATAGTTGAGAAATGTCTTTTTGATTTTTGATTTTGATTTTGATCAAAATTTCTATTTCTAGGTTTTCTATTTCTATCCAATTTAGTATCAGATTGTTTTTTTTTAATTTCTCTTTAGTATTTATAGGTAATTTTCCTTACAGCAAATATCTTGGTACACAATAATCCTGATTTTTAAAATCTTGGTACTAATTTATTTTATTTTGGCTTCTTGCTTTCTTCTTTCCTGTTAATACCAATCCTCCACAACTGACCCCATGCTAGCAAGGAGCCTTCTCCTATACATTTTCCAAGCCCCTTCTTTCAATTCCTAATGGAATTGGGTAATAATCTCCTCAATCTTAGGTTCTCATCAGGGTGGTACTCTCATCATTTGCTGTTCCACCCCTTCTGCCACAGCTCCTTCATCTGTGAAACCCCCACTTGACTCTGCTGCAGAGTGGACTCTAGAGATGTGTTTAATATTTTTTTCCATTCAAAAGTAAACCGAGGTTGCTAACATTCTCTTTCTCTGGTTTTGTCATAGCTTGTGTTCTGGATGATGTGCTTTTCTTCTTTGTTGAGCTTCTTTCAGGGATGTGTGAATTTAGCTGGGTACCATTATCCTATAGGAAATTGGAAGCTGTGACTGGTGTTAATGAAAGTGTCCCTATAAACTTTATAAAATTAATCAGGAAAGAAGGGGGCAGGGGAAAGAAACAAAAATAAGCCAAACTTGCAGGACATTAGCACTCATCATGAAATCATCTGTTCTTTGACCCCATCCTAACAGCTGTTTGGTGCATATTGTCTTAGAATCATGTAGACCCACAAGATTATAGTTCTCCTTAGCTGCTCTGTAGATAACAACTTGAGAATTATGAAATGTTAAGTTTTCCATTTGAAATATCCTTTAGGTCCTGCATACCAATAAGTTCTGAAGGACCTGATAAGGAGCTGACTCACCAAAGAATGTGGTTTCCATATTTACATGATATCCTTCTTACTCCAGCAAGTCAACAACCCCAATTTTCCAACCTCTTTCCCTCCCCTATTGTATTAAAAACCCCAGCCCAGAACTCATTGAGGAGAAGAATTTGAGGGTCCTTTCTGTCCCTTTATTTGGCTGTCCTTTGATAATTAAACTCTTTTATTTGCTGAAAACTGCTATCTCAGTATATTGGTCTTTCTTTCTTTTTTTTTTTTTTAGCAAGTGTACAACCCTCTTGGTCCTATAACATTAATATAGGTAGTAAAATGCCTGGAATTCATACATTACTGATTTAATCAGTCTGTACAGATCTGACTGTAGAAGCTCTATGCTCTTATTTTCCCGCTATTTTGTGGTTATTTTTCCTGCACCATTTTCTTTTATCTCTTTCTTTCTTTCTTTCTCTCTCTCTCTCTTTCTTTCAATTAAACTGTAAGTTCTGGGACACATGTGCAGAACATGCAGGTTTGTTACATAGGTATACATGTGCCATGGTGGTTTGCTGCATCCTTCAACCCGTCATCTACATTAGCTATTTCTCCTAATGCTATCCCTCCCCTAGTCCCCACATCCCCAACAGGCCCCAGTGTGTGATTTTCCCTCCCTGTGTCCGTGTGTTCTCATTGTTCAACTCCCACTTATGAGTGAGAACATGTGGTGTTTGGCTTTCTGTTCCTGTGTTAGTCTGCTGAGAATGATGGTTTCCAGCTTCATCCATGTCCCTGCAAAGAACGTGAACTCATCCTTTTTTATGGCTGCATAGTATTCCATGGCATATATGTGCCACATTTTCTTTAACCAGTCTGTCATTGATGGGCATTTGGGTTGGTTCCAAGTTTTGTTATTGTGAATAGTGCTGCAATAAATATACTTGTGAATGTATCTTTATAATAGAATGATTTATAATCCTTTGGGTATGTACCCAGTAATGGGATTGCTGCGCCAAATGGTATTTCTGGTTTTAGATCCTGAAGCAATTACACTGTTGGTGGTAGTGTAAATTAGTTCAACCATTGTGGGAGACAGTGTGGCGATTCCTGAAACATTTTCTACGATATAACTGTCTAAAGTGAATCTGTATATCTGAGATAAAATATTATGGGAAATTTTAAGTTTTGAAACACCTCCATGAATATTTTATGATTTCATTTTATCTTCATGAAACAATCCATCATTATTTAAAATTGATGATAATAATCAAAACCCAGTATAGTGTTTATATGCCTCTCACTAGAAGCCAACTTTATACCTCAAGACATGACCCTTGAAGTCATGTGGCTCTCAACATTCTAATAGTCTAAGGGCCTTTACCGGGAGGTATTTCTGAATCCAGTGGGGTACATTTACAAAATACTTCCACCTGTTCTGTACCTAGTAACAGCAGCTTTCAATCTTGCTGCATATTATTATCCCCTGTGGAGTTAAGAAGAATCTCAATGTCTAGTCTGTCACCTGGGCCCATCATTAAATCAGAATTTGTGGAGGCAGGGACCCAGACGTCACTATGAGGTCTGGGTAGAACTCAAAATGAGGCCTTACAAATACTACTGACTCATGTACCTATACTTTGATTTGCATACGCCCACCCTTGAGAACCACTAGTGGGTTTTGAGACCACTTCTCAATGCTTCTTATAATCAATTTGAAAAAGCATGGTTCTAGAATATCATATTTCTTAAATTTCACCATGTAGCTATATTTTTGAGCTTTGGAGTAAAAGCAAAATCTTCTCTAGTATCAATTAATGTTGAGGAGAAAAGTATCTAGTTACATTTAAATCCACAAGAGTCCCTGCTACTCTCAGAAGCTTACTGAAGTCCTACACTGGGGGAAAAGAAAGTGGTTTGGAACTTCACAAAGCTTCACTAAGCAAATTATAGAAAATCAGTCCCTGCTTCATTTTTAGCCAGAATTGTGATTTTGATGGCCTTAAGGCAGGACTGTAGATTAGCTGCAATTGAATAATCTAGAAAATATCCTGAGACAGTCCGATTGAGTAGGTTTGTGGGTGAATTTTGGAACTGGCATTAACACCACCAGGTGATTCTGATGCCCTGACAATATGCAAGAGCACATTCCAAAGACACTTGATAGAAGGCTTCAGGAATTCTGATTGTCTCAAACCCTCAGAGGCACAAGTAGAAAAGATCCAGGGCTTCATATTCATGACATTAACAAAGAGCATAGAGAAGAAATCACCTTAACAACCTCTGGTTGAAGACAAACTGTGGAGAAAGTGCTCATATGTCACATAAATTGTTTTCTTCAAACCCTTTGGTAAGATTAGTTGTGTCATCATATTTATAAATCCATTTATAGTACTATTTCCTGGAGATTTTCGACAGCAGCCACAGGAGGATCAAAATTCATCTTATGCATCTCTAAGATGCTTTTATTCCCTTAAGATGAATCCCATGGTGGTATTTGCCAGCTTTGTAACTACCAGTGGAATATATTCAGTGTCATAAAATAAATTTTTAAAATTGTTTATAGTCAAACTTTTATTTTTCTTAGAGAAGTTGTTACTCAGTATATATGACTCCATTAGTCAGAATTTCTCCACAAATGCTCCATGTTTCTTAATATTTTGAACCAAGGATCCATTTGAGAATTTGATGAGAGGCTTAGAACTCTTACCAGTTGAACACGTTTAAATGAAATAACAGTTTCCATATATGGTTAGGAACCTATGGACATCCCATAAAGCTCCTAAGGTTCACAGCTTATGGTTTAAAAAGCTTGCATCTAAGACATGTGGTATCTCTGCTACTTTATAATTTAATGAGATTCTATGTATTTTCCAGGTACCTGTACAAGAATGAAATCCATGCATTAGATAAGCAAACATTTAACGGACTCATATCTTTGGAACATCTGTAAGTAATAGAAACTTTTAAAATTATACCACTCATGGTGATGGTTCAAATAGCTTTTTAAATGCCATTATGTGAAAGTTGAACAATGATTTTAAGCTTTACCATGTGGCTTGAATGACTGAATATCTGTCATCTGTTGGCTAAAAATCAGAATGTATGACTGAGTTGGCGTGAGATTAGGAAAACAGACAGAGCTCAGCTGGAATTCCAGCACTGCATTACTTTGTTGTGTGACATTGGGCAACTTCCTCTCCATGAACCTTTGCTTCCAAATCTCTGAAATGCACTTATTTATGCTGTGCATGTTAAGGTATTGCATACAAACAGCAATAATATTTATTGAGCAAAAATGTTTATTACTTGACATAAAATAGGTATTTATAGAAGGTAATTTGTAGTTGTGACTATAATTAATTTATGAAACAAGATCAAACTTTTAACTGACATGAGAACTTCCAAAACATGAGATTATACCTCTCATATTATAGATAATTAAATTAAATCTAGTGTTAAATGATTTGCCCCAAATTAAGTCTGTATTATTACTGTTACTACCATTATTCTAATTTTTGAGACAGAGTCTCTCTCTGTTGTCCAAACTGGAGTGCAGTTGTATGATCACAGCTCATCTGCCTGCTGGGTTAAACTGATTATTGTCCCTCAGCCTCCCAACTTGGGATTCCAGGCCTGCCCCACCATGCCCAGCTAACTTCTGTATTTTTGTTAAGTGTGCTCTGAATGAAAAGATCACCTAAACAGGCTTTGTGTAAGCGACAAGGCTGTTTATTCATCTGATGTGAGCAGGTTGAGTCTGGAAAGAGAGTCAGCAGAGGGCAGTGGGATAGAAGCTGCTTTTTTTTTTTTTTTTTTTTTTTTTTTT
>NW_016107388.1:2803427-2809092 GCF_001604975.1 Cebus imitator | reverse complement strand
TTTCACCATGTTGACCAGGATGGTCTCGATCTCTTGACCTTGTGATCCACCCCCCTCGGCCTCCCAAAGTGCTGGGATTACAGGCGCGAGCCACTGCAGAAGTTGGTATTATAGGTTTGGGGTAGGCAGTGGAAAGTTACAGAAGTTACAGTTCAGGGCAGTTTTTGCAACCTGGGGGTGCGTGTCACAAGGTCCAGGTCACGAAGTTGGGTTATCAGTGCAGGCAGGCATGGTTGAGGCAGGAACAATGGCAGAATGTCGCAAGGTGGGTTAATTGCGCTTTACAGGAGCAGCCATTCTTCTTTCTGTGGTTTTCCTGTTACCTCAGACTCTCTGGCTCTGGGAGGCCATCCAGAGATGTGCATGCTGGTCATGGGGGTCGCCGTGGCTTGACTGGGGTACGGTTTATGGGGCAGCCAGTTCAAAGAACCTTGCATTCCTGTCTTTTTATATGAATAATATAAAGGAAAAAAGTAAAAACTAGAAAAGTGGGGGGGTCAGTGAATATTTTGGGGGTGGTACAGAGGGGCGACAGGCGATGTTCCTCAGGCCTTCTTTGAGTGGGATTGAGGCTGCGTGGAAGCCTAAAACTGGGAGAGAATTTAGTTTGCCGAGAGGTTTTGAGGCAAAGGTTGCTACTGTGGGTTTGTTAGGAGGAGCGTTTGCTGCACTGACGGATTGGGGATAGTCTGGATATGGTTTTGTACGAACTGAGAGACTAGTCAGAAGAGGCAAGGTCCAAATAAGGGAAGGAGAGAACTGGGTATGAGGGGGCCTGCTAATGAAAGTGGCCATGAACCCCAGTGAGAGAGTGGTCGGCTAGGTCCAGAATAATTATTTGCCTGATTAGTGAGGTTTGGGGCCCTGTCTTTAAGTGTCTTGATGGCTTCATATCCAAGGCCGGATTGATTTAGATAAAAGCAGCATTCTTCATTTAGGAACAGGCAGAGTTCTCCTTTTTCAGCACTTAGTAGATCAAGGCCTCAGCGATTTTGAAGGACAACTGTAGCCAGGGAATTAACATGGGCTTGAAGGACAGAAAGTGTTTGAGTTACATCTGTACTGCTGGCGGAGAGATCATTAGTGGAACGTGGTAATAGGCGTAGTAAGATCTGAGAAATCATCAGAGAGACTGCGGAATGTGGTGATGGAAATAGTAAGACCGACTTTACCTGTTCCTATTGCAGCAGTGGATACTCCCAATCCTACAAATAAGGGGACTAATGGAATGACTCTTTCTTGCTCTGTGGGTGTTACAAGGGGGACAGGGAGGTGCTTATTTCCTTTGGCAAACCGGATTTTTGGAGTAAGGAATATTAAGTTTATGGTGTATGAGAAAGCGTTTGGTATCTATAAATAGGCATTCTTTTTTAATTAACAAAGCTAGATATGAGCAGACAGGAAGAGGAGTTTGGAGGAGTCTGATGAACAAGGAGAGAGCAGCCAAGGGTGGTGTGAGACAGTTTTTAGTAGAGACAGGGTTTCACCACGTTGGCGGACTGGTCTTGAACTCTTGGCCTCAAGAGATCTGCCTTCCTCGGACTCGCAAAACGCTGAGATTATAGGCATAAGCCTCCACACCCAACCCTGTGGCATCATTGTTACAACTCAGACTGACTTCTATCTTGGTGTATTTTTAGCATTTGATACTTTAGGAAAACCTCAGATCTGCCATCATAAGTTCAGTGTGAAATATGAATTCTTCAATATCAAAAACGTCGTATTATACAGTAATACTGCTACTAAACTGCAATTCGGTGTTTTATTCAGAGATTTCTCTCAATTACAAGTGTTTGAAACACAAATACCAATTAGATACTTGAAGATTTTTTTCCATTGTTGACAACGTATGGGATAGTTCTTAAGCTCAGATATGTAGAATGCAGTCTGGTTTTTAAGTACTGGTAGGATTTCTGTATATCAGAAACTTGTGATCCTCAAATTTGCTTTCCTATTCAATGTGGTTTCTTAATTTGAAAACATGATTTTAAGTTATTTCTGTAATAAATATGGTTAGAAGAACTCTATGTTTCTTTGTCCTAGAAGGCTGACTGTTAGGTTCCACACAATATTAAAACACAGTCAACCAATCAAAAAACGTTTTAAATTGCCTTTGCTGTACTTTTGCCTCTTAATAATTCCCTTTTACAAGACGGTAAAAGTTTGAATTTCATGCTGATATTTAATTGCCATTGTAGCAGCCATTAGAAAGGGAGCTTTGAGAGGCGATTAGACCATGAAAGGTAATGAATAGATTAATATTGTCATTATGGAAGTGAGTTTCTTATTGCGGTAGCAAGCTCTTTATCATGGGAGTGGATTCCTTATCAAAGAACAGGATTGACTCCCTCTTGTCCTCTCTTGCCCTTTTGCCATGGGATAATACTGAAGGAAGGCCCCTGAAAGATGCTGGCCCGTCAGTCTTGGAATTCTCAGCCTCTAGAACTGTGTGCCTGTGAATTTCTGTTCATTAGAAATTATCTGTGGTACTCTGCTACGGCAGCACGAAATGATCAGAGAATTGGTATCAAACAGTACAGTGTTACTGTGCCAGACACCTGAATATTTGGAAGTGACCTTGGAACTGGATAATGGGTAGAAGTTGAAAGAATTTGAAAAGCAGGTTAGAAAAATTCTGTATTGCCATGAGCAGATCATTAAGGGCAATTCTGGTGAGGACTCGAAAGAAAAGAAGAGCTGTAGGGAAAGCCTAAAACTTTTAATGGTCACTTAAGTAGCTATGATCAGAATACTGGTATAAATATGGATAGTCAAGGCAATTCTGATGGAGTCTTGGACAGAAATGAGGAACAAGGTATTGGAAACTGGAGTAAGGGCTATTATTTTCTAAAGTGGGAAAGAACTTGGCTGAATTGTGTCCATACCAGAGGGCTTTATGTGCGGCTGAATTTAAGAGAATGTACTGGGACATCTGGTAGAATAAATTTCTAAGCAAAATGCTGAAGGAGATGCACAGCTTCTATTAAATGCCTGGAGTAAAATGTGGGAAGAGATGAAAGATTTAAAGATGACATTATAATTAAAAGGGAAGTAGAACATAAAGATTTAGAAAATCCACAGCCTGGCCAAGTAAACAACAAAAAAAGTGCAAAGGTGCAGCCAGCTGATTCTTTGACAAAGAGATCAGCATAGATAAAGAAGCCAGGTGCCATTCATCAAGACAATGGGAGAATGACACACACCCAATTCATTTCAGAGATCTCTGAGGCAGCCTCAAGAGGGCAGCTCAGTGTGCCTGAAAAATATGAGCATTCACTACCCTGAACCACCTTAAGTCTCCGCCCCCCAAATTCCCAAACAGTGCTCCTTGGTCACCTCAGCCATCGCTCAAGTGGGCTCAGGTGTGGACTGTGCCCCTAATTTGAGGAACGCAAGTGATAAGCCTTGTCAGCAAATTTATGTTTTAATACGTATTTGTAAACCTCACACAGTAAGTCTTTAAATTCATTGGTAAAGGACATCTTTAAAAAACACTTTATATGCTTGTTTCCAGAATTCACAGAATGGTAAACAGTTTGATTCACTGTAATAAGTCAGCTCACAATACATCTCTGAAGTAACATACTTTGATTCATCTTTTAAACGTGGATATGTAAACTCCTCACATTATGGCTTAGAACACGATGGCAAGGGACATCTTTGAAAAGCATGTCTTAAACATATGGTTAAAAAGTTCACAGTGTTAAACAGTTCAATTCATTTTTAATAAAGTGTCTCACAATGCATCTTTGAAATAACATGCCCAGATTTATATTTTCAGTGTGTATGTATATAATCCCTTACAATAACGCAATAAACTAACGATAAGGAACATCTTTTAAAAGTGTATTTATACATTTGTTTACAGAATTCAGTGTTTGGGAAGCAGCTCAATTCATTGTAATAAAGCAGCTCACAATGCATCTTTGAAGTTACACATTCATTTCACGTTTTCAATGCGCATATATAAACTTCTCACAGTAAGGCATTAAACTAAATGATGAAGAACATCTTTAAAAAGCATATTTTATATACTTGCTTACAGAGTCCACAGTTTAGTATTAATTCTGCAGATGCACAGAATGGGTGGCCTATGAGGTCAAAATGGTCTCCACCTAGATTTCAAAGCATGTCTCAGACAGCCTGAGCCCCAGGCAGAAGTTTTTCACAGGAGCAGAGCCACTGCAGACAGCTCCTACCAGGGCAATGCCTAGTGGAGTGGTGGGAGTGGGACTGCCACAAGATCCCAGAACTATTGAGCTACCAGTGTGCAGTGCCAGCCTGGGAGAGCTGCAGGCACAAGACTTCAACCCGTGAGAGCTTTGGATGTGCTGAGCCATAGGGTTTGGGCTGCCTGGGGCCTGGGAGTGGGGGCGAATCCCTACCCCACCATGTCCAGGAAGCAGGACACAGAGTCAAGAAAGATCATTCAGAGCCTTAGGATTTAATGTTGTTCACCCTGTTGGATTTTGGACTTACTCGGGACCAGTTACCCCTTTTTTCTTGCCTGTTTTTCCCTTTTGTAATGGGAATGTCTATTCTATGCATGTCCCACATTGTGTTTTGGACGCATGTAACTGGTTTTGATTTCACAGGCTTACAGCTATAGAGAAATTTGCCTCGGGATGAATCATGCCTTAAGTCTCACCCATATCTGATTTATTTAATTTTTTTTGTCTTTTATTATTATTACTATTATTATTTCAATAGTTTTTGGGGAACACATGGTGTTTGGTTACATGAGTAAGTTCTTCAGTGGTGACTTTTGAGATTTTGATGCCCATCACCTGAGCAGTGTACACTTAACCCAATGTGTAGTCTTTAATCTCTCACCCTCCTTCCACCCTTATTCCAAGTACCCGAAGTCCATTATATCATTCTAATACCTCTGTATCCGCATAGCTTAGCTTGCACTTGTAAGTGAGAACATACGATATTTAGCATTCCATTTGAGTTACTGCACTTAGAATAATGGTCTTCAACTACACCCAGATTGCTGTGAGTGCCATTATTTCATTCGTTTTCATGACTGAGTAGTATTCCATGTTTTAGGTACACCATATTTTCATTTTCCACCTGTTGGTTGATGGGCATTCAAGCTGGTTCCATATTTTTGCAATTGCAAATTGTGCTGCTATAAACACAGCTGTGCAAGTGTCTTTTTTTATATAATAGCTTCTTTTCCTGTGTCCAAATACCCAGTAGTGGGATTGCTGGATCAAATGGTAATTCTACTTTTAGTTCTTTTCCATCCTGTTTTCCATGGCGGTTGTATTAGCGGCTGTCCCAGCAGCATTGTAAAAGTGTTCCCTTTTAACCACATCTACACTAACATCTGATACTTTTTGATTTTTTAAATTATGTTATGGCCATTCTTGCAGGAGTAAGGTAGTATCACACTGTGGTTTTGATTTGCATTTTCCTGATAATGCGGACTTTCTGTCTTGATGACCTGTCCAGTGCTGGCAGGGGAGTACTGAAGTCCCCAATATGATTGTGTTGCTATCTATCTATCTCTTTTCTTAGGTCTAGTAGTAATTGTTTTATGAATGTGGGAGCTCCAGTGTTAGGTGCACATATATTTAAAATTGTGATTTTTTCTATTTGGCTAATCCTTTTAGCACTATATATCTCTCTTTGTTTTTTTTTTTTTTTTTTTTTTTTT
>NW_016107388.1:2790897-2802962 GCF_001604975.1 Cebus imitator | reverse complement strand
TTCAGACAGAGTATCCCTTTGTCACCCAGGCTGTAGTGCAGTGGCGGGATCTCGGCTCACTGCAACCTCTGCCTCCCAGGTTCAAGCAATTCTCCTGCCTCAGCTTCCCAAGTAGCTGGGACTACAGGCGCATGCCACCATGCCTGGCTAACATTTTGTATTTTCTGTAGAGGTGGGGTTTCACCATGTTAGCCAGGATGGTCTCCATCGCCTGACCTCGTGATCCCCCCACCTGGGCCTCCCAAAGTGCGGGGATTACAGGTGTGAGCCACCACGCCCAGCCCATTCTATAACTTTTAGGTGGAGCTATTAGTCCATTTGCATTCAATGCTAGTATTGAGATGTGATGCACTGTCCTATTGTGCTAGTTGTTGTCTGAATACTTCGTTGTGTTTTTTCACTGTGTTATTGTTTCATAGGTCCTGTTAGATTTGTACTTTATAGAGGTTCTATTTTGGTGTATTTTGAGGTGTTTCAAGATTAGCTTTTTTTTTTTTTTTTTTTTTTTTTGTAATGCTGGGTTGATAGAGGCTAATTCGGTCAGTATGAAGCTTAGTTTTGCTGAATGCAAAATTCTTCACTGACAATTACTTTGTTTAAGGAAGCTAAAGACAGGACCCCAATCCCTTCTCTTTTTTTCCCCCTTTTGGCTCTCTCTCACCCTCTCTTTGACCTTCTACCATGGGATGACCACAAGAGGCAGAACTTCCCAGATCCTGGCCCCTCAATCTTGGACTTTCCAGCCTTCAGAGCCATGAGCAGATACATTTCTTTTCTTTTCTTTTTGACGGAGACTTGCTTTATTGCCAGGCCTCAGTGCAGTGGCACGATCTCTGCTGTCTGCAACCTCTGCCTTCCAGGTTCAGGCAATTCTCCTGCCTCAGCCTTCCGAGTAGCTGGGACTACAGGCCCATGCCACCATGCCCACCTAATTTTTATAGTTTTAGTAGAGATGAAGTTTCACTATGTTGCCAGGATGGATCTCTTGACCTGGTGATCCACCTGCCTCAGCCTCCCAAAATGCTGGGATTACAAGCATGAGCCACGGCACCCGGCCACATTTCTATTTATTATAAATTACTCAGCCCGTGGTATATTTTTAATAGCACCACAAAATAGACTAAGACAATGACTAATAAACTATCACTGTGATAAAATGTGTGTCTTTGTCTTTTTAAAAAATAATTTTAGATTGTGTAATGCTTTAGGTAATTTTTACTATATTGCCAAATCATCAAGTTAACCAATCAAGTATACAGTTTTTAATAAAGACAAAATGGAAAGCGCTTATCACGTTGATGTTTTTCATACAATATATTTACAGATGGTTTATAAAAATTAGCATAGGAAATGTTCTAATCCCATTTAAAATGCACATGATTCTCAGCAGTAAATGCTTTATATTCTGATAATAATTACTGGTCTTACTAATATTGAGTAATCCTAGTATTTTTAGCCAAGAAAACAGACATTTTTGCTTCCTATTTTAAAAGTGATTCCAGTCCGGGCGCGGTGGCTCACGCCTGTAATCCCAGCACTTTGGGAAGCCGAGGCAGGTGAATTGCTTGAGGTCAGGAGTTCGAGACCAGCCTGGCCAACATGGTGAAACCCCGTCTCTATTAAAAAAAAAAAAAAATAGTGATTCCAGGCTGCTGTGAGTCACTATTCAAGGAGAATTTTTGGTTTCCAAACATGTAATGCATAATCCTTAAAATTTAACATAATTTTAGTCATAACTCTGAAAGTTCAATTTAATTTCAGCATATCTCTGCAAAACTATGATAGATTTTAAGGTGCCTGAGATATTTGTTTTTTATATTTCTTTATTTTAATGTTTCTTACTGTACATCATCCATTCTAAATTAAATTTAGTTTTGAGGAAGGCAGAGATAAATAATAGATCTTTCCAGGGGCCTTGACAGTAGCACAGTATAGAAATGTCAATCCTGGGCTGGGCACAGTGGCTCACACCTGTAATCCCAACACTTTGGGAGGCCAAGGCAGGTGGATCATGAGGTCAAGAGATCGAGACCATCCTGGTCGACAAGGTGAAACCCCGTCTCTACTAAAATATAAAAATTAGCTGGGCATGGTGGCATGTGCCTATAGTCCCAGCTACTCAGAAGGCTGAGGCAGGAGAATTGTTTGAACCCAGGAGGCAGAGGTTGCAGTGAGCCAAGATCACGCCACTGCACCCCAGCCTGGGTAACAAGAGCAAAACTCCATCATCTAAAAAAAAAAAAAGAAATGCTAATCCTGCTACAGACATGAATGTTCACAATTAGTATAAAAATACGATTTTTGATTTTCCTATTGTCTTCATGACATAGCCTTTGACCCTGAAAAGGATGATTGGGAGGTGAGGAAGGTATATTGCAGGGTTTGTTAGCTTTATTCTTTTCTTGATTGTTTGCTGATTGAAAATTTGCTTCAAGCATAAATGTTCTCTTTATGTTACGTTAGGTTATTTTCTGTGTGTGGGCTACATCAGGAGAAATTTGGTAAACACAACAATGTCATAGACTAAACAAAAATGTTACTACAAGCATCAATAAGGGCCACATAGTTCTGAAGAATAACCTGATGTTATATTGATTGTGTCAACGTTGTGCCAATTATAGGGAGGAGTAATCATCTTTGTAAGAATTACAATCATCAAATTTTTATGAAAGAAAATAGATGATAACACTAGAAGAGTGTGTGTTAAAATGAACAGACTTGAGAGGATATAATGAACTTTTACCAAAGGTGAAGACCTTTTGGTTAGGTATTATTTTCTCCTTTTACATCCATATCCTGCTAGCTGGACGTTTCTGCTCTGTAGATGGCACAGAGGACTCTTTAATAACTCTACTTTTTATAACAAGAGTGATATTTTCTTAGAAAGCACATTTTAATAATGCTTACATCAATTAATCATCCTGCTTTCAGTTATTCTTCATCTACAATTTCTGCCTTTATTTCACTGATTGAGCTGACGTATCTTTATTGATTATTGTTGCCAATAAAATTTCTTTTGTCTTGCCTCCTTAGTAGGCACCAAATATCTCTTTTGTGAAAATTGTATCTTCTAGCCATGTTCCTCATATTACCATTGAAGTAGAAGTGTTATAATCCACTTTAACTGGTCCTCATTATTATTAATTTTTTTACAGTTCAGTTGATTTTATCGTAAGGATATATAAATCACATATGGGAGAAAAACACTAAACCAAGATAGTTATTTTCACTATTTTGCTTAAGATTCATATTTAAATATAAATCAAGAAGCTAATCTACACAGTTGGATACTTTTTACATTATAAATGTTTTATAAAAGTTTAAACTGATACATAATTGTAAATATTTATGGCATATGTACTGTTTCACGTACAATGTGTATCGATCGAATCAGTGTAATTAGCACACCCATCAATTCAAACATTTATCATTTATTTGTAGCAAGAACATTCAATAATTAACTGTAGTCACCCTACTGTGCAATAGGACATCGGAACTTATTCTTCCTAATTTACCTTTGTACCCATTAAAAGTTTTGTAGGCTCGGCGTGGTGGCTTATGCCTGTAATCCCAGAACTTTGGGAGGCCGAGGCAGGTGGATTATGAGGTCAAGGGATCGAGACCATCCTGGCCAACATAGTGAAACCTTGTCTCTACTAAAATATAAAAATTAGCTGGGCGTGGTGGCACACGTCTGTAGTCCCAGCTACTCTGGGGGCTGAGGCAGAAGAACTGCTTGAACCTGGGAGGCGGAGGTTGCAGTGAGCTGAGATCGCACCACTGCACTCCAGCCTGGCACCTGGCACAGAGCGAGACTCTGTCTAAAAAAAATAAAAAATAAAAAATTAAAGAAAAGTGGTTTTGTGTAAAAATACTGGACAGATGTTCTACCTATACATTGTTTTACAAAAGTATTGTGTGGCTTTTAAAAAGAAAACCACACAACAAATTTTAAAAGGCACTGAGATACATCTCCTTCTAGATCATTGCTAGGCTTAAAATATAAACCTTGTTCTACCAAGAATCACAAGTTAGAACTGAGTATTTGCCAAAGCAGAAATTATATAGTGTCATTTCAGGCAAAGGTTATTCAGCTTTCCTTCACAACAATTTGTCAGAACAGTTAAACCAGGTCAAAACAGTCCAGCAAACTAGACTTCATTATATAAGGCTGTTATGTTCTAAGATGCTAATAAACCAAAACAAGAAATATTAAATTCAAAATATGTTATTTGAACTATTTTCATACAAACCATTGGTTCCTTATATCCTCCCTTCTATAACAATAAAGGGCATTTTTACTGCAAAGAAAATTTTATGTCTATCACTAGCCATAAATTTTTGAATTTTGTCATTAGTTATTACATAAACATTGCCTAGTATCACTAACCAATGGCATAACCATTTTATGTCCACATTTCACTTCTGCATTTAACAAACAGAATTTTCATGATTTACATAAATATATCTATCAGTGAAGAGTTAACAATGAGATACAATCTAATATCCTTATTAACTGATGTTTTGCAGACAGCAACATAGGTGACTTTTAAATCACCTTTCATTTGAGTGACCTTATATAAAAAATAAATCAGATCAGGCGAGGTGGCTCACGCCTGTAATCCCAGCACTTTGGGAGGTGGAGGTGGGCAGATCACGAGGTCAAGAGATTGAGACCATCCTAGCCAACATGGTCAAACCCCATCTCTACTAAAATACAAAAATAATTAGCTGGGCATGGTGGCGCACGCCTGTAGTCCCAGCCACTCGGGAGGCTGAGGCAGGAGAATTGCTTGAACTCAGGAAGTGGAGGTTGCAGTGAGCTGAGATCACAACATGGCATTCCAACCTGGCGGCTGGTGATAGAGCGAGACTCTGTCTCAAAAAAAGAAAAAAAAAATTCAATAATTTAGAGGTTTTAAGTCTCCAAAAGAGATTTTTTCAAATGTAAATATATTAGTGGTTACAGACGAGATTTTTAGGAATCCTCTTCTGTGGCTGCACCCTGCTGTAACTGTTGTATCATCTTTTCCTCTAGCTGCTTTCCTTTGCCTGCAAGAGGGCTCAAGATAAGATGAGTTTTGCCTGACCTCTTTGATGTCCTGAACTTTCTGTAGTCCTTTGTTTTTCTTCGATTTGTTCATTATAAATTTAGTCTGCAATTGTTTGATCTTTGCATCTGTCTTCGCTGCATCAGTAATTTTATTCCTTAGTTCTTCCTGGTATTTGACAGATTCGTTTCTATATTTTTCACATTCAAATGGATTATCTGCTGTACGCTCATTATTACCAGTTGCTTTACAGAATGCTTTAGTCCACCTAACCTTTCAAGAATTGCACTGCTTTTTAAAGTTTTTATGACGTTTGGATTCACACAATGTGAACACCTTGCAATAGCTGCAGATGAACATCATGACATGTCCAGAGGGTGTAGACTGGCCCCAAAAGAAACTAATACTTCTCAGTACAGCTGCTGAGCTCGCATGGGTCTCCACTGACCCAACACGGAGCTGGAGAGGAAGTCAAGAGGTATCTTGGAATTCCACATTCTGACCTCGTCATTCTTGAAGGAAAAGGACCCATAATTTCTGGATAATTCAGAAAAAACTTGCAATCTTTCCAGTTAGTTGTTAAATAAACAATTCTGTTCATCAAATTTCTGAATTAACCTTTCTGAATTCATGAGTTTCTAAAACTGGCATTAAGCAAAACTCTGCAACCTAGGCTGGGCACCAAGTAACCCAGCCCAGGAAGGGACCTGAAGTGTCCTACAGTTGTTTTTCAACTCGGGAAACAACAGGTTCCACTAAATCCCGAAAAGATATTTTTGTGTGAAAAAGGGCTTGATATACTAGGTTAGACTCCCAAGACAATTCCACATTTCACTCAGGAGGCTTTAAAAAGTTTTGCCTTATGGGTAATGATGTTTTCACTTATAACATAATTACCCACATCCCTTATCACAGTTTATACAAAAGAGGCTGGAGAATAAGAAGTACATTTTTATAGCTGGGCGTGGTGGCTTATGCCTATAATCCTAACTAGCACTTCAGGAGGCCAAGGCAGGAGGATCCCTCGAGTCCAGGAGTTTGATTCCAGCCTGTGCAACATAGGGAGACCCTGTCTCTATTGCAAAATCAAGAACTCTTAAAGAAAGAAAGAAGAAAAGTAGTATTTTTATTTACGTAGCACCAAATATAAGAGCCATTTTTTTTTTTAACCTAGAAAGAGTTATTTTGGAGGGAGAAACTAAAGATCAGAAGGTTTAAGAATACCTAAAATTTGGGGCCAGGTGCGGTGCCTTACACCTATAATCCCAGCACTTTGGGAGACTGAGGTGGGTGGATCACTTAAGTTTAGGAGTTCAAGATCACCCTGCCCACGTGGTGAAACCTTGTTTCTAAAAATACAAAAAAAATCAGATGGTGTTGGGGCTCATGCCTATAATCCTAGCTGCTGCTCTGGAGGCTGAGGCAGGAGATTGCTTGAACCCAGAAGGTGGAGGCTGCAAGACTGTGCTACCAGACTCCAGCCTAGGTAAGAGCGAGACTCCATCACAAAAAAAAAAAAAAGAAAAAACAAAAAATTAAATCTTTCCACCAATTTCCCTTTACATGAAAGCTACTAAATAAGTTACATTTAAATGTCATATATACATATTTTAAAAACCAGATAATTCTCATTTAAGACAGAGTAGAAATTATTTAACATTCGGGGTTGGGGTAAAGGATGACCTGTTCAATTCAAATTATATTAAAACCCAAATATTAAATAGACACAGAAGTGAAATTTTCTTCACTATAGTTTTTCACTATAATATTTCACTATAATATTATTCCACTATCAAAGTAGGTAAATTAAACTAAAGAGAAGAAATCCAAATGGATTGAGGCATATTCTCACGTTGATACATGTAAATAAATTTCATGTTGTCTGAATTCTTAGGGTTATATAGTTAGAAATATAATTCTTTTGCAGACAGATCAACTGTCTATAAGAGAAATAAGTTAGCACAATCATTTGAGTTGGTTGTCTACATGCTGGGCCAGGTTTATTCCTTTTTTTAGCTTCTTCTCACATGTAAAGCAGGCCATAAGATGTCCTGTTTGCCATGGACAATGCAGCCAATTTTAGGTCCACCTTGATGAATCACACAAGGTTCAATGGCATTAAGGGGCAAACTAGATTCCATACTTTCTTCTTTGTCTAGTGTTTCTTCCCTTTCAAACCCTTTCACATCTTCTTGGCTGCTATAAATAATGCTACTAGAAATTGACAGCTGAGAATAATCCTCACTTTCTTGTGATTGTGAGGCTTGTGTAATTTTATCATCAATTTCCTCAACACATGACTCTTTAGACTCATTCACTGTAGTTTTTTTACAGTCAGGTACAAAATGTCCAAAGTCCACTAACCCTCAAAATATCCAAAGCCCCTTGCCCTCACCCCCGCCCGAAAGGTAGTTTACAGACATCAAATGTCTTAACACCCTCCTTTCAGGGCCACGGGTTAAAAAAACACAAATCCTCCGAGGCCCCCAGCAATAAAAACCCTGTAATTTAGCCTAGTCTTTGTCTCAGTAATAATTTCACACTTGCTCAGTTACAACAAGGAACATCAAAGCCCTCTTCAGCTTGTGTTGAATTTTCCAGTTTGGCTTTCTCAGAGATTTCCCCTTGGTCTTTCCCTTTATCTTCAGGAAGCCAGTTCTCACGACGGGCCCGACATCTGTCACAACGTGACGGAAGCGGAGGATTTATTTCATTGCATGAAATGCATTTCTAATAGTCAGCTAAGGAAATTTCAGGGTCTTCTTCAGATGAATCTGTATCACTCTCCCCTGCCTGATACACAGTAACTCGATATACCTCATCATCTCCATCTGAGAGTTCTTGTCCTTCTTCACTAACGCTATAATCTTCTGAGTGGAGAGGTTCAACTCCAAATTCTACACTAAACTGATCTGAAAGTGAATGCTGATCCAACCGATCACTTGAATGTTCAGTTACACCGCATCGGGATCTGGATTGGATGGCATCCCTGTGGATTCACGGCTACTGCTTCTTTCACAGCGTATCTCCCTTATTACACACACAGCCAGGCTTTCATCCAAGGAAAGGGAAATACTATCAGATTGGTGGTGTTTTGTCATTCACCAGATAATTCATCTGAATTTTCTGTCTCACTAATTGCTGTCCTTCTAGATGAGGTAGATGGCCTAGAAACCAAAGGTGAAGATGAAGGTCTTTCTTCCTGCAGCGCTTGCACGGGGTCCTTTTGAGCACTCCCACCTTCAAAGTGGCACCTGCTCTCACTCACAGGTGTCCCTGAGTCTGATGATTCTGTGCCCTTTCACAGAGAAGCTTGGTACGCCAAACAAATCTCCTAGAAGATCATTTGAACAATATATAATATGTTGTTGCTTCTCACCATATAATCGTTTATTCATCATATAATGGCCAAGATAAAACAGAACCTCTTTCATAGTCGAAGTGTCTTTTCGTGCATCAACAGACTTTAGTAACTTCAAAAGCAATGGCTTCGGTCTAACCAGGGTCTCTTTCAGGAGCTGGAATCTGGGAGGTGGTCACAGCACCATCAGCAGGTACAGACATGTTGGTATGGCACGTTTGCCTGCTCCACACCATCCGGCGTTTTCGCGGTTACCGTCGGGGGTCCCTGGAGCGTCCCCAGTTTCCTTCAGGCCCTGGGCCTCTGGGACCATTCCCTCTCCGGGCCGGGCACCGGGCGCTCCAACGCACTAGTCCTAAAAGGGAGGGGCTCCTGGCGCTGAAGCCGCAGAACGTGGGTCGAGGGGGTCGGAGGGGTCGGCCTCCTGCTCCACCTTCCTGACGCGGGGAGCACGATCCTTCCCGCAGCCAAGCTCGCCGCGGTGACTCGGTGCCCCCCACCGCCCGAGGGAGGCGCGCCGGGCCGACTCGCCATAATTTTTTTTTTTTTTTTTGAGACGGAGTTTCACTCTTGTTACCCAGGCTGGAGTGCAATGGCGCAGTCTCGGCTCACCGCAACCTCCGCCTCCTGGGTTCAGGCAATTCTCCTGCCTCAGCCTCCTGAGTAGCTGGGATTACAGGCACGCGCCACCATGCCCAGCTCATTTTTTTTGTATTTTTAGTAGATACGGGGTTTCGCCATGTTGACCAGGATAGTCTCGATCTCTTGACCTCGTGATCCACCCGCCTCGGCCTCCCAAAGTGCTGGGATTACAGGCGTGAGCCACCGCGCCGGGCCTCGTAATCATTTTTTAAGTTCAGTTTCCTCTTCGTTGTATAGCCGTATATTTATTACCTCTTCTCTTATCTGTTTACTTATTTCTAAGTGGGATATTTTACTAGAGTAACTTTTTTAAATAACAGCAGGCTTCCACACTTCTATGAAACTGCTACATATAACATCATGTAGTAAATATAAATTTTTAATTTTATCATCTACTAAATTTATGGAACGAGGCCGAGCAGGATCAGAGAGCCTAAAAGATTTAGAAATCAAATAGACCTGAGTTTGAACTGAATGAAAGTTTGGCACTTAGCTATTTGATCTTGAGAATTTTGCTTTAAAATTCTAAATCTTAGAGTTTCCTGGTATTGTTTATAAAATGAGAGTAATAACACTGCTTTGACAGTTGGCTCTGAAATCTAGAGGTAATGTATGAAACACTTGGTAAGAGCAGAATCTGAAATAACAATACCTATTTTCTTTGTTTCCATATTTATTATTTTATTATCATTTCAACAATTACTTTCTGACTGAGCTGATTTTAAATGGTGCCTTTTTAAATAAGTAATTAAATTTATCCAGTGATACAAAGCATTGATAACTTAATTCTTTTGACCTTTCTTGATCTGTCTAGTTTATTTTAAAGGAGCTTCTAATTTCATTTATTTATTTATTTATTTAGAGACAGAGTCTTGCTCTGTTGCTCAGGCTAGAGTACAAAGGCACTATCTCAGCTCACTGCAACCTCTACCTCCTGGGTTCAAGCGATTCTCCTGCATCAGCCTCCTGAACAGCTGAAATTACAGGTGCCTGCCACCATGCTTGGCTAATTTTTGCATTTTTTAGTAGAGACGGGGTTTCACCATGTTGTCCAGGCTGGCCTCCAACTGCTGACCTCAGGTGATTCATCTGTCTCTGCCTCTCAAAGTGCTGGGATTACAGGAATGAGTCACAGAGCCCCGCTGACTTCTCCTTTTTTAAATAAAGGCATTAATCCCATCACAAGGGCCCTACCCTCAGGATCTAATCTAATTCTATTACCTCAAAAAGGCCCTGTCTCCAAATACTATTATATTGGGGGTTAAGATTTCAACATATGAATTTTATGGAATATATACATTCAGTTCATAACATACAATGAACTTGCTTTTGTCTATGCTGAGACAAAAATTATAAAGTAGGCTTGCTTTGTCTCATTTTAAGATGGTCTCAGGGTAATCTTGTCTGAGGTTATGTTCTGTTAGATAATATTTAATAGGAGAATGCCGTGGATTGCCCGTCAGTGCCAAACCAGTTTTTAGATGTTGAGGATACTCTATTTTCCCCTTTCTTAAAAGAAATTAAAGCCTGAAATTCAGAATAAAACATAAATTATTGTGGTGGTAAATGTCCTTTGCAAAATACTTCCTTTAATGTAATTTTTTTTCATCATGGTGACTAGCAACTTATGAGTACAAAAAGCACCTTTGATATATAGTATCTGGGAGGGTTTTCATTGAATTATAAAACAGAAACAAGTTTCTGCTTTTGACTGTGATGGAATAGGAGAGACCAGATTAATATTCTGCTTAAAATAATAATAAAAAAACCCTAGAAAACCAGAAAGCATATGAAACGGCGGTGTTGGAGAACTGGAGAGCAGGCTGGTCCATGAGGGAAGAGACACCCGGCGTGATCTCTGAGAATTACCTTTGGTGCTTCCCAGAGGTGGTTTCCATGCCGAAGTACGGAGAAGGGTTCCCAACCAGAGACCAGCAGGCTTGTTAAGTTGAGGAGACAGAGACTGGGGCTCAGGAAGCCTAGTGTGAAAACTGGTGGTGTAGGGGACCAGTGAGTAGGGAGCTTCACAGAGAGCTCTAGAGAGCTGCAGAGGCTTCCCCTAAAATCTTTGGCCAGACGCTGATCTGCACGTGTCAGAGGAAACTACTTGTGGTTAGAAAAGAACCAGTAAAAATCCCTGGGCCAACCCGGAAATCACCCAGGGTGAGGAATACTTTGTGTTACTACCAACTAGTGTGGAAAGACCTTGCTACATAGCACTGGACGGAGCCCTTAGAAAGGTGTCACCTTAGTAGAAAGGCTAAATGAGCCCTATTGTGAAGAACATTCTGGGCTTGCTCTATGAAGCACAAAAGTAAACCCAAAAGATCAAACCGATCCCAAGAGATGTAACTGTGTGACAGAAGAAAGTCCAATATTCTTGAAAAAAAACAAACAAACAAAATCTGCACCCAAGAAACTAAAATTCACAGTTTCCATCACCCAATTTAAAATTAACAGGCAAACGCGTCATATAAGAGTTAGAAAATACAAGGCGCCAAAACATGACACAAATGAAAGGAGAAAGAAGCAAATCCCACACCTCTCTTTCAGTAACTGATGGAACAAGTAGACAGAAAGTCAGTAAGTATATCAAAGACCTGAAAAAGAAAATCAACCAACCTGACTTAACTGATATTAATATAGCAAGTCACCCAAAGCCAGAGAATACACAACTTTTTCAACGACATAAGTACCATTCCCCAAGATAGATTATATTCTGGATTACATAAATTTTAAAGGATTAAACTCAAAGAAGATATATTTTTCAATCAAAACAGGATTGAACTAGAACACAATAACAGACCTCATAAAAATCCTCAAATATTTAGACCTACTAAGTAATCAATGTGTCAAAGAAGACATTATAAGAACTGTTAAGAAATATCATGAGGTCAAGAGATCAAGACCGTCCTGGTCAACATGGTGAAACCCCGTCTCTACTAAAAATACAAAAAATCAGCTGGGCATGGTGGCGCATGCCTGTAATCCCAGCTACTCAGGAGGCTGAG
>NW_016107388.1:2778327-2790827 GCF_001604975.1 Cebus imitator | reverse complement strand
AAAAAAAAAAAAAAGAAATATCTCGAACAGAATAAGAATGCAAACTTAATATACAGAAATTCTGAGGATATATCTAAAGTAAAAGTTAGATAGAAATTTATAAACTTAAATGGTGATATTTGGAATGAATAAAGACCTCAAGTCAATGATGCAATCTTCTACCTTAAGAATCAGGACAAAGAATGGCAAATTGCATTCAAAATAAGCAGAAGAAAGGAAACAACAGAGAGGAGTTAAAGAGAGACATAATTGGTTCAGGCTCAATAATCCCAGCACTTTCGGAGGTTGAGGTCAGGGTTGTGCTTGAGACCAGGAGTTGGAGACCAGTCTGGCCAATACGGAGAAATCCTGTCTCTACCCAAAATAAAAAAATTAGCTGGTGTGCACCTATGGCCCCAGTGCTCGGAAGGCCCAGGAGGTGGAGATTACAGTGAGTCGAGATTGTGCCATTGCACTCCAGCCTTGGTGACAGACTGAGACTCTGTCCCCAAAAAACAAAAGTAGTAGATAACTGAACAACAATAGAGGCAAAGTCAACAGAACAAAATATAACTGAGAAGCTCAATAATATTGATAGACCTCAAGCTGAACTATCGTATAGAAGGGAGAAGACACATAATATCAAGAAGGGGGCATATCATTACAAATAATCAGGATATTAAATGGTTAAAGAGGGACTGTCCTCAGCAGTTTTATATTAGTAAATTTGACAATGAAATGAAAATATTTGTAAAAAATACAGCTTATAAAGTTAACTCAAGGAGAGATAAATTGCATAACTAAATCTTTTTCCTCAAGCATTTGTCATTTTTTGTGTGTTATAAACAATTCAATTTTACTCTTTTAGTTATTTTACAATGTACTATAAATTATTGTTGTGCTATCAAATACTAGGTCTTATTCATTCTAACTACATTCTTGTACCCATTAATCAACTCCAGTCCCCTCAGCTCCCCACTACCCTTCTCAGCCTCTGGAACCTATCATTCTATTATTTGTCTTCATGAATTTAATTGTCTCAATTTTCAGCTCCTACGAATGCGCGAGAACACGTACATTTGTCTTTCTATGCTTGGCTTATTTCACTTAACATAACGTATGACCTTGTGCTAGGGAAAAGAGAGTTTGGATAGGATACTAGAAACATGAAGCATAAAAGAAAACATTGATGCATCACATTGATAAATGATAAACTGGTACATGAAAAACTGATAAATGAAAACATTTGCTATCTAAATGACATTACTAAGAAAAGTAAAAGGCCAGCTATAGAATGGGTGAAAATAATATATCTGATGACAAACTTGAATATAAAATGTAAAAAAAAACACTCAAAAATAAGAAAAATAAATCCTTTTTAAAAATATGCTGAACGTTTGAACACATGCTTTATCAAAGAAGAAATATGAATGGCAGCAGGCACTAGAAAAGATGCTGACTCTCATTGGTCAGCTGGGAAATGCAAACCCAGACCACTACGAAGCACTAAGACACACACACCTCTTAGAATGGCTCATATTAAAGAGACTGAACATAACAAGTGTTGGGGAAACTGTGAAACAGTTGCAACTCTTATACATTGCAGATGGTAATTCAAAATAATATAGCTGGTCGGGTGCAGTGGCTCACGCCTGTAATCCCAATACTTTGTGAGGCCGAGGCAGGTGGATCACCTGAGGTCAGGAGTTTGAGACCAGCATGGCCAACATGGTGAAACCCTGTCTCTACTAAAAATACAAAAACTTAGCCCCGTGTGGTGGTGTGCACCTGTAGTCCCAGCTACTCTGGAGGCTGAGGCAAGAGAATTGCTTGAACCTGGGAGGCCAAAGTTGCAGTGAGCAGAGATCCTGCCACTGCACTCCAGCCTGGGTGACAGAACCAGACTCCATCTTAGAAAAGAAAAAGTGATAATAATACAGTCACTTTGAAAAGCACTTTGGCAGTTTCTTTAAAAGATAACATTAAAACTAGGACACAGCGATTCTACTTTTAGGTGTTTATTCCCAAAGAAATGAAAACATATTTTCACACAAAGACTACCACTTAAATGATGATAGCGCTTTTACTCAGAATAGCCCCAAGCTGAAATCAAAGCAAATATCCATCAGCTGATATATGGATAAACAAACTGTGACATAGTAACACAATGGGTGCCACTCAGCAATAAATGGGGATGAATTGCTGGTGCCCACAACAGCATAGATGAATTCCAATGTATTATGCTAAGTGAAAGCTGCAAGATTCTATACTGTCTGATTACACATGAAATTCTAAGAAAGGTAAAACTCTAATGACAGAAAGCTGACCAGTGCTTGCTGGAGCCAATGCTAGGGGCATGGAACTGGCTGCAATGAGCAGAAAAGTACTATCTGGGCTTATGGAAATGTTTGATATCATGATTGTATACATTTATTGTATGATGTATACATTTATCACAACGAATTTATTTGTTCACATAAAATTGGTGAATTGTTATTGCGCTATTGCATGTAAATTATACCCCAATAAAACTGAATTAAACAGACAAAGACACGCTAGGCATGGTGACTCACATCTGTAATCCTAGCACTTTGAGAGACTGAGGTGGGCGGATTACCTGAGGCCAGGAGTTAGAGACCAGCCTGGCCAACATGGTGAAACTCCGTTTCTACTAAAAAATACAAAAAATTACCTGGGCTTAGTGGCACGCACCTGTAGTCCCAGCTACTCAGGAGGCTGAGGCGGAATAACTTGAACCTGGGAGGCAGAGGTTGTAGTGAGCCAAGATTGCGCCATTTCACTCCAGCCTGGGTGACAGCGCGAGGTTCCATCTCAACAAGCAAACAAATAAAAATTAGCTCGGCATGGTGGCATGCATCTGTTGCTTGTACCTGGGAGGCGGAGGTTGCAGTGAGCAGAGATTGCACCACTGCACTCCAGATTGGGCAACAGAGTGAGACTCCATCTAAAAAAAACCCAAAAAACATAAAACAACAAAACAAAGACAAATATATTATTATTATTCACTAGATATTTTCATGATCTTACCCTTATTATTGTTTACTGGTTTATAGCAAGTCTTCAAATCAGATAGTAAAGCGTATCCAACTTTGATTGATTGATTGATTTTTTTGAGATGGAGTTTCGCTCCTGTTGCCCAGGATGAAGTATACTGGCATTATCTTGGCTCACTGCAACTGCAATCTCCGCCTCCTGAATTCAAGTGATTCTCCTGCCTCAGTGTCCTGAGTGGCTGCGATTACAGGTGCCCCTCACTGTGACCAGCTAATTTTTTGTATTTTTGGTAGAGACACGGTTTCATCGTATTAGCCAGGCTGGTCTTGAACTCCTGACCTCAGGTGATCCACCCGCCTCAGCCTCCCAAAGTGCTAGGATTACAGGTGTGAGCCACAATGCCTGGCTGATTTATTTTTTTAAATTGTTTACATTCTCATATATATATTTTAGAATTAGATTGTCTATTTCTAATCATGCCCTCAGTCTGAAAGAAAAAAAGCCCTCTGAATTGTGATTGAAATTATATTGAATCTATGTATCAGTTTGCTGGAACTTCCGTCACCAAACACACTATAAATGTATTCAGGCCAGACAAATGAAATGGGTTGGTTTTGGGTAGAGCTGCACCAAAGCAAAAATCTTAGTTATGTAAATAGTTTGGAAAAGTCAAAGCACATTTTTGGCTGGAAACAGCACCCTGTGTGTCTTGAGTAGAATCACTGGTGTCTCTTTCAGAGAACCTGAGGGATGTGAGGGCTGGGGAGCAGTTTTGGGCACTGCCATGTCACCGTCTTCCCTGAGCATCAGTGAAAGTCCATTTGTAAGCAGCTGTCTAGGAATAGATCTATTCTGCATTATGTAATTCTTTGTAGCAAGTTTGAAATACATTTGCTGAGCAAACAGTCACACGCTATTCTCTGTTGTTAAGTTGTGAGAGCATCGTTTTCTGGGGCAGGACTGGCTGCATGTCATGCTAGCTGGAAGTGCTGTGGCTTTTCCGATCTATTCCATCCTTATTCCTCACTGACATTCCTTCTCATGGGTCTAACTCTGGTAAAACCTCTTTTTTTGGGCACTGCATGACAAAAACAGGGTTTGAAGACCTTTCCCTCTTCTGTGCAATTCTAGATAAAACCCGTATGATGTAAAGAGCATAACTTACTTTGAAAATGCCCAAGTTTGTTCTTCAATAGGCAGTACATGTTAAAAACAGAGAAGTTCTCTGATATCCTTTGGGGGCTCTTCAAGGTTTCCGCGGAAAAGGCCCAGACACTCACACTGAGAAATAGGTCAGGTGGGGGTGGAACTGAATGTCTCCCTTCCCCCCTGTTGCTCTTTGCTTGTTCACAGGTACCTGTGACTGGCTGGGATTACAGGGAGGTAGGGGACTCATGTCTAACTTCAAGCAGTGCAGTTTTCACAATGGCTAGAAGGGAGAATAACATTCAGAGGTCTGAATGTGTTTTGAAGTGACTCTGTAAACAGTTGCTGCCAATTTATCTGTCTGAGTTTCTGATTGAGTTTCCTTTTCTAAGTTATGTTTTAAGAGGATAGGTTGAGATTAGTTGAAACTTTTTTTTTTTTTTTTTTTTTTTTAAATAGAGACGGGGTTTCACCATGTTGGCCAGGCTGGTCTCGAACATGTGACCTCAAGTGATCCACCCGCCTCGACCTCCCAAAGTGCTAGGATTACAGGCGTGAGCCACCGCACCCGGCCGTTTCGGTCTTATCGTGGTGCTCAGTAGTGTCCCCAGCCAGAGGGTGTCCAGCCCGCAGCCTGTTAGAATCACCACGGCACTGCGTATCCATACTCACAGTGATTCCGATCTCAGGAGGAGGGTGCTGGCATCAGTGCTTTTTTTTTTTTTTTTTTCCAAAGTTCCCCATGAGATTCTAATGTGTGGTCAGGGCTAGGAATCATTATCTCTGCCTTAAAGGTATGACATGTCCTAGAGATACTATCCGAGTCTTATCTGGGATTTATGTTTCCTTTTCTGTCTACAACCCTCTCCCAGCAAAAAAGCCCCATTATCTAAAGTCTGCCTTTATCTGGCATAAAAACTGTGTGAGGCACTGGCCAAATAAATACATTAGATTTGGGCTTTAAATGGATTTTCATAAACGTCGAGTTCAGGTACCTAAGAAATAGAAGTCATGAAAATGTCATCTTCTTAAGTTTTTCTGCACCTCAGAGCACGTTTGTTGCTGAAATCACTTTCTCGAACATTCGTTTCTGATGTAATTACATGAAAACGGTTGGGAACCAGACTTCTTCAGTTCCATTTAGTGTTGTGGCAAATATTCATGTTTGCCAAGCATAAACATTTGAAAATCAGATGAAATTTGTGATATAGTATGAAGAAAGAAGAATCCAAAAGCTTAAAGAATAAATGCATTTTTTTTTTTTTCTGAGATGAAGAAGTCTCACTCTGTCGCCCAGGCTGGAGTGCAGTGGTGCAATCTCTGCTCACTGTGACCTCCACCTCCTGGGTCCAAGCGATTCTCCTACCTCAGCTTCCCGAGTAGCTGGGACCACAGTGTGCGTGTCACCACACTTGGCTAATTTTTTTGTATTTTTAGTAGAGGCAGTGTTTCACGGTGTTAGCCAGGATGGTCTCGATCTCCTGACCTTGTGATCGGCCCACCTCGGCTTCCCAAAGTGCTGGGATTACAGGGGTGAGCCACCGCACCCGGCCCCGAATAAATGCATTTTTTAAAAAAACTAAGACACTTGGGGAACATTGAACAAACTTGGTGCCAGCCTGTCCTAGGCCCTGTCGTGCCTGTGCCCTAGACGGTGTCACACTCACCCCCGGGCCCTTCCCATGCTCTTTTGTTTTTCCTTTCCACACCTTCATTACCTCTTTTTTTTCAGCATAGGCTCAAGTTTTTCTCACCAGGGAAACTCATTCTTGAGCCGACATTCCATTTAACTACTGTTCCCTTTCCTCCCTTTACATCTTAATGAAGCACACACTACACTGTAGGTAACAGATAATTCAACTTCAACTGGCTTGGGCAAAAAATGAGGCCTCACCATCTAGACGCAGACTTAGCACAAGATTTTTCACTCTCCATTTCCAGTTCCTGTGTCCTTGGCGTCAGTATTATTCTCAGGCTCTATAACTGTACAAAAAGGCTGCTTCAGCTCCAGCCTCCTCATTTTATCCCCATTCTTGTTCGTTAAGATAGAACTTGGTACTCAAATATTCAGGAAGATTTCAGGGCCCTAAAGGATGTGGCGCTGAGTGAACTGACTGGGATGGTCAGGTGCTGCCTGCTGGCCTGACTGCTGTGGCCAGGGGTCCGCATGCTCTGGTTGGACCGGACACTCAATCACTTGTTCCATCCTGAGTCCAGGGCTGGGGTCAGCTTTACACAGATCACAGAAGTTGAAATGTGTTCAGAGTTGTAGTCACAGTAAAACAGAGTGAATGTGGGGACAGGGTAAGAGCAAATCTCCACTCTACCTTTCCCGTGAGATTCTATAAGGACTAAGAATTTTTTTTTCTTTTTTAAGAAAAAAAGAAAGGAAAGATGGGCGAAAGGAGAAAAAGAAAGAAGAAAATAGAAATCTATACCATCTCTTCTCAAACTTTAAGTAGCATATGAGGCTGGGCACAGTAGCTTATGCCTGTAATCCCAACACTTTGGGAGGCTGAGATCAGGAGTTCAAGACCATCCTGGCCAACATGGTGAAACCCCGTCTCAAAACTAAACATACAAAAATTAGACAGGCGTGGTGGTGCATGCCTGTGATCCCAGCTACTTGGGAGGCTGAGGCAGGAGAATTGCTTGAACCCGGGAAGCAGAGGTTGCAGTGAGTTGAAATCACATGAATGCATTCCAGCCTGGGTGACAGTGAAACTCTGCCTCAAAAATTAAAATAAATAAATAAATAAATAAATAAACAGCATATGAATACTTGATGATATTTTTTCAAAGAAGATTCTGATTCTGAAGTTGTAGTATGGGGCCATGTTTCTGGTTCTTGAACCAGCTTCTGGAGACGGTGCTGTGGCTGTCAGGAGGCCACACTTTTTTCTTTCCTTTTCTTTTTTTCCTACTTGATTCAATTAAAATTGTATTCAGTTTCGTATTAAGCCAGAGCCGTGGCTTAATCAAAAAAGAGGTTCATTTATTTCATTCAACAAGAAGTCCGGGCATGGGCATTTGGGAGTTAGTGTGGTAACTCAACAATGACATCTGAGAACAAAGCTTATTCTATCTTCTGTTTTACTATCTTTAGTGAAAGCTGCTCTGCATCCATATTCCAGGGTAATAGAAGGGGGAAACAGCACAGACAGCACCAGAAGACTATTCCTGACATCTCACTGGGAGGAGTTTGTCAAAGACACCACACCTTGAATTAGCCAGCTGCCTGAAGCCTTTCCATTCTGCTTCCATCTTTTCAGTGGGACCGGCACCAACGACTTACCGAAGGAGAGTTTAAAAACCAAAAAGCAAACAAACAAACTCAAAGATGCTACTCTCACTTCTACTCAAACAGCAATAATAATAATAACATCACACACGGGCACCAGGCATCCTTGTGAGCACAGTGTTTTTGTACACATTGTGGCATCAGGGCTCTAGGAACTGTGAGTCTGCTGTGAGAAAGGTTACAGAAGAGGCCGCAGAGTCTTGGAGAGTTTCACCAAGTCACACATTGTCGCACAGCTGGTGAGCAGTAAGCCAAATACAAACTGAGGTCTTTTGCTTTTGAGTTTCGGGTCTCCATGAGAATATCACTATATCACACTGTGAAAAATAACAGGCTTTGCTCTTTTAGCAGCCTTTTCCTTTTTTTTTTTTTTTAATTCTGGCCACTGGTTCTCAAGCGGTACTTATAAAGTTGTTTCTAGCGTCGGTACCTCTAATGGGAGGGTATTACTAAGCTATCTTTTTTTTTAATTTTTTTTATTTTTTTTATTTGAGACAGAGTTTGGCTCTTGTTACCCAGGCTGGAGTGCAATGGTGCGATCTCGGCTCACCGCAACCTCCGCCTCCTGGGTTCAGGCAATTCTCCTGCCTCAGCCTCCTGAGTAGCTGGGATTAAAGGCACGCGCCACCATGCCCAGCTAATTTTTTGTAGTTTTAGTAGAGACAGGGTTTCACCATGTTGACCAGGATGGTCTCGATCTCTTGACCTCGTGATCCACCCGCCTCGGCCTCGCAAAGNACAGGCACGCACCACCATGCCCAGCTAATTTTTTGTATTTTTAGTAGAGACGGGGTTTCACCATGTTGACCAGGATGGTCTCGATCTCTTGACCTCGTGATCCACCCGCCTCAACCTCCCAAAGTGCTGGGATTACAGGCTTGAGCCACCGCACACCGCCCACTAAGCTATCTTAAGAGAAACATGCTTTGCGTTAGTCATACTGACCTGCGTTCTGCACCGTGGACAGACCAGACCCTACAACCTCCATTATTACAGCACCTTGATCTACCCAAGAAGCCATCGCAAGGATTTGCAAGCTATTGTAGCAAAATTGAGTCAAGAGAAGGGATACATTAAACCGTGTTTCAGGAGCGTTCTTGCTTCCTGGGATGTCTGCAACTGAATGTGCATGACGATGGCGGAGGGAGCTCTTCACCACTACTTTACGATGGGAGTCTGGCCATGGCCGAATGCTGTTTCTACACTTGAGCTTGTGTGTTGTCTACTGAGTTGTGTGATGACAATCCCCATCCTCTCTTTGAATGCTTCCCCTCTTCTCTTACCTCCGAGACTTTGCGGATTCTCTCCACGTTCCTCGCATCTCATCCCTATCTTCTTTACTGAAGCTCCTTCTTGCCCATAAATCTGTGTCAGTGAGGGCTGTGTCACCTCACTGTCTCATGCTCCACCTCTCTGCTGACCCAACAGAGCCCTGTGTTCATGCCTTACTTGCTATAGAATGCACCTGCCTTCTCCCCAGGGATCAACCTGAGCCCCGTCTCATTCTGGCCAGCAGCTGAGTGTCTGGGATCTCTCCACTGTACCATTCTCCACAGCTGCTCCAGATGTGGCCCTCAGGGGCTGATGGCTGGCAGACAGTTTATCCACTTCCCCCCTTCCGTACATGCTGAGGGCAGCGGGACGGGGTAGGGGGTAGAATAGGGTTAATAAAAGCAAGCGAGCTAGCAAAGGCTCCTTAAAGAACATGGAGACCTGGAAGGACACAGTCATCACTGGTCGGCAATGTGTGTCACATCCTGATGAGCAAAATTATAATTCCTTCCACTGGATTCAATCCCTTGGTTAAGTAATTTGGTAGCTCTAGATGGCTCTAGCTAACACACTTTTGGGGGCAGTTTTTGGGGAGATCGTTCTACCTGTAGGCCTGGAAGTTTTAGCCACTGCCCTCTTCTTATTAGTGTCAGATGAGAGGCTCATAGACCGCTTTAAATTTTAACAGTCCCAGGCAGTAACTTTTCCTATTTGGGCTTTCTTATGATGACAGTTCATTCATTTACTCATTCATTTATTCTTGTGCACATTCAAAATATTTACTGAGCAGCTACTTTGTGCTAGGCATTTTCTGTCTAGGCACTGGAAATCAACTAGTGAATAAAAGCAAAGGACTGGCCCCAGGGTTCTTCATTTTGGGGAGGAGAGAGAAACAATGGAACACATTAATATGTGGAGTAGCAGAGAGAGGATTGTAACCACTGGGAAAAGGTGGGGTGTGGTGTTAAGCAGAGTGGGCGGAGGCTTCACAGCAGAACTGAAGCCTGGAGGGAGGGAAGGCGCCTCAGGAGCAAAGCACCACAAGCAGAGGGTAAGTGGAGAGGCCGGAAATCAGAGGTAACTAGGCACTGTGTGTCTAAGGAAGAGCAGGGAGCTGGTTGGGCAGAGGTGCCGTGCAGGGGTGGGTGGAGAGCAGCACAGACACCTGAGCAGCCGTGGGCAGTCCCGGGGGTCATAGCAGCAATGTTGGTTTTACTTTGAGCAGAAGGACACTGGGGATTTCCAGCTGAGCAATGACAGATCAGATTTATGTCTGAAAGAATCATTCTGTCTCTTTTGAACTATGCAGAAAAGGAGGAAGACTAGAGGCCAGGGACCCGGAGGAGCAGGGGAGAAGCGTTTCTACTGTGGATTTAGGAAGGTAAAAAAGACAGGTGTCCCGAACAAACAGATTTATAAGGTGAGCAAAAAGGAGAAGAGAAGAACTTCAGAATCACAGGCTAGATCCATTTTTGCCACTAGGTATACTCTCCCTAACCCATCTCATCCGTCTTTTGAGTTTAAATTGTGTCCATACAATGATGACTCTTAAATATTGAGCTCCCAACTAGACCTCTGCTTAGAACTCCAGATGCACACAGTCAGCTGCAGACCCCACATCTTCCCTTGATCACCTGAGAGTCTATCTGCTTTATCTTCAGCCTATATCCACAAGGACTCCAAAGCTCTTGGCCTAGATGTGTGCTTCCTCGCAGGGGATTTGAGGAAGTTGCCTCCCTGGGGACCACTGAACAATGTCGATGCATTTTTGGTTGTACAGCTAGGGAAAGGGATTGCTACAGGCATCTTGTGGGTATAGGCCAGGGATGCTGCCACACATCCTACCATGCATGGGACAGCCCCTCATAAATGTCCATAGTGCCTGGCCTAGAAGAACAATTTTCATGTACTGACATGTGGAAGAATGGAAGGGGTGTGGCTATGAGGAGAGATGGGGAACTCAGGTTGGACAGGTTAGACCGCAGGTGGCTATCAGATGTTCAGGGCTGGATAGCTGGCCATGTGCATCTGGAGTTCACAGTAGAGGTCTTCTTGGGAGATCAATATTTGGGAGTCATTATTGGATGGATACAATTTAAATTCAAGGGATGGATGACATAGTTTAGGGAGAATTTACCCAAAGGCAGAAAGAGATCTAGTGTGTGAATCCTAATTCACCCAGACATGTGGAGATCGGGAGGTGAGAACAAAATGGCAAAAGAGATGCTGAAAAGGCAAATCAAACGGCAAGATCCTAGGAGAGGCATCCCAGAGTCCAGCCAGCCACACTTCTAGGTCTTCAGGAGTGATAACCTGTGGGCAATGCTGTTGATGAGTCAAGTAAGATGATAGTGGAAACAGTATTTGACTTCGCAACTAGTGACCCATTACTATGGCTCCAGGTGCAAACACGGAGGCAGAAGCCCAGCTGGGTTACCACCCAGAGAGATAATGAGCTGGAGAAGGGGGGAGAGGGAGTCTGGATTACCATCCAGAGAGACAGCGAGTGGGAGAAGGGGGGAGAGGGAGTCTGGATTAGCATCCAGAGAGACAGCGAGTGGGAGAAGGGGGGAGAGGGAGTCTGGATTACCATCCAGAGAGACAGCAAGTGGGAGAAGGGGGAGAGGGAGTTGTGACAGGTAACATATCCAGAGGAGATGAAAAGGCCCATAATCCCCAAACTCTGAAAAATACTTTTGTGTACTTCTTTTTCATCTTGCATATGTGTGTACAATAGGGATGTGAGTGATGTTACAGTATCTATGCAGTGCTACGCTGGGCTTTTTTAAAAACCCGACATTGTCCATGATTTTTATTGCTGTATAATGATACATAGAGTCTTAACTATATTTGTTCCCATAACAAATCACCGCAACCATATACATGGTTAAACAATACCAATTACTTGTTTGACATTTCTGCGGTCAGAATTTTGGTGTGGGTCTCGCCTGGCTACATCTAAGTGTCGGTAGGGCTGTGTTGCTTTCTAGATGCTCTAGGGGAGAATTCCCTTCCTACTGACTTGCACTGTGGGCGGAGTTCAGTTTCTTGCAGTTGTGGAAAGTGTAAATGGAACTTCTAGAGGTTGCCTGCAGTCCTATTTCCAGCTTCAAAACCAGCAACAGTAAAGTGAGTCCCCCCCATGCTCTGAATCTCTGCCCTTTTCCTCTGTCACATCTCCCTGATGGACTCTTCTGCCCCCCTTTCCACTTTTAAGTCCCTGGTGTGATTAGATTCTAACTGTACCTATCTATCTTTTGTGCCTATCTATTATAACTGTATCTGGACCTATACAGATAATCCAAGATAATCTCTCCATCTCAAAGCTCTTAATCTTAATCACGTCTGCATCATCCCTCTTGCCATGGAACGCAACTCAGTCAGGTTCGGAGATTCATGCATTTACATCTGTGGGGGGCTGTCTGCAATAACATTAAGCATTGTTTGATAACACGATTTAATGGCTGCATATTTTATGAACTATATGAATAAACTATATTTCATTTTAAACATTTCATTTATTGTTGGGTATCTGCATATTTTAAAATCTTGCTATTTTAAATACTACTATGGTGAACACACTTTTTGCCTTCATTTTTTTTTTTTTGTTATATCCTTAAGTGAAATTATTTGCAATTTTATGACACTAGCTGGTAGAATTTGTTTCTTTATTTTCTGCGTCCCTGAGTCACCTTTTCAGCTGCCAGGAGAAGGGGGATCTGTTGTTTTCAATTCCATGGTAATTGTGTAAATAACATAAGGCTAAGTCAAGTGACTTTTTTTTTTT
>NW_016107388.1:2776591-2778262 GCF_001604975.1 Cebus imitator | reverse complement strand
CGCCTCCCGGATTCAGGCAATTCTCCTGCCTCAGCCTCCCGAGTAGCTGGGATTACAGGCACGCACCACCATGCCCAGCTAATTTTTGTATTTTTAGTAGAGACGAGGTTTCACCTCGTTGACCAGGATGGTCTCGATATTTTGACCTTGTGATCCACCCGCCTCGGCCTCCCAAAGTGCTGGGATTATAGGTGTGAGCCACCACGCCCGGCCCAAGTGACCATTTTTAACTAACATTTTAACCCTCTCTTGGTTGTAATGTTGCAATGGCCCTCTGATTAATTCTGTTACCTATGGTTTCTTCTTTTTCCAAATTATCTTTCACACAAACCACTAGATTAGACAGATGGGGAAACCGGGGCATGTTGGCGTTAAATTCCTTGGCCAAGCTCACACAGCCAGTGAGTGCTGGAGCCAGGACTGGAACCCAGGAGTCAGGCTCCAGATCCGCACTCTTAGGAAGCCTGCATGCAAGCTTCCTTTTCTGCATTTATCCCCCTGACTGATTCTCTCTTCAAGGCTAAGTAGATGTAACCTCTGTCTCTCCCTCATGGATTCCCACCGCCTCAACCTATGCACAATTTTGTGATAACAACAATTCTAGCCTTTCTCCACACTCCTTCAGACGGTTCTGTCTCCTACATGTAGGTCGTAAGGATTATGAGGTCCAGACCTGTGTTGGCAACCTCTACCATTACTGCCTGCAGCTCACTTTCAACATTTACACTCAGAAAAGCCATACCACTTAGACATTTGTTCTGGGCCCTGGGCCATGACATCTTCTGTGGATAATAATACTCACCTCACAGGGTTGTTGTAGAGCAAACGGGATAATTCATATAAAGCAGCTGGAGCGGTGTTTGGGACCCGCGAAAGGCCACAACGTGTTTGTTCTCTTTATAGTTCTGGTGGAGGTCTACAATGAGGGGTGAATATTTCCCAGGTGTGGATTGGAATTTGAGGGCCGAAGGCAGGTAAAATGATTCTATCAAACAAACGGAGATATGAGGCGGGGCCGAGCAAAGGTGCTAAAACATGGACACACGGCAGGTAGGGGACTGGAACATCCTCGCAGCAGGCAGGAAGTGGGTGTGAAGGTGTGAACCCACGTCGGCAGGTCCCAGATCATTGCGGGTCCTCTATGGCAGGCTCAGGTATCTGGCGGATCAGGACGAGCAGAGCAATAGCTTCACTTTGAGAAGATATGCTGGCGACTGTTCAAGAACTGGGCTGCATGCACCCAAACTGAGAGGCAGGAAAAGGAATTAGCTTTTTAAAAGAAGAGTCCAGTTGAAGACACGTGCAGTGGGGAGCGGGTATAAAAAGAAGGTAGAAGGCACAGAAGCAGATGCCTGAGTGGAGAGGCGGGTGAAAAGAGAGGCTCATGGTTGACCAGGTCAATGATGGTTATTCCCAGGGGGCAGCACAGAGGGGGCGGCAGGAGGAATCCTTGCTGTGCCGATATAGAGGTGCCTGCAGGATGCCTGGGAGGAGGTGTCTGGTAGGCATTAGGATACTGGAAGTACTGACATAAGATGGATTCAGTTTCACTCTTGCTGCCCAGGCTGGAGTGCAATGGTGCAATCTTGGCTCTCTGCAACCTCGGCCTCCTGGGTTCAAGTAATTCTCCAGCCTCACCGCCTCCAAGTAGCTGGGATTACAGGCACCTGC
>NW_016107388.1:2725123-2775760 GCF_001604975.1 Cebus imitator | reverse complement strand
ATCCAATGTATATATAAATGGAATTTCTGAAGAAAAAAAAAAAAAAAAAAAAAAAAAAAAAGAAGAGCAAAAAGCAGATCAGCCACTTAGTGCTACACTAGGATTTCTGGTTCTTAGCTGTTTCTGTTGCCGATCTGCTCTGTAATGCCCTCTGTGCCCTGCAGGTGGCACTGTTAACTCATAGTAACTGCTTTGCCAGTCCCATGCTCAGCTGCAGAGGCCAAGAATGCGTCCACCTGTCTGTACTGGCTGGTCCAGGACTCCTGAGATGGACACGTGCACATTGGGAACATGCTGAGGACACATTTTAGTAAAATGACGGTACATCAGTGACATTTTCATTTTGGTGAGGGGGAAAAACTATATATGCAATAAGATTTCAGATGGAGAAATTTCTGGAGTTTCAGGAGCGTTTCCCCCTAACAAGAGCTGTATGAATGAGCATGCCATTTGACACACAGCACAGTATTCTTCTGGGTTGGCTTTTCCCGTTTCTTATTTGCCACAACTCCATATAGCCAGTGCTGTGTCTTTGACGGTTCACAGTGGACTTGTGGTCTGCACATTTCCCTGATGATGTGCCACTCCCTGGCACTGCTGTCTGCTTGCCATCATTGTGACTGCTGGCCATGGACATGCTCCAGTTCCCTTGGTGTTCAGGGGTGGCTCTGCTAAGAGGACAGACAGGCTGCCAGAATCTTCCCTGAGCCAGATCATTGCTTTTAGGGTTTTTACTGATTTTTATTTATGGCATCACTCACCACAATGGAACATTTTTTATTTTGTCTAGCATTTTGGACTAGGCTGATGCTTTTAGCTACGCCTTGATTTTCCATCTGTAAAAAGGGCTCCATGTTAGAACTTTGTTTACTGAAATGGAGCAAGGAAAAGAGATGTTATATTAAGTTGGAGACACATTTCTGAGCATGTATGATTACAGATAGAGAGCAAAGCAGACCGACGGGCAGTGGATGAATGTTACATGTGGCAATTACTGGGCAGTTGGGTTTTTAGATTTTTTTAAATGCACTTTTCTGTATTGTTTGAATTTTCCTTAACCCAGTTATCATTTTTAACAGCTTTATTGAAGTATAATTTACATACCATAAATCTACCGATTTAAAGATTATGCAATTTTCACAAAAATGACAATGACATTAAATTTCAGGAGTGGGTCAGAGGGAAAACAAAAAGGGCTTCAGAGAGATTTCCTGCACTTTTCCTGCTGTGGGGAAAATGATGTGTGAAGACTTTTAAGAGTTTTTTTTTTTTTTTTTTTTTTCTGAATAAAGGTGACACATAAACTCAACTAGCAGTTTTTTTAAATGCAGAAGCAGTGTTTGCTTTAAAACTGATCTTTCTTCTTGTTCATTCTCAGTCTTCTGGGATGACGCCTCATCAGGAACAGTTCAACACGCCCCTCCCTGTTCCAGCAAGGCGAGGGTGTGGGAGTCAACCGTTTTAGTGTTTTTTTGGGTGGGTTTGGAACTTTTGCATTTCTAACCTTAAGCTTGTTCAGAGATTCCAGAAATCTCCAGATTGCAATATTTGGTTGGAAAACTCCCAAGAGCAATTTCCTCTGAAATTGTGCTGTTTCTATTTCAGGAGAACGGTGACCATAGAATAGAATTAGATGATTTCCCATTCTGTAACTGGGAGCACACACAAAAAGTAAAAGAGGCATTTTCCTGACACCTCCAAACTGTTGAAAAGATATCTTTTGAAAAATAATTTAAAAATTAATTGAAAACAATTTAAAGAAAAATTTTTTTTTCAGTTAATGACGGTGTGTAAGAAAAGTTTCACACCTAAAATAAAAACTCAATAGTGCACATTTACGTTTTGTGTTTCATTGTATATTAGGCGGAAAGATTTGCCTAAAATTTCAGATTTGTGATGGTATTTCACAAAGCTTAGAGAAAGAGATTTAGGAAGTGGCTTTTAAAAGCTCCTATTATAACCATTTAAATGTATTGCCCTTTTGGAGAAAAGGGAGTCTACTAAGCCAATTTTCTATGACACGCCAGCCATAAAAAATTATTTCCAAGCTCTACAACATGCTTCTCAGCAAGAAGAACTTTAAGTTTTAACTTTAATTTAATAAGAACTACTATTTATTTTATGCCTATTATGTGCTTTGAAGTTATCTCTTTTCATTACAAGAAAACACAGCTTTTCAGAGGATGAAAACAACTAGGTGTCATGTTAGGGAGTGTATTTAACCATGTGTCATAACAGGATTATATTTAACACAAGGTCATATATCAATTGTATGACTCCATTACAATCCCTTGGGTTCCATGAGGAACCGAGGTGGCAAGTCCCAGTGGGAGAGCCCGTCGGCATGGGTGGGGCCACACAAGCAGTGGGGTGCCCAGATCCAGCTGCAAAGGCCCAGTTACATGCTTAAAGCATTTATTGATCTTGACCTAGTTGAGACGTGATGCTAACTTTTTTCTCTGTCGCTCTCTTTAAACATTCTTGGAGATTTTCCTTTTCCAGCTCTGATTTTGTCTCTGGAAGATCAGAGAATTTTCTGATTTCTTTCAGTGATTAAAAAGAAAAATCTTGCTTGGTCTAGTTCAGTCTTGAATCAATTAATATTCTTCTCCTGCCATGGCTCAGGCTCACCCTTGGGCCTGAGGGACCTCCTGTACAAAGAGAAGATGGCATTTTCCCACCTTAAAGTAAGACTATGGGAGCCTCTAGCATAGCAAGTGGCAAAAGCAGGTGCAGTTTGCAATAATGCTAAGTTACTGGGATAATGTTAACTTTCATTTTCCTAAAAGCATTTTCATATCACACTGGAAGAGACTTTGGTCGTCATCTAGCTGAATTCCTCTATTTGTGTTTTCTTCGTTTTGTTTTTCAGTTGATACGCTTAAGAGCTAAATACTGAAAAAGAACTAGATACTTGAGAAAACGCTGAATTTCTCAAAATCACAACATAAGTTTATGGCAGAGCACTATTAGAACTCTGGTTTTTAGATCACAAGTCAATGATTTTGCCGTATGCCACACAGATTGTTGGCTATACTGACGGCAGATCGTAGAGAGAAAATTTTATTTTTCGAATGCAGTTTACAGTTCTTATTACCAAAACCAATATTAGTAAGGGATAAATTAGATTATTAGAAATGGATAAAACTTATAGATGTGTCACAACATTCTTCTATCGTGAGAAAATTTTTATGTCTTTATCGCTCATCAATCCTAATATCTTAATCAATTTTTCATATACTGTTTCTTTAGACACATCACAGATATTTAATTGTGCCCTCTTATACTCCATTTTTCTTAAACTGCAGGATGCATGGCTGGTTTTTTAATGAAGTTTAAAATAGAATATATACAATTTTAAACCATTACTAAAATAGTTATCTTTTTTTTTTTTGGTGAAGCTTGATTTCATAAAAAGATATCACTGTTGTAGATAATTCCACCTCTAGGGAAAGAGACTAAATCAGTTTTTTATGGTCATAAGTTCCCCACAAAGATAAACTATTTTATTAAATGAGAAGAGACTAGACTTCTACTACTTTCTCTCTCTCTCTCTCTCTCTCTCTTTGAGATGGATTTTTACTCTTATTGCCCAGGCTGGAGTGCAATGGTGTGATCTTGGCTCACTGCAATTTCCACTTCCTGGGTTCAAGCGATTCTCTTGCTTCAGCCTCCCCAGTAGCTGGGATTACAGGCATGCACCAAGATGACTGGGTAATTTTTGCATTTTTAGTAAAGATGGGGTTTCGCCATGTTGGCCAGGATGGTTTCGAACTCCTGACCTTAGGTGATCTGCCCACCTTGGCCTCCCAAAGTGCTGGGATTACAGGCATGAGCCACAGTGCCCAGCCTTACATTCTCCCTTAAGGCCAATTACAATAGAAGAAAATGAATGTATTATATTTTCAATGAAAAATGGACTTCTCTGATAGTTTGTTCTAGTTTCCTCTACTCCACTATAAGTTTTTCAGTGAGTCCTTTAATACAAGAGCTCAGCATGCCAGTCTCCCTGTGGGTTACGGTCATCTTCTCATTTAGACCCATGCTCATTTCATAACTCATTCTGCAGACCCCACCTAATGGCAGTCAAAACAGAGAACCCAGAACAAGAGGGAATACAAATATCTTTTTATAGATTTGCTAAATAGTTTCTCTTATCTTTAATGATGTGTTTCTGAATAACATCACTTAGAATAGATTATTCCTTCCTATTTGATTCCCATTCCATATAGTCCAGGTTCAATCAACTTGTTAGTTTTGAAGTTTGTATCTCCTTTTCTCATTAGAATTATAGAGAAATTAAAAATAAGAAAAATAAAAGATGATACTCTCCATTTTTTCTTTCTCTATGAAGCTCATTTCCTGTTTGTGTAGATCCCAGTTTCTGACCTATATCATTTCTTTCTGCCGGAAGAATTTTCTCAGTTTTTTTTTTTGTGTGTGTGTGCATCAGTTTCTGTTTGCCTGAGAAAGTCTGTTTTTCTTTCACCTTTGAAGTCAACTTCACTGGGTATAGAATTCTTGATCGGTAGTTTTTCTCTTTTAGCATTTGAAATGATTCACTCCGTTTTCTTCCTGCTTGCATGGTTTCTAATGAGAAGCTCAACGTAATTCTTACCCTTGTTCCTCTATAGAAGTTTCTTTCTTTTTTTGTCTTTTTTCTTTTCCTTTCTTTTGACTGATTTCAAGGATTTTTCTTTGTCTTTGCTTTTCTGCAGTTTGAATATGTCACGCATAGATGTAGATTTTTTTGGTATTTATTGTGCTTGGTGTCTTCTGAGCTCCTTGGAGTTTTAGCTTGATATTTTACACTAATTTTGGAAACTTTTATTTCCATTCTTTCTTCTACAAAGAAGCCATTGTTTATTTCTTTAAATATATCTTCTGTCCATTTCTGTTTTTTAGCTATGCACACATTACAACTTTTGACATTTTCCCACATTTCTTGGATATCTGTTTATTATTATTTCAGTTCAGTTCTCTTTGAGTCAACTATTATTGACTTTTTTCATGTTGGCTACTGTTTATTCAACTATATCAAATCACTAATGAGGCTGGAGCATTTTTGTCGCTATTGTTTTTGAGTTATTTTCTATTTTTAATTGTTTCCATCTGTCTGAGATCAACTATCTAGTCTTATACGTTGTTTACTTTTTCCAGTAAACACTTTAAGATATTAATGATAGTTTTTTTTTAATGTTATATTTTCAGAGACAGGGTCTCACTCTGTCACTCAGGCTACAGTGCAGTGATGCAACCACAGCACACTGCAGCCTCACACTCCTGGGCTCCAGCGATCCTTCCACCTCAGCCACCTGGGTAACTGGGACTGCAGGTAGGCATACAAGGCCTGGCTAATATTTTAAAATTTTTTGCAGAAATGGGGTCATGCTATGTGCTCTGTTGCAGGGCTGGCCTCAAGCTCCTGGCCTCTAGCAATCCTTCCACCTCTGCCTCCTCCCACACAGCCAAAGTGCTGAGATTACAGCCATGAGCCGCTGCACCTGGCCTAGTTACAGTTATTTTAAATTCCCTGTATGATAAATGTCAACATCTTGGTCATGTTCGAGTCTGGGGATTGCTTTCTTTCTTTGAAATGTGTGTGTTATTCTGACTTTTGGTATGCCTCTACTTTTTTGGTTTGTTTGTTTGAAAGCCAGGAGCGCTGAGCACACAGGGGGTGCAGAGGCACGCAGGCTTCAGCGTGAGGGTCCGCAGTGCCCCGCAGGAGCTGGGCTGTGAGCACCTTGCTGGCGTGTGGGCAGGAGAGTCTCCCGTGTCTTCCAGTGCACCTCGTTTCCCCTCCCTTTCAAGTTTGGCCTTTGTGATGCTCCGTAGAGCTCTTCTCACTCTGCCCCGTAGTTCCTGTCCCTGGAGATTTATTAGCGCGGGTGGGAGGGAATGGTGGGTGGACATCCTCAGGTATTCCGATGGGGTTTGGGTTCTCCAGGCATGCGGCGGGCCTGCGTCTCCAGGGTGTGGCTCTCCCGGGTGTTCCTGTCCCTCCTCCGGGTGCAGTGTGGCGGGATTGCCCCAGTCACGTCCCTGCGGCCAGGTCCCAGTCCACATATTCAAAGCTCTCTTCCTTCTGGATGGATGCTTTCTTTTCTTTCTTGTGCTTATGTTTCTGAGGAAAAACTGAAGCTAGAGTTGGATTGAAGAGGGGCAGACAGGGCGGGATTTCACTGCTGCCCTCTGGCCATGTTCCTTCCAAGGTTGAGACTTTAATTCTCTGAGGGAGCAGGGCCTGGGCAGTCGGCCCTGGGATTGCTCCTTCCCTTCCCCTGCCTCCTGCGAGGGAAGCTCCTGTAGATTCCCCTGCATTCTCCCTGTGGATCTCAGTGAGCTCCTTCCTGGAGGAAAAGCCTGTAGAGGTGGGGGTCCCCACGGCCGCAGCCCACAAGGACACCAGCAACTCCTCCAAATTCCAGATTGTGGCATCCTACGCTGTTTCTCTCTAGGTAAGCAAACCTCACGTTGTTTTTCTCCCTGAAGGTACCTACCTGTCTTTTCAGATTAGGGGATGGCTCTTTGCTCTGAGACCTTGGTTCTCTGGTGGGTCCAGAGCAGTAGTTATTTCCATTTCACTGAACCTGTTTTTATTGTAAGGACAGAAATCCTGACTTCCAGTCTCTTGGGGTGCCAAAGTCTCTCATTATTGTTTACCACTTGAGAGCACTCACCTTCCGGCACTTACACAGCCATCACAGTTTCTGTTGTCATTGTTGATCTCTTGATCTTCATTTTTTAATGAACTCAGTCTTGAGATGCATGTAGCCTTTCCAGCGTGAGCCCTTCCATATGATAAGCAATTTATCTTCCTGCTCCTTCTTCTCTTCCTTGCTTTTATTTTTTTGAGATGGAGTCTTGCTCTGTCACCCAGGCTGGAGTGCAGTGGTGTGATGTCAGCTCCCTGCAACCTCTGCCTCTCGGGTTCAAGCGATTCTCCTGTCTCAGCCTCCCAAGAAGCTGGGATTACAGGCGTGCACCACCACGCCTGGCTAATTTTTTAATTTTAAGTAGAGACGGGGTTTCACCATGTTGGCCAGGCTGGTCTCGAACCCCTGACCTCAGGTGATCTGCCCACCTTGACCTCCCAAAGTCCTGGTATTAGAGGGGTGAGCCACCGCTCCCAGCCTTCTTCGGGAAATTCTTGATCACTCTTCAACTTAGATATTATTTATATGTTAGTCTTCATTTTACATGTCCAATCTGGATTTTTATCTTACTTTAAGTTTTTACCCTACCATCACAGAATTAAAATGACCGATGACAATTTTTCCCTATATTTCTTCTCAGCCTCTCAAAATCAGAAAATCCATCTTATGGCAGTACTTCCACTATCCTAATGGCCAAATCCGTTTCCTATCCCAATGTTTCCATTTCTGTTTCTAAAAACTTCTGACAGAAATCCTGGAGTCCTCTTTTATTTTCTGTCCCTTTTGTCTTTTATGCTAGCCTTTCATTCTTTCCTTCCTTCTACCCTGTCTTCCTCCGCTTGTGCCTGTCTTCATTAGGTGACACCTGCAATGACCACCTCCCAGGTTTTTCTGCCACCGTCATTTCTCCTATCGAGCCCATTCTTTGTGTCTCTGTCAGATTCATCCTCAGCCATTTTCTTTCTCATGAATATACAATTGCTCCATGCCACCTGCAGTGATGAAATCAGTCTCCCTCTCTCATTCTCAGGGTGCAGTGTAATCTGTGAGTCACCTCCTCTTTCTGCAGTGCAGTGAATCCTCTAGTGAGGTTAATTTTATTTTCTGCTAAGATTTACGCTGTTTTTCCATCACTAACCTCTTTCTCATGTTCCTGCCTCTGTAAGAGTTTCTCAGGACACAAATCAAGATTACATTAACATCTTCCCTGACAACCTCAGTCCATAGTGATCTCTGTCACTTTCTAGCAATGAAAACACTTAGCTGCATTCCACAGTTTTGAGTACATCATATGTTCTACGCTCGTATGCATATGTACACATATGTGTATGTTTTATGCTGTGATTGTTCCATGTGCATAGGTTTGATGTTCACAGAAACACTTGATTCTCCCAAGTGTCATGTGCTCCTTGAGAATAGGGACTCGGACAGTCTTGACCCAAGAATCAGTGACCTGTGTCCAGGTGGAGCTCCGGGAGCTCTCATAGGCCAATTGGAAATTCAGCATTGGAGTCCATCTGTGGGTTTACAGAAATCCTCATGGAAGTTCTTATTCAGTAGGTATGAGAGTTAGCCATTTACATTGTATTTGTGCTTCACAAAGATTAACATGCTAGAGAAGTCACAATAAACACAAAACAAGATACACTCACCCTGACGTCAGGAAGAACACTGTTAAGAAACAGTAGCCTTAAAGAGGCTTGTTGGAGACACAGCCTTGCCATTATATGAAGATAAATTAAGGAACTAAGTACACCAAACAGAAGCAATCTGTTAAAGCCAACATTAATCACACCAAGAACTATGTTTCATTTGATTTTACACCCAACTATTAAAAAAAAAGGGAGTGGAGAACAAAAACAACTCTTTGCCTTTAGCTGTGAATTTAGAAGGGCTAAAAAAAAGTCATTAATATTTTATTGATTAGATGCTGATCTTCACAAACAGGACGCAACAGTTACAATGTACTAGATTTCAATTAATCTCGGCTTTCCCTCTGAAGCTAGTTGAGAGCTTGTCACCAGTTAGAAACAAGGACAAGATCATATAAAATTACCCCTTGATAAAACATATGAGGCAATTACACATATAATAGTGTTATCACTCATCTTTGATGTGCCATAGAATGCTAGTGTGATACACTTTATTTTGCACTGGCATTTTAGAAAAAACGAATCTAATGCTCTGGTAAAAAAGCTAGGCCAAGTCTTAGAAATCATGAGCAAGACATAGTCAATTGTGTCTACAATGGCTAGGAAAGGGAAGGGTTACATCACTGCTCTAGCACCCTAAGCATTATTATACATACCATTATTATTGGTTTTAAACTTGAGTACAGTAAAAGCACTTTGCACACTACGTACTAATATTTTCTTCAGAAAGTACTTCAATATATTTTAGTATATTGTGGTTATGATATGGGATCATATTTTATTATTATAAAACAATGGTTTTCCACTAGAGTGTTATATAAGAATCACCTGGAGAATTAAAAAAAAATAACAGTGCCTGGATACCCCCCAGCCTAATGAGATCAGAATCTCTCTGAGTGCATACCTGATAATAGATTTTAAAAAACAGTTGTCTAGGCAAATATAATATTCCGTCAGAGTGGAGCATCGGCAGTGAAATGTTACAATGAATTGAAATAAATCACTGCTACTCTTCTATTTATTTGTTTTGTACTTTTCCTAAAGAAAAGTAAAAGGAAGAATACGCAGAATATACAAAAACAAATTAAAAACGGAATAATTAGAACTTCTGATAATTGGGGTTAATAATAGATACCAGTGTCGAGCTCTATGGCTTGCTAGCTTCTAATTCTTCTATTTGTCAGGCTTTGGTGTGGAAGCAGGACCTCAGAGGCATTTTAACTCTTTCAGGCAGGAAGTGCCTATTTGCGTAATTTATACATCTTTATTGGTGCCTAGTGTCAGGAAACAGTTAAAGAGACTCCGGCAGCATTTTACTACCAAGGAATGATTTACGTTGTAGCCAATGGCAAGAACAGGAAGGACTGTGTGACTCCAGGCAAGTTATATCACTTCTTTGTATGTCTCATTTCATTCTGGCAGATGAGAATAATATGGCACTCTCTAGAAAATGCTAATATTGTAAAACTAATTTGGTCTAGAAATATACTGAGGTAGAATGTCAATTTAAAGTAAAATAAAGCGCCATGAACAAATTCTAATTACTCATCGTGGTGGATTTTCTATCAATCCTCTTACTTTGAAGGAGAAATATAAATAAAAGTATACTCTTAGAAAGGCTGTAATTTGTGTCTGTCAAAGCCAGGATACTCACAGAGGCTCAGGCTTAAACACCAGTTTATCTGCTTTATAGGCCAAGTGAATATTAACTTCTTCCTAGAGTTGCCTTGAATTTGTGTTTCTAATCAAAAGTGGCTCTGCTGTATTTTCACAATCAGAGTTCTGTCTTTCACCATGAATATTTTACATAAATCGAATAGAAGAAATATAACATGTTTCTTTGATTTAAATTATAGGATGCTGTTACTCATCTCAGAATGATCTTTATAAATATAAAATTTGTTTGTTAAGGTTACACAATTTTATTTCAAAAGAAGCTTTAATAATATCCTTTCCAAGTTAGGAACACAGAAAGAAAATCCACCCAGAGCTGAAGCTATATCCTTTCTATTGTTTTATTATTGAAAATAATATATCTCCTTATACCTCAGTTATGATCCTAAATTGAAATTTCAGACCCCAGTGGCTTATAAAGTTACTTAGAGGATTTTACAAACTACAGTATATCTCTATTAATATAAAAACCTGAAGCAGGTGAATACTTTAAAATCTCTTAAAACTTAAAATTAGGAAAAAGAATTCATAGAAATATGACATCAAAATGATCACAATTATTGTGACAATCTGTACTTGTATTTTATATGTCTCTATTTATGAATATTTCACTCACACTCATGAAACTTCCAAAAAAAATTGTCATTTTCACTTGAGACAAGAACATTAGCTCTCAGGGAGTTCCAGTTAGTTTCCAGAGGCCAGACAAGTCAAGCCAAGAGCTTATTTTCTCCCCTGTGGGAGGAGGCTGATGGTCCATCAATCCTGTGAGACGTTCAGGAGGGAGGACAAGAGGAACAGAAAATGAAGGCAAGGAAGGTGTTTTCCTTACAGCTCCCAAGGATTTTCGCCATGAACAGGGAAGAGAAACATCAAAAGACGCACCCGCAGTGCGCCTGGGTACGTGTTTAGTGGTGTGTGTCTAGGGTGCCTGGAGAACATGGATTCTGGGCACTTTGCTTCCAAGTTAACTTCCCAGAATTATCAGGTATGTGTTCACAACAGGTCCCTTCTCCATCTCTTGACATTGCTGCCACCCCTAGAGCCTGGCAGCAGCACAGACCAGCTAGACCTGCACCCTGGAAGCCCCAGCGTCTGTGGATGATCTTCCCCTGTTCTTCCACCTAAGCCCCCTTCCACCGAGCCCCTGAAGAGCCTGCAAGTCCATGACCGGGGTGCTTCCACATCGCCCCGATTGTCCCTCAAAACCCTGCCCCTTTCCCACCTCACCAGGTATCACACCTGGGGACTTCAACACTGAGGTTCTCAGACTCCTGTAAGGTGAGGCTCAGCTCTGGCAAGGACGCAGCCTTCTGCTGGCCTCATGCTGCTGTTTCAGCATCTAGTGTGATTTTAGGTCTAACCATTCTGTTTATTCTTCACTATGTATTTCTCTTCTGGAGACAATGTCATGATGCTTAAGATCAAAGTTTCTCCAAGTATGTTTCTCCAAAAGTGTATGTTATAAAATGGGAATTTTGCACAGAGCAACAATGATTGTGGGAGATAGAGGACGTTGGCTTATCTCAAATGCCTCTTTTCTTCAATACTTTGGTTTCTGGAGGTCAGTGTGGGGATGTAACTTTTCCCCATTTCCAGGGCTGTATTTATTACATCTCTGGGGCTTTCTATCAAGCCTCAGAGGGTCTTGCTTGGTTGCCTGGACTTTGTGGAGTGATATAGTGGATGAGGGCGTGGACATACTTAAGTGGTGTCATTTGCTTGAAGTATCGAACGGGGGTTCAGGAGCATCAGTTAATTTCTACTTTACCTTCCTTTGTCAGTCCTGTGTATTGGATAACATTTAGATTGTACTATTGGAAGACACTACCTGAAGGATTGGAGTATTACAAATAATTATAACATAAACGTTTGAATTATCAAAGCATGCAAATTTTCATAATATAGTATAGAGTCTACTGCCCTGAGTCTTAAATATTGCATTTGAAAGCTTCATCCAGGGATGGTTTCCATATGTAGCAACCTGACACTTTCGATTACATCTGAAATTAATGATTTAAAAGGAAAGAAACGAGGATTATGATATGGAAATATGTCACATTTGCTGACTGAAACAATTGAGTCTTCTTTTTTTTTTTTTTTTTTAAGATGGAGTCTTGCTCTGTCTCCAGGCTGGAGTGCAGTGGCACAATCTCGGCTCACTGCAGTCTCCGCCTCCTGGGTTCAATGATTCTTCCGCCTTAGTCTCCTGAGTAGCTGGGACCACAGGTGTACGCCACCATGCCCGGCTAATTTTGTTGTATTTTTAGTAGAGATGGGGTTTCACCCTGTTGGCCAGGATGGTCTTGATCTCTTGACCTCGTGATCCGCCCTCCTCCGCCTCCCAAAGTGCTGGAATTACAGGCGTGAGCCACCGCGCCTGGCCAACAATTGAGTCTTCTTTGCAATTTTATTCATTAACGATATCATACAACTATCATTATGGTTTTGTCTTAGTATCTTTTCCTATCCTATTATCCTCTAAAGGTTAAATGTCTTCTATTAGTTTATTTCTTAGGGCTCCAGCTGAGATAAAAGCAAATATTCACGGGATTTTAAGCTTCCACCAACTTCCTCAGTGAGGAATACAGCTCTGTGTTCTTCTTCAATAACTGTAAGGTGGTCTATTCATGGCAGGCTGTCCTCCTATAATGTGCATATGGCTTACATCCAGAAGTGAAATATGAAAGAAAACCGTAGTTATGCAAATAGAGGAGAAACTATTCATTTATGGGCAGCTTTGGTTAAAGCTCTGTCTAGTTCTCTCTGAGGTGTAAATCTGCAGGTGACAATCAGCTTTGTCTGGAAACTGGATTTATGGGTTTAATTGAGAAAGTCTTCCAGGCCGGAATATTTAGAACATTGTAGAATTTTATAGTTGGTTAGAATCTTGTGGAGCAAACTTAAATATAACTTTTAGAGTATATGCATTTATAAAGCGAATTTGAGTTTCTAAAGCCAATTTAGAATAACGGAGGCAGGCATGCATGCATGCCAGTACTAATCCATAGTATGCTGTTCTCTTTCACTATTGTGAGAAAATATATTTATAGAGAATGTTTAAATATTGTGCATCCGTGTCCAATGCTAATTTTGCTGTAACTTTCATTATAGCTTAATCCTCTCTCTTATTTAAAAGTTTCTGTTGTTATAGTAATCAAATGCCATGCTTGTATGAAGTCATGAAAAGAATGCAATAAGGTCGCATTGGTGTGCAAGCTAAGGCTTCCGCTGGTCCCTTGCACAGTGTGAATTAGCTTCCTCTGTTGCTAAGATGTGGACTCACCAACCTTATGCTTGGGGTGACCCTGATGTTTCTGAATCAACTTTCACAAGGCACAGTCCAGGGCACATCAGTGCTGCTGACCTCCCATACTTCCCATTCCTCACTGCTTCCATCCTCCGAGTCTTTATGCCGGGTGCCTGCCTGTAAGTACACAGCCTCACCTGGAGAGCAGCTCAGCCTCACCTGTGGGCATCGGCCTGCGTCACAACTCCTCCAGCCCGCCCAGCACTTGTCCATCTCCCTCTGCAACCAGGTCCTCCACACTGCTGCTAGCTAGAGTCCTGTTTCCTTTGAACAAACCTTAAGCTTCCTAATGTTTACGTACAATTGATTTTGTTCGTATGAAAACACAAGAGGCTGAGGGAGAGGTGGATCATTCCACAGCATGCAGGCACAGATCCTTCCAGGATGCCTTCCTTGCCTTATAATTGGAACGGAACCCAGGTTGGGCTGCTTGCTGCTTGAGAGTTGGTGGGAGGAAAAGCAGCTTAATTCAAGAGCCAGCAAACCGAGACGATGGCAGACTAGTGTCCTAAATACCATCTTAAGTTAGTATCGATTTCAGGCTCTTTTTTATGTTAGAGGCAGCAGGGTGGAGAGGAGGGAATTGAGATCGAGTCATGTGATCATGACCACAGACAACTCGACACCAGCAAGAGTCCAAGAAGGTTGGGACCTTTGTCCTTGGTCAGGCCACAGTGCTCCTGTAAATCTTCAACAAAACATCATTAGTTGTTTACATACTTCCCCCTTTCATCCCAAAGTTAGCTTCAAAAACTACATGTGGCTGTTTCTGCATTTTACCTCAGTGCTCTAAAGTTATCCTAGCCTACATGCAGGATTGGTCAAAGACCCCTTAAACAAAAATGGAGCACGTTGCGTTCATTCATTTGCTGTTGCCCTGTTACAGAATCAATGCTACCATCTCCCTTTTTCTCTATTATGCTTCCAAAGAGATCTTCACTTGATGGCTGAGAGGGGAGCGTATTGGAACATCTCCTCCTTTTTGATTTGGTCCTTCCTCTCTGACCTCTGTGCTTCTTTTACTTCTTAGAAATCCCAGCGTCCCTGTGAGGTCAGGTCTCCGTCTCACCCCTGTCCTCACATTCCAGGCGGTTCAGTCTTTCTCCTCCTCACACATTTCTCTCCGCCCCTGGATCTAACTTTGTTGTTCCCTTTACTTCACAGTAAGAGTTCTGAAATTTCCACACTATGCTGCCCTTCTCTGAAACACCCTGTACTTGTTCTGTTTTCAAAATGTCAGTAGGTATATAAACTCTGCGTACCTACCCACTTGAGTTTTTTTTAATGAGAATGGTCTTAGATGGAGCCATCTGATCTGACAAGCATTGTCCACGGCCACAGTGCCCTAAAATCACGGCGCATGAAGGAGATGGTCAGGGCAGGCAGCCATTCCTTTGCTTTTAAATTCAACTGAAATCTTTTAGCAAGTAACTTGGCTGGATGACGGGGGCGTTCAGGTTCAGGTCTGAGAAGAAACATAGCAAATACAGTACACTAAGGAAGGGAGATTTACCTTCCTCCCTTCCTGTGTTTTTCTAACATTTCTTCTCAAACCTACTGTACCCACGAGAGGGGAGCATTGCACTCTTCATCCTGGGCGTTTCTCCCCCTTCTGGGGAGCTTCCCCCTAGAAAGGGAGGAGTGCATTTGATTGGTTGGTGACTGATGTCCCGGGACCAGAGTGGCTCTGCGGTGACGTCAGGGATGGCCCACCTGTCATCCTTTGTCTGCCCTTCCTGCCTGTGTCTGGCCTGCAGCCCTCTCCATGCAACCTGGTCAGTGAATGACTTTGGAGTACGTGCTCCAGGCCCTGCTGATCTCTGCACATAAGCTTGGGAAGGGGAACCCCAGGATGTTAATTTGACAGCAGGCAGTAAGAGTCCTGATGTTGACCTCAGCACCAACCAATTGTCCATTCCAGTTTTTCACAAGGGGCTCTGCATTGGAGTCACTTCTCCATCAGCAGCCAGCCCCTATGCCGGTTGTATGTTCTATTAACTCTGGAGGGAAGGCGACCGGGTGGCAGGTCTTGGGCAAAACATCCCTACTGCTGGCCCCTGTCTAAAGTTCTAAACTGTAAGGATTTTCTCAACTTCCTCGGCACTCTGCTTACCTTGGACTTCTGCCATGTTTATCAGGAAGGTGCTAGGTGACTTTCACAGATGATCTGCAATCTTCCACTGCCCTGACATGAAGTGTCATCAGCCACAGCATCACAGAGCGAGTGACGGGTCAGATAAGAAGATGAGCAAGCCTCCTTGTGTCCAGTGCCCAAGCTTCTGTTAGCCATCCTGCCCCCTGTAAAAGCCTCTGGGATCCGTTTCCGCATTTTCTCTTGGGATTGTCTCTGCTTCACATTAGACCTGCTGCCACTTTGTTCCAGGCTCCCATTTCTTCTTTCCTAGACCACGATAGGATCATCAGAGCTAACTCACCCCTTGTCCTTCTGTTCCATTGTCCCACCTTTGACCAAACCGTGGACATAAACTGCAGCACTGATAGCGTCAATTTCCTGAGCCTGAAACCCTTTAATTAGTCCTTAAGAAAATACAAACCAGCCCCTACGTATCTCAGTATTCACAGGCAAAAACAGTAAAGGCTATGTCTACCTTTCACTTCTCCCTTTTCTTCACTCAGGCATGCAGAAAAATCCATAGTTTCCTTTCCTGATATATTCATTGTATTGTTTACGTTGTTTCGTCTGCCCCATCACTATTCCTTCGCTTGAGTTGTTGAAAACTCACCATCCTTCAAAGTTCCTCTCAAGCACCAATTTATCCACAAAGATGTTATGTGGTTTGTGTTTGTTTCATTGGATCCTTAAGCACCGAGGCTTCTTATGTGACACTTATTATGTCTTTTAATGACTCTGTGTGTGCTCTAAGTGAATTACTTCTCTGGCTGTCTTCCTTGCACCTAACACAGTGCTTTCTACAGAGTTGTCACTCAATAACAGTGTGGCCTTCTTATGGCGCAAGAAACACTCACCTCCAGAGAAGTGTGCAGTTTTATGGTCTGCAATCTCTGTGTTCCATAATGTGTGCTCCCATTGCTCCACGCAGGACCCTGTTATGCTCCAACCCAGGAATCTTTTGTTTGTTTGTTTGTTTGAGATACAGTTTGACTCTTGTTGCCAGGCTGGAGTGCAACGGTGCAATCTTGGCTCTCTGCAACCTCTGCCTCCTGGGTTCAAGTAATTCTCCAGCCTTGCTGCCTCCGAGCAGCTGGGATTACAGGTGCCCACCACCATGCCCAGCTAATTTTTATATTTTTAGTAGAGACAGGGTTTCACCATGTTGACAAGACTGGTCTTGAACTTCTGACCTCAAATGATCCACCCACCTTGGCCTCCTGAAGTGCTGGGATTACAGGTGTAAGACACCATGCTTGGCCCCGGGAATCTTAAATTTCAAAATACAGCCTGATGAGCCTCAGGTCTCCTGTGCTTCTTAGGTTGTTTCTCAGGTCTCCATTCCTGGGATGGTTTCACCTTATCTAAAATCTGTCCATGCCTTCCAGATTTAAGTCCCTCTGCATGTGGCCCATAGTTCCTGTCCCTCGTGTGCTTTATCCTAGGCTCCTGCTGTCCTTTAGATTCAAATATGAACCAAACTTAGCTTCTGTTTCTTTATTTCTGCTTTCTACTTCACTGTGTTGGGGGAGACCACAAAATCACTTAGCTGTACTGTTTTGAGTCACAGCAAACCCATCTCAAATTTCGGGTAGATTCTCCAATAATTCAAACAATTTTTCCAGAAGCTCATACTTGGCAACACAAAGTCTTAGAGAGTGTGATCTTCTAGATCTAGGTGAGATGAGTTTCTCATTGAGATCATGCTCTCAATGGGTCCATAAAGGTGAAAACTAAACCTTGGCCATAGCCTAGCAATGACAAGGAGCGCAGTGGAGCTCCTTCTCTCGCTGGCTCTGCTGTCTCTTCCCAAGGTGCCCCTCTTGCCTTAGATCCAATATTCCCCCTGCACTTCACAGGTGACCTGGCCTTCTGCCTTTCTAGAACCTTGTCCTAAGGGTCTCCTGGGCATTGTCTCTGATCTTGCAGCAGCCCTGCAATAGAGATAGTATTGTCATTTTTCCATCTTAATGGGTGTCTTTTGCATGCCAGAACTCTTTTAGGAGCTGAGCTGTGGCACTAAATAAAATGTAAAATCTCTGACCTTGAGGGACCTGCTAACATTCTAGCAAGGAAGGCAAGCTTTAAAACTAATAAATAAACAAGCGTATTGCATAGTATAATGCAAGTCTTTGGCAAATATTTAAATGTGTGTATGTATATGTCTGTCTGTCTATCTATCTATCTATCTATCTATCTGACTAGATCTAGGTGAGATGAGTTTCTCATTGAGATCATGCTCTCAATGGGTCCATAAAGGTGAAAACTAAACCTTGGCCGTAGCCTAGCAATGACAAGGAGCACAATGGAGCTCCTTCTCTCGCTGGCTCTGCCGTCTCTTCCCAAGGTGCCCCTTGGGAAGAGGCAGAGGTTGCAGAACCAGGGGAGGGGGAGATTGAGAAGTGCCAGGATGTGGAATATAGCTGCAGTTTGAAACGGGAAGGGTCACAGGGAGGCTCCTTGAGCAGGTGGCATTTGAGCAAAGACTTGGAGGGGAGGGAAAGAGACACATGTATGCCAGGGAGACACAGCACAGGCAGACAGGCAGCCGCTGCTAACACCCCAAGTTGGGAGTGAGCCTGGCGTGTGAGAGGAACAGCTTGGATGCCGATGTGGCCGGGGCAGAGAGACAGGCCCAGTTAGCATGGAACTGTGTGGATCAGAGGAACAGATTTGATTCGTATCATTGTGAGCAATGTGCATTTTATTTTGAGTGAGCACCGGAGGGTTTTGAAGGAGAGTTGGCATGCCTGATCCAACAGGCTTTTCAATGATCACTCTGACTTCTGTGTTTCCTGCATTCTTCTTTATAAAAATTTACTTGACAAATGAATATTATATGTATTTATAATGTACGACAGGATGCTTAGATAAATGTATACATTGTGAAATGGCCAAATCAAGCTAAGGAACCTATGCCTTACCTCATATACTTATTGTTTTTGTGTGTGTGGTAAGAACATCTAAAATCTCCTCTCTCAGCAAGGATGGCTATGTTGACAATAGGCTTTGGCCAGGCAAGGGTAGGGAGACCAGTTGGTTGTTTTGCTGTGCACTAGGCCAGAAATGGTGGGGGCTCAGAGTAAGGAGGCAGGAGGGTAGGTTTGGGATGGGTACAGCATCTGGGTCCATTTTGCAACCAACCACTTGGATGTAGGATGTTGGAGAAAGAGAGAAGTCCGGGGTATTACTGAGACTCTTGCCCTAAACAACTAGAAGGTCCTCAGCTGAGACGGGCAGGCTGTGAAATGGGCATGAAGACTAACCAGGATTGCAGATTTGCACACAACAAGCTTGAGATGTCTATTAGGCAGCCACATGGGCATGGGGCTGGCAGTGGGGCATCCAATGTAAGGCAGTGGTGAGGGCTGGCTGTGTGATGTGGGTATCTTTGACATCTGAAAGTGCTCATAGTCCTGGGACTGGATGTCATTGGGTTTGTCTGGAAGAAAGGAGAAGCCTCAGGACTCAGCCCTGGGCACTCCAGTCCAGGTGGCTGGGGAGAGAGAAGGAAGCCGTGAAGGGCCCTGAGCAGGAGGTCCATTGAGGTGGGAGAGGACCTGGGAGGATGGTGCCCTGGAAGCCAGGGAATAATGTGGCAGGGAGAGGGACTAACCCACATGTTCCAATGCTGCTGAAAATCCATTAAGGAGAGGACTCAGAACGCAGTCCCAGCTTTAGCAATGACGATCAAAACGAGCTGAGCTCCCCGTCCTGCGTGGCGTAGCCACGATTCAAAATACACACCTCTGTCCTTCTTTCTACGTTTCTCTTACATTTCACAACTGACTTTGCCTTTTACCTTATGGGGAAATTGAGGGCAAAGCTAATAGACATCCTACTAGCTTTCCTTGTGACAAGAGACAGTTGTGCCCATTATCATAATACGTATTCTACCAGACTGTGGCCATTGATTCCTTGCATTTTACCACTTGCCTGATTGCAGTCTCTGAGAAGGTCAAGGATCTTGTCTTACACTTCACAGGCATTCAGTAAGTACTTATTAATGTTTTAATATACTAAAGGAGCCAGAGGAGTGAAGTTACATCCGACACGAGCAATCACTAAGTCCTTAATGGAAAAAGCACTGTTGAGCTTAAACGGGTGAGAAAACACTTTGAATGTTAGACATTATGAAAAAAATAGGGGAGGTTCCAGAGATAATGAATTTGGTTAAAGGGTGCTCAGACTTACGATGGAGGGGAAAGTCACAGGTTGGCACTGAATCTTGGAAAGCCTTGAATTCCTGCTAAAGACAGTAAGAAGACATTAATGATCCTTAATAAAGGGGATAGTCTAATCAGAATTTTTTTTTTTTAAAAACAGCCACCAACTAATTCAATATACTGTAGATTGTAAAGAGGGGACTGGAATTACAGGGAACATTTACAGCTGTTAGTTCAGGCAAAAAGAGATAGAGATTGAACAAAGAAAGTGAAAGATTTTTCATAACTCTCAATCGTACTATATCTAAATCTCTAAACTATTGTAGAAACATGGCTTTTTCTGTAACTATTCTTTTTTGTTTGTTTGTTTGAGACAGAATCTCACTCTCTGCAACCTCTGACTCCCTGGTTCAAGTGATTCTCCTGCCTCAGCTTCCCCAGTATCTGGGATTACAGGCACACACCACCACACCCAACTAATTTTTGTATTTTTAGTAGAGACAGGGTTTCACCACACTGGCCAAGATGGTCTCGATCTCCTGACCTCATGATCCACCCTCCTCGGCCTCCCAAAATGTTGGGATTACAGGCGTGAGCCATTGCATTCAGCCTTTTTCTGTGGCTACTCTAATTTAGGATTGAAATAACTTCCTGAGGAGTGAAACTTGTGAAATATCATTTTTAACTGGTTTTAACTCTTTAAGATTAAACACAATTCTCTTTATAATGGATTTGGTAGCATACACTGTTACTGACTTTAGCACAGCATGCAAATGAGATGCTGAAAGTTTTTCTCTGGAAACTAATGGAAACTAATAATTCAGTCAATTTTTTCCTTTAAAATTAGCTGAAATCATTTACTATACTCTGAAATAAGGATCTTCATTCAGATGCTTAATTAATTCCTAAACAGTATGAATAATTTGTTGGTGTAGTAGATAATTCTTGCTTGCTACTGTGCAATGAAGCTAAAAAGTGCCTATTTAATCTCAGCTGAGATTATTATATAGAAATTGGTGTCATCTCAATGCATCTGGCCCGTGAATGTGAGGCAGCACACGGTGGGTTTCCAAGCCAGCTGTCAGCAAACTGCTCTTCCTCTGAGCTCTCTTTCATGTGCTAGGATTGTTGACATCTTATTTTCAACATCCCCTCTACATGCTTCAGATTCAGACGGCCTTAACTTACGTTTACACACACATAGACACAGGCAAAATTACATACACAGACACACAGAGACAGGCACAGACACACTCTCGTGTGTAGTTTCCTTCTACCAATAGTATTCCTGTTTTCTTTATAACCTCATGAATTTTCAGAAAATAAAAAGCAGCTACTTTGTACAAAAATGTTGAGAACATCGAAAGTATATGCTATTTTGATTGTGCAGTTAGATACAGATAAATACAGTGTTTTTCTCTCCATCTCTGCTCTTGCCTTAGATCGGGGTTGCCAAGGTGATGGTACAGCACAGAGCATTTGTTTTTATGTGGCTCAGTGAGTTCACGCTGAAAGCCAAAGCGATACGAGCAACTTCTTGCGCTGAGAATCATTATCTCTGTATTATTTTTGTTGTCATTCTCTGGCTACATGTTCCTGCTCTGCATGTTTTAAAGAGTGTAGGAAGATTTTTGTGCTCACTTTGGCGGCCTGATACCTGGGGGTGGCTGTGTAGATAAATATTTACTCAGATAAGAGCTGGCAAATGTGTTGTCAGTGTTTACGAAAATGTGTGATTCTAACACGTCCCTTTGTAGTGAGATGGATTCTCTGAGAAAAACCCAGGAAGACATCGCTAGATGCCCTCTGGGTCCATGAGTGATCAAAGATACTATACGGTTTTAGGAGATATAATTAAACATACATGATTACAGATCTAACTAAAGTCAGGCTTGTGTAAAAGTTTGGGATTATTCTTCCTCAAGGAAATGTGATACCGTTATAGACCATTGAGCTGATATTAACGCAGAAAGCTTTTATGAGGGCTCGTACTCCCATCCTGTTTTATATCGTAGAACATGCAAGGAAGTCAATGTCTTATCCTCATGTTTGCAAAGACAGTGCTCATGCAAAACTATTGGCTGGTCATTCATTCTCTCAGTGATTAACTGTGTATCGACTATCTGTTTGTCAAACTCTGCTAAGAAACCAGGGATGTGAATATTATTTTAAATCCAACATGTTCTCTGTCTTCATGGACCTTAGAGCTTAGTTAGGGCAGACAGACATGAATCACATAATAACTCAAAGAAATATACAATTGCAACAGGACAATGATGGGTCAGCCCATAACAGGGGCATATGACCAGGAGCCCAGGGAAGGCTTTCCAAAGAAAGAACACAGCAAGATCTGAAAACAGGGCTACAATCACCAGGCAAGAAGGGTTACTGGGCTAAGAAAACAATCATGCAGAGACTGCTGTGGGCAGGAGTCTGGCAGGTATGTGGCTAGGAGGAGGTCAGAGCACTGGGGTTGAGATGGGGAAACAGGGGGATAAAGGGGTGACTGGAGGGGCATTTCTAGGCAAGCCCAGGCTAGAACTTGGGTGGGCTCTGTTAAAACAAACAAACAAAAACAAAAACAAACCTGTCTTTATTTCTATGGAAACTAAAAGCCATTTAAGGGTCTTGGATTTCTACTGGGGGGAGATCAGATGGATGTAGCTAGACCAGTTTGTTTTTTCTTTTCTTTATTTTTTTTGAGATGAAGTCTTATTCTGTTGCCCAGGCTGGAGTGCAGTGGCACGATCTTGGCTCACAGTAACCTCCACCTCCCAGATTCATGAGATTCTCCTGCCTCAGCCTCCTGAATAGCTGGGACTACAGGCGTGCACCACCACCCTGTAGGCATGCACCACCACCGGTTAATTTTTGTATTTTCAGTAGAGACAGGGCTTTACCATGTTGGCCAGGCTGGTCTCGAACTCCTGACCTTGTGATCCATCTGCCTCAGCCACCCAAAGTGCTGGGATTACTGGTGTGAGCCACCGTGCCTGGCCTCAGTTTGCTCTTATATTTTAGTACTTGAGGGCATAGTTTGCTCTAGTGTGGAAGTAGTGGATAAGAGGAAAATGGAACACATTCAAGCGATATTTAGGAGGCAAAATAAAATAAAACGCAGAAATGAGCAAGGTACAAAGAGTGAGGGAGAAGAAGGGGTCAATGCTAGTTTTCTGAGTTGCACAAATAAATATACAGCACTGCCATGAATTGAGACAAGGGACAATGGAGGACAGCCAGTGTGGTGAAGGGGGATCCTTGGCTGGGTTTCAGACATGTTGGGTTTGAGATTACTTGAAACATCTAGAGCATATTTTACGAAGACAGTGTGCATGAATTTAGATCCTAGAGGTACATTTGGGTGGAGATGTAATTTGTGGGTCTTCTGCATAGAGATAACAGTTGAAGGCACAGGTACTGGTGAAATCATCCGGGGAGCTTAGTGTGAATCCATGTGACATGACAATGGTGATAGTTTTCTGCTTATTTTGAATGAATAAATAACTACTAATTCATTTACATCTAAACCTTATGAAGTGACTTACACAGATTTAAAATCTTCTCGAGTAATCATTCACATTTATGTACCTGCAATAGATATTCAAAAATGGCAGGGTTATCCACAGCCTAGAAAAATTAGGTGTCGGAGAGGAGAACCTTGCTATCTCATCAAAGCTCAGAAGGGAGTGGGGATGAAAGCTAACTCCCTCCTTATTTGAATCTGCTAAAACCATCTCACAAAGCAAACACGTGTAACCTAAAACATTCTACTCCTTTAAATTGGCTTAAAGTTTAAAAAAATGTTTGAAAAAATGTGGTTGGAAAATTTGTCAAATCTTACGGACACGAAACTTAAATATGCTTGGACTGTAATCAAACAGAACCCTCTGAGCTGCCTCATCTTCCTGCAAGGAGCAAAATCTACTTACATACATTTTTCACATTAATTAGTAGTGAATTCCAATACCAGTTGCTTACCCAATGTGCATTACATTGCAGTCCAGCAGAAAGCATTTGTCCTTCTGGCCATCCCTGGGTGAATCTAAGATTGGAGTGATTTATTCTAGGGAAGCATTGCTGGGATGGGGAATAGACAGGGTCTGTGATTAGCAGGTTCTCAGTGGGTGCCTTGTGGAAAAGAAGATTATACATTTCTCATGAATTATGAGCAATGCATAATAAATGTTACTTCATCTCTGTACCACATTTTTCCCAGTTAAATAATAAATATGAATTGCTACCTGTGAAATATTTAAATATGAAATTGTTATTTATTAATTACTGTGGAGCAGAAATCACATAGTAGCTACGTAATATTGGATAAACTGTTGTATGTTATTTCACCTCTTAGGTTGTCTCTTTGCCCCAATTTTAGGTGGCTCCATAGGTAAGGTGACCTCCCAAGTGAAAGCTGTCTTTCTAATTCCAGTAACACAAACACCGGTGCAAACTATGGAGGATGCACATTTGATCCATGATGGCAGAAATACTAGTGCTACTTGAAAATTCATATGCTAAACTCAAGTTTTCTTTATAAGAAATTGTTCTAAAGCATAAAAAAAGTAGGAAGGAAAAAACAAAACACTTCTCTGAGCTTACACATGGGGTAAAAGATTCACTGAAAATCTGGGAGGTGTTAGGTTGGCTAAACCACAGACCTGGCTTGTGACTCTTCCTGCCACCTGTTAGGTTGTTTCATGACTGGAATGTGATGCTTCCCTCCAGTTAAGAACTCCACAGCTTCACATTTTAAAAAGCCACTAATATAGGCAAACTGAGAACCAGAGTGTAGAGAGCATGGGTTTTGCAGGGTTTGTGGCTTGGATTTACCATTGATTGGCTCTGTGGCCTTGGACACTTTCCCACTTCCTGTGGAGTATCTGTTTCCATACCTGAGAAGCCTTCTGCTCCGGTATTCTTGGATCAGGTTTCCATAGGTCATCTCTGGGTGCTCTGTGTTAGCTGAGCCTGTGTACGGCTGCACCCTTTGCTGCTAGGTGGCTCTGTAGAGCTAGAGAGGCTGTTGAACCCAGGTGTGAAGAGAAATGTCTGCAGAAACTGAACCTTCGTTCCGGCATTTTCTAAGAGGAGTGTGCAGCCTTCCCCATGGATCCTGCTGTTTACTGGGAAGATTTGCTTTGCAAAGGTCTGCTCAGCTGTCTGCTTCGAAAGCATGCTTCTCCATTTCATCATAGGATTTCTGAAGAAAATGCAAGCCTTTCTGTCTTCAGTTGCTCTGCTTCAAGAGAAACCTTTCTGAAATGGAAGCTTTGGAAATACCTTCTGGATCAGTTGCACAGAGGGGATACCTAGGTCTGAAAAAGTCTAATTCCAGGATTAAAACAAGACACATTACTTCTCATCCATCCCCGGCATTAAAATTAATTCATTTCAAGTATGATGATCATATTACATCAAATATGCCATCCTTTGACTCCTTCAGATAGGAAACGTCTCCCTGTTCTGAAATGTAAATAAGCATGTGGTCACTTGTAATCTACTTACTATGGTTGTAATCTTAATTATTACTCTAACTTCATTTACTTTAAACATTTTAATGAGTAGAAGAGTGATTTCAACAAGCAGAAAGCATCGACTCAAGAGGCTCCCTGGGAAAAGGGCCAGCATCATGACCCCTTCTGGGTGGGCTTTGCAAAAAATATCTCAGCGCTTCTGATTTTCATTTGTGATACATAGTGGTTGGGGCCAGTGAAATTCACAATTTCAACTGAAGCAATTGCTAATTCTTCAAACATTTTATTTTACTCAGCAGCACAAAAAATAACCAACTTGATTTTGTGCCTTCCAGGTATATTCATTTCAACCAACTAGAAACGCTGCAGCCAGAGACCTTTGGAGACCTTCTGAAATTAGAGCGACTGTAAGTGTTGACCCTTTAGATGTCTTTGCTTCTGCTTTACATTTTCCATTTATACAACCCATCTGACTGCTGTGGAGATCAGGCCACTTTGCTGTAAGCTTTGGAGGCACAGCCTGTACCTTGGCACTGTAAAACAGAGTTAATATAAAGCTTTCTATAGTTTGAGATTAATGGAGAAAAAGTGAATTATCCAATTTAAAAATAGGGCAAAAGAGAGGAAGAAGCACTTCACAAATGAGGTAAAGCCATTTAAAAAACTTGCATCAGAGTCTGGGCACAGTGGCTCACGCCTGTAATCCCAGCACTTTGGGAAGCTGAGGTAGGCGGATCACCTGAGGTCAGGAGTTCGATACCAGCCTGGCCAACATGGTGAAACCCAGTCTGTACTAAAAATGTGAAAAAGTAGCTGGGCATGGTGGCATGCACCTGTAATACCAGCTACTCAGGAGGGTGAGGCAGGAGAATCGCTTGAGCCTGTGAGGCAGATATTACAGTGAGCTGAGATCAAACCACTCCACTTCAGCCCGGGNAAAAAAAAAAAAAAAAAAAAAAAAAAAAGCTTACAGCAGAATTTAGTGCAGTTGAACATACACATCCCCTATGACCTAGCAGTTCCACTTTCAGGCATGTACACAGCAAAAATGCACACACGTATGCACCAGAGGATGTGTTCTTGTCTTTGCAGCAAGATTATTTCTGGTAGCTCCACACTGAGAACTATTCAAATCTCCGACAATGAGAGTAGAGAAATAAGCTGATGTATGGAATACCATAACTGCAACATGGATGGATCTCAGAAACATTCTGAGAAAAATAATCTAAATGCTGGGAATTGCATAGTTCTATTTTATCCTCGAAATAAATTTAAAAAGAGATAGCAGAAACATATGTGGTATTGAGGTCAAATGTTGCTTACCTTTGGTGAAAGAGAGGCCATTGGAAACTGCAGGAGGAACCTCTGCAGGCCTGGCAATGATTTTGTCTTTTTGTTTTTCCTGGGCGGTAATCACACAGCTGTGTTCACTTTCGGGCAAGGCATTGTGCTGTCTATCACGATGTCTGCACTTTTTCGGATGAATGTTGTATTTCAATGAAGGCTTATTAAATAAACAATGGCAAACCACAGGGACACTTGGACATCCTTCTTCTGTTTTGCCTTTTATCAGATGAAGATACTCTGCTGCTTCAGTTTTTCTAATACTTATGTTAATAAATTTATTGTATCTAGCAGATGATATGCAATGTTTTTGTGAAAAGAAAGAAAATGCATAATTACGTGGCTAACCTTAAACAGACATTCGTTTTCCCTAAAAAAAATTTGAATTAAAAATTTATGTTCAAAAAAGGATGCCCTTAATTAATAGACAAAGTAGATCAGTAAAATTAAAGACTAAGAAGAGCCAGTCAACCACTTTCTAACGCAGTGACTGCAGCCTTATTTGCCTATGGAAGTGTAACAGCTGCAATGCATAAAATCACGCAGCTGACTTTTGTTTGCTTTGTGCTGGAGGCGTTGGATCACGAATCAGAAACAAGGTAGGAAAGTGCGTTGTACCACTCCTTTTCTGCTCTAACCTGTGTGAGCAGGGAGCCAACCCTGTGCATGGTAGCCGTGGTGCAAGACACATGGATTGGTCAAGCTTTAGCATCACGATGGTTAATAACTTCAAAACTCATGGGATGCCATGAGCAAGTGGGAGCTGATAGTCCAGGAACAGGGGGGACTCAGTGGATGGAAAATTGCTCAGAGGAAACATTAGGGGAAAGAGGAACTAAGGGCGAACCTATTTAGCAGGATTCTTGGTGACGATCAGTCACCTGAGAAATGATGGGGATGAGAAATTTCAGATGTCAAGGGTGGGAGGTGCTGGTTAAACTTTTACTTACCAGGGTTCTTGCTAAAATTGGACAATGTAGAGATGGACAAGGAAATCTAAAAGTCAGGTCTAGCTGGAAAAGAGCTCAGGAGAACCTGAGCAGAGTTTTGTTAAGAAGATCGGAGGATGGAGGCAGCAAACCACATTGCCATGTATGTACCTATGCAACAATCCTGCATGTTCTGCACATGTACCCCAGAACCTAAAGTGCAATAAAATATATAAAGAAGAGAGTCTTTGTCAATACCCACCTTCACTTCATTTCTTCTCTAGGCACTGCTTCTGAGGTTGGCGAATTGGATGGGGCAGGTAAAGATAAGCACAGAGAATCAAAATAGGAAGCATCAGGAAAATTTTTTTTTTTTTTTTTTGAGACGGAGTTTCACTCTTGTTACCCAGGCTGAAGTGCAATGGCGCGATCTCGGCTCACCGCAACCTCCGCCTCCTGGGTTCAGGCAATTCTCCTGCCTCAACCTCCTGAGTAGCTGGGATTACAGGCACGCACCACCATGCCCAGCTAATTTTTTGTAGTTTTAGTAGAGACGGGGTTTCACCGTGTTGACCAGGATGGTCTCGATCTCTTGACCTTGTGATCCACCCGCCTCGGCCTCCCAAAGTGCTGGGATTACAGGCTTGAGCCACCGCGCCCAGCCAGGAAAATTTTTTATCTTCTCAGATGTGCATCGATGAAATTCACCTTCCCAAAACAGTAGATACAGTTTGGCCCCAGCTCACTCCCCCAACCTTAACACTTAATAGAGTTAAAATAAAGCCAAAATGCTGATAAGAAAATATAGCCACATGATTTTGTTTAATTTTGTGACAGAGATACTAGTCATGATGTAGAGCATGTAAAAGAGGCTGGATGTAGCTAATTGTTAATTTTAAGATATAAATTGATTATTTATGCTTATATCCTTGAGTCTTAAGAAAAATGCCTCCATCTTTCCTCTGTATTGCAGAGATCATCGTGTTTTCTCTCTTCACACGTGGGCTCTTTGCTGACTATGTATTCAGTGGTTCTGGTGACTAGACAGTCCCTGGCTGGTGCTTTTCTCGGTCATAATTTCTCTGGTCATAACGAGGGAAATGGGTATAGCCGAGGCAGCATGGAGGGAGCCGAAGCCAGTGCAGGACTGCTCGGGTGGAGGGAGCGGGAAAAGCACGGCGGCCTGGATCTTCTCCTCCTGCCGCCACCTTCCGTCATCTCCCAGGGGGCAGGGCCTTGTAAGTGCCCGTCTCTGTGATCCTGCCCCAGGCATGTAGAAATGGCCGGCTGAGCAGCGGCCACAGCAGCACCCAATGGGACTTTTGATCAGCAAAACTGTCCTGGCCAGTAAGCAACAGGCAGAGTTGGCACGTTTCCACGTGATCCCACATATGCACGGTCACATCAGTTACTGTTCTTCATCTATAGGCATCTGTTGTCAAAAATTATTGTGCCTTTTCTTTTTTTTTTTTCTTGGAGTCTTGCTCTGTCGCCCAGGCTGGAGTGGAGGGGTACAATCTCGGCTCACTGCAACCTCTGCCTCCCAGGTTCAAGCGATTCTCATGCCTTAGCCTCCGGAATAGCTGGGATTACAGGCACCCACCACCATGCCTAGCTAATCTTTGTATTTTGAGTAGAGACAGCGTTTCACCATGTTGGCCAGGCTGGTCTTGAATTGCTGACCTCAAGTGATCCACCCACCTTGGCTTCCCAAAGTTCTGGGATTATAGGCATGAGCCACCGTGCCCGGCCTGTGCCATTATTTTTAAATTTAAAATATTTGGTTTACAAATAAAAATTGTATGCATTCAAGGTGTATAACATGCTGATTTGATATATGTATACATTGCGTGCTGATAATGAGTACGTTGTCTATTACTTTGACTTCTTCATAGTTAAATATTTATTTTTATGGATTTCTCTTTAGCATTTGTCATCTCTAACTAAGCAAACTAAAAAAAATCAGAAGTACACAGATGAAAAAATACCCATATAGTGGTAGATACAGATATGTAAATCTTTAAAACAGACGGTTGTATAAATGACACTCTGACTTACGTTTGCCCTTTCTCACTGAAATATTTCAAAAAAATATATTGGATTCACAGTTAGGTAAAAAGAAAGGTTTTATTTGTCAAACTCATTATTATTGTATGGTGATTAAAGTTTATCTTTTGTTTTGCAGATTCTTGCATAACAACAAATTATCTAAAATCCCGGCTGGGAGCTTTTTAAATCTGGATTCATTAAAAAGATTGTAAGTGAAAGCAAGTACATAAACATAGAAATCTTATAATTTTCTCTAAAATAAATTCCAAACAATGGTTGGTTTCCTTCTCCTGCTTTTGACTGTGAAAGACATTGCAATGCTTGCATGTTAGGGAGAAAATGGTTTGTTAACTGCAGAGCGATAGAGATCCCAGATAGTCTACTGGTCTTTCATGTATTCTCTTAGAAGTGGCCTTCAAAAGGAGTATCAAAAATAGAAGTTTTCCTCAGTTCTCTGTAATATCCTTGCTGCTTAAATCTAAAGACTCCCAAGAGTTCTTTTTCCTTTAACTTTTTTATGAGAAAAGAGATGTGAAATATTTCAAAAAAGCCTGACTCCTCTGGCCAGGCTTCAGTTTTCCCTGTTGTATGGAGCTGTCTTCCTACTGATTTCCTCCTACATTAAGCAAAACACAACCAAATCCCCACGCTCACATGGTCTCTGTTCTCCATGGCTCCCTGCTCTGGTCTGTGGGCCGGTGGTCCCCCCCTTTTTTTTCTGCCTGTATCTCAACCCTCCTTTGTTCCAGCTCTCTCCACACTCCCATCTGTGTGTAGCCTTCTGCACTGTTGATGTTTTTATTTTGTGGTTACCCACCTCCCTCACTAATCCTCAGCCCCAAGCCCAAGAATAAGTTCTGGTTATTGGAAAAGATCAGATGCCTGCTTCCCAGATGGCAGTCAGAGAGCACATGGTGGGAAACTCACACAGGTGTATCCATCACCTGCCGTGCAGTCTGTGTTAGTCTCTTCTCACACTGCCAATAAAGACATACCCATGACTGGGTAACTTATAAAGAAAAAAGTTTAATGGACTCAGAGTTCCTCATGGCTGGAGAGGCCTCACAATCATGGCAGAAGATGAAGAGAGAGCAAAGGAATGTCTTACATGGCAGCAGGCAAGAGAGCCTGTTCAGAGAACTCCCACTTATAAAACCATCAGATCTCATGAGACTTATTCACTATCATGACAATAGTACGGGGAAAACTGTTATTCAGTTATCTTTGCCTGGCCCCACCATTGACGTGTAGGGATTTTTACAATCAAGATGAGATTTGGGTGGGGACACAGCCAAACCATATCAGAGGCTGACAGAGTTTGGACGTTGTCCCCTCTAAGTCTCATGTTGAATTGTAATCCCCAGTGTCAGAGGTGGGGCATGATGGGAGGTTCACGAAGGCAGATCCTTCATGGCTTGGTGCTGTCCTCCCAACATTGAGTTTGTGGTCTTGAGATCTGGTCATTGTAAAGTGTGGCACCCTCAACCCTTTCCCCTGCTTTCGCCATGTGAAGTGCCTGCTTCCGCTCCTCCATGAGTAAAAGCTTCCTGAGGCCTCCTCTGCAGCTAACACTGGCAGTATACTTCCTGTACAGCCTACAGAATCATGAGTCAATTAAATCTCTTTTCTTATAAATCACCCAGTCTTAGGTATTTCTTTACAGCAATGCAAGAATAGCCCAATACAGAGGCCACTTTTGTTGTGGTTGCTTTTCTAACATTGCGTTCCTAGACACGTCCATGAGCAAGAGAATGCTATGATTAAGTAAAAATCTGCGCCCTGAGGAAAATAAATCCAGGCCCAATTGATGCCTGGAAATAATGCTCGCAATCTTTGACTTTAAGGAATCACGCATAATCAAAGAGACATTTATAATGGAGGTATATACCATACATCTCTTTGGCGATCTGTTTTATTTTATGAGGAACAATATGCTAGACAGAATAATCCACTCCTAATCCTTTTCTTCAAGTCCTTATTTCCTGCTTTCTTGGTAATTTTCATGTCAGGCATACATAATGCTGCTTCCCAGTCTTCTTGATGTGCTTTGATTGTATTCAAACCCTCAGAAGTCTTGGTTGATGACCATCTCTCTCTCTCTCTCTCTCACTCTCTCTCTCTCTCTAAAAGGGTACAAGTGCAGATTTGTTACATAGATATATAGCATAGTGGTGAAGTCTGGGCTTTCAGTGTGACCATCACCCTAATAATGTGCACTGCACCCATTAGGTAATGTCTCATCCCTCACCCTCACTCCACCCTCCCACTTTTCGGAGTCTCCAGTGTCTATTATTTCACTCTCTGTCCTCGTGCATGCATTATTTAACTCTCACTTGTAAGTGAAAACATGAGATATTTGACTTTCTGTTTCTGAGTCATTTCATTAAAGATAATATCTTCCAGTTCCATCCATGAGGACTCTGCTTTTCGCCGAAGTTTCCTTGCTTGTCAGAACTGGCTGCACCAACTATTTGGAATAACACATCCCTTTGTTCCTGTTTATCAATCCTATGTGGGAAATGCAAAATGCATGTTGGTGGTGGGAGAAATATTGTGTATTATTTTCTACCTGTCCACTTTCTCTCTCTCCCTTTTTTTTTTTTTCGATTTGTTGTGTCAGTTATGGTTACAGTCACTGTCTTTGTATATTTGCAATTATAATTCCCATGCAGTGTTTCTTGTCTACATAAATTTCTATCTGGGTCATTCTGGCTTTCTATGACTCAGAGAAAGTCCTGAAGTGCCAGAGCCCTTACATTTTTTTCTAATCTCTTTTTATTATTTTTTTCCTGTTAAATTTTAGTAGCTGCTTTTTTGTTCCAGCCTCTTACAGTTACTGAAACAGCATACACTCCATTTCTGGAACACACATATGAAAAAAATAAATGCCAGTAAAGAGGCCGAGAGAGCCCTCCTTACAGTGATGTGCCAGCATACCCCTTAAATGCATGCACTGTGCTTATTCCAAATGTTTTAAGGTGATTGTTTTAGTTTGTTATGTTGATGAAGTATCTTTATTTTATGAATTTATTTTATGGGTAACTGACATACAGATGACTTGAGCAAATTGCTCAAGGTCCATGAAATCCCAATGGGTCCAAGACGGGGTGGAAACTGGGCACCTGTGTATTCCAAATCCTCAACTTGTGTCCTATTCAGGCTACAATTCAGATGAGAACAACAGAACATGGGAGAGTGATAGAGGGCTACACCTACTATTAAATAAATCCACCTTCAACAATAAAGTTTTTCAGCTGAGGAGTGTTCATTCACTGATAGCATGTGAAGGCAGAGAAACCCGTGAGAATTCTGCCCTTGACTCCAGGCGTGGCACTTTGAAGGTCACCTGATGCTGAGCTCTCCGTCTGTACCATAGCCTTTCTAACTAACCACACTTCTCACAAGTGGATGGTCAAAATCAATAAACTGTCCTTTTAAAAGTATTTTTTGATCTTTAAGCGAAAGGGATTGTGTAAGTACAAGCGATGTGTTTCTCTGTTTTCAAATAGAAAAGATTAATTTACCTGGCACCCCTTGTTTCCTTTGGAATTTTTACCTGAGCACAGAATATATCCAAGTGAGTAACTATTTTAGTGCTGTGATTCTTGACTGAATACCATCAGAGGGGCGTTTATTTATTATACTTGATATGATATTTGATGTAAGAGCACTTTCAAAATGGAAAACAGTAAAATGATAATGATTTTAAACATACTGCATTTAATATTTAATATAGTCTAATAAAGATTCATAAGAACCACCTTTCTTATTGATATACTCTATTGCTTCTTAGTTTTCAATATTGATGGCTCTAAATTACAGGCAGCATTTTGAAATTGTCTTCTCATGATAAATTTGAAAATTATTTCTAAAGATTCCTCAGATTATCATGTAAAAGTATAATTCTGCTACTAGATTATTTTCCAAACATAAAAGGTGAAAATCTGTATCCTTCCGTTACTTTCTTCGGTGTTTTGCATCTCCAGTATGGATGAATATCTTAGGTTGAAAATAATAATTAGAAATGAAATCTTGTGCTCAGTGTTTATCAAAACACACAGCATGAGAATGCATAAGGGAAAGTAAGACTGTGGACTAACTGAAGGAAGGTGATGAGTAAGCAGTGATGACTTCTGGGAAATGGGGCAATTGCACGGTGAGGCGGCCATGCTCGGGATGCTCCCAGGAGATGTGTACTCACATCCTTGCTTATGTTTAACTTAGAGGTACATCACGGTGATGCTGAAGTGTGAACTTACTCCTTTATATTTAACGACTGTCCATTCTTTTTTAATAAATTTACCAGAAATTTAAAAATAATTTTAATAAAATTACCAGAAATTAAACTCAAAATGTGAAAGTGAACTTTGAACATAATACTGCTGAAATAGATGTTTCATAGCTACATAGCTGGTATAACAAATCATTCAGTGACAAGGAACAGCCAGGGCCAACGGAACCAACAGGGCTCCCCTGAACAAGTACCAGTTGACTTTTACGACTTATACCTCACTCCAGACAAGGCTGACAGAACTCCCTGCTTTACCTATGGCTTTCTTTTCTCACATTACTGTGAAGTCTTGTTGGAAACATGAACCAAATCATATCTATATGATTAACTAATTTTTCAATTAAGTGCATTTCCCCCCTTTATTTAGCAATTTAAAGCTACTAAATATAGCTATGATTTTCAGGGTAATATAATAAAATGTAGATACAGTTTTAAAAATTAATCTTATGAATTGGGTATCTGCAAAACATTTTATAAAACTGTCAGATAATAAATCTTTCTTAAATTTATTAAAATGTATACATTTTAAGAAGTGCTTTGATTTTTAAATCTAGGGAATAGCACAATTTCTTTATTTTCAGGTTTGCCTGTTCCAGTAACGTGATACTGATGCAAATTTCTAAATTAACACAGCTAGGTAATTTTTTTTACTTGCAAATTGATATCTTAAGATTTAATTTGTGTTTGTGTGTTTGTTTTCCTGTGTTTGTAAGAACTTCTTGTGCATGAATAATTTTCATTAAAAGTTATTAAAATTATGGCATTTTGTATTCTCCTCCAACCACATAGGATGCTACTTCTTACAATCAGGTATAAGCAATCTAACACCAATCATAAATACGTTCACATTACCCTTTCATTGCTGGACTTTCTTGCATAGAGTGTGACCTGACTGCCACTGTAGACAGACTTATAAATTCCACTTAGCAAAAGCTCCCTTTTTAACCCATTGGGGGAAATGAAAAAAGGTATTAATCACTTTTGTACCTTTTTGCTACACATCTTTTGGCAAGAATGGAGGTATATACCATAAATCTCTTTGGCGATCTATTTTATCTCATGAGGAACAATATGCTAGACAGAATTAGTGAAGTATAGAAAAACTTGGCAAAAATGAGTAACTTGTGTGCCTAGATTAGGAAATACCATAAAGAAATGAAAAGAGCCGCCACTTTTCTATTACAGTCCGCTAGTGACAATTCCAGAGGGGGACCTTCTAACTGGGACTTTGAGCATAATAAAATAAGAAAGCTTGTCTTCTATCCTGTAAGGCAAATGGAAACACAGAGAACACATGCCTATCCATATTGATGCCGAGGAGTTTACAAAAGGAAAAGCCAGCCTCCTGGGGGAGCTGCGTGGATCACACATCACTTTTATAAGCCTCCTTTGTGCAGCAAAGCTTCTACCACTTTTTTGAGTAATCCAAAAATATTGAAATCCCACCACCACCTCTACATCACAGCTTCCCTATTTTGTAACACATCAACAAACCAAACTGTAACACTTCAGTACTTACAGCTTTTTTGTTTGTTTTTGTTTTTGGGAGAGGATCTCACTCTGTTGCCCAGGCCATAGTGCAGTGGTGCCTTGATAGCTCACTGCAGCCTCCAACTCCTGGGCTTGAGTGATTCTCCCATCTCTGCTTCCCAAGTGGCTGGGACTGCAGACGAGTGCCACCATGCCTGGCTAATTAAAAAAAAAAATTGTAGACACAGCCATAAAAGAGAATGAAATCATATCCTTTGCCCAGCATGTATACAACTGAAGGCCATTGTCCTGAGTTAATGAAGGAACAGTAAACCAAACACCATATGTTCCCACTTATAAGTGGGAGCTAAATATTGGGTACTTAGTTATAAAAATGACAACAAGAGATGCCGGGGACTACTTAGTACCCAGTGGAAGGGAGGGGTGGATGAGGGTTGGAACACTGCTGAGTACTATGTTCAGTACTTTGGTGATGGGATAAATAGTACCCCAAACCTCAGCATCATGCAGTATACCCAGGTAACAAACTTGCACATGTACCCTCTGAATCTAGAAGAAAAGTTAAAACTATAAAGAAATTAAAGAAAATTTTTATCTGTGGAGATGGAGCCTTGCTAGGATTTCCAGGCTGGTCTCAAAGTGCTGGTCTGGAGTAATCCTTTTGCCTAGGCCTCCCAAAGTGCTTGAATTAAAGGCGTGAGTCAGTGCACCTGGCGATACTTACAGTTTTAATTCTACATTTCTCTAAAACAAATAAGGATTCATTTTATCTCACAATTATTTATTTATGATAGACATAGTGCACATTAAGGGGAAACTGCTTTTCCAGTATTAAAGTGGCTTCTCAAAAACATTGTTAATATGAAAATGTGTCTACTCTGTGCAAGATATGCAATGAGGTAAGTAATTATTAAAATCTGTTAATTGGTTAATAGATACCCTAGAGTCAAAAATGTAACAGACAAGGTAAATCAGAGGAAATTAAATGTTACTACTCAAAAGGTTCATCATAGAAATGAATAGTCCCTTTTAACAGTTGTACTCCTTGCCTGCATGCCTAGGCGTCTGGATTCCAACACCCTGGTTTGTGACTGTGATCTGATGTGGCTGGGGGAGCTTTTACAAGGCTATGCCCAACACGGACACACCCAGGCTACAGCTACCTGTGAATATCCCAGGAGACTCCATGGGCGAGCAGTTGCTTCAGTAACAGTAGAGGAGTTCAATTGCCGTATGTAAATTTCGATGTATGCATAAGATAGAAATGTGTCTCATTTGCTCTCTTTCTGTAAAGGTTTATTATACAATATTGCATTTTAGAAGAGTGTGTTATCTGGAAGTATTTGTTAGGATAAAAGTATGGCCAATTTCCTTTCCATCAGCTGCATTTTCATTTAAAGAAGTTTTTCTCAACATAAACTGTAAGAGCTGAGAGAGTCTTTGAGGAACATTTAATCTAATTTCCATAATTTCAGAGGAGGAATATTGAGAAAGCCGATTTTCAACAACGTCACCAGAAGTGGTGTCCAACATTAAAATCTCCACCTATTCCTTGGTATATGTCTTAGTGTTCATACTCAATAATTTAAGGTTTTCAACTTTAAATCAAATATTGCTAATAGTAGTTGCTGAGAGAGCCTTTCGACAAACCCAGTAATTGATTTTTTAAATGTATAATGGGACCATGAATATGACTAAAATCATTAACATCGGTTTTACCATTTCTCTGCAAATTTTTAAATAATGCAAACATTGGATTTAATAAGCATATGATCATATTCTGACAACCTTACTAAAGCAATAGGCTTTACCTAAATAATTTATTATGGCTGCTTACAGTATTATTTGATTTTAACTTAAAGCTTTTCATATGACTATAAGAATGTATCTCTATTACTATATATATAGGTTTAAATAGAAATGAGTGAATACCTTTGTGTGTGTGTGTTGTGTGTGATAATTCAGTTTCCTGGAGATTCATTCACATGATTGTTGTAATTATAGCCGAAATTTGCTTTCCACTCTCTCATTGGAAAGCCATTTTTTGAATTTCTCTAAGCAGGCAATAAAAAATCATATCAATATAATTCATTTCTACTCAAATTGAGAAGAAAGCGGACTTGGTCTTTACTGCCAAAAAATTATCAAGCTTATCCATAACTCTCATCTTTACTGCTTCTGGTTCAAACCACAGTCCAGTTTTGCTGGATTCCGTTCCATCTTAACTGATATCCCAGCTTTCATTTTTCTTGCTCCTTTATGTTTGGGAAAATTGTTTAAAAACACATCTTATTACATCATGTTTTCACCCATAACCCTTATATAGGTTCCTACCTTAAACAAAAGCACAAAGTTCTTAATGCGGTTGACCCATTTTATACGGTCTTTCCCGGCTACACTCCACTCCTCAATTACTTACTCTTTTCTCTTCTCACTGTTGTAGCCACCTCAGTGTGCTTCATTCTTGGAAGTTCATAAGGCTTTCTTCAACCCAAGAGCTTTTTGCATGCTGTCTTTCCTGCCTGCAATGTTCTGATTCCAATTCTTTTAATGGTCCTCTTCTTAAATATGAATTACGTGGAAAGCCTTCATTTAAACCCCCTTTTCACTGGCCTACCTGTTCTTCCATACAGAATCAGGTCCCTTTTTATAATCCATCAAAATATTGTTTATTTTCCATCTAAGCATTTGTCACATATGTTAATATGTATTTGTGTGTGTGTGTGTGTGTGTGTGTGTGTGTGTGTGTTTATTTTCAATTGCTCCAATGAAGCTGTGAACCCCTGGGTACAGAGACCTTGTCTATTTTAATCACTGTTTCATCACTACTCCTAGTGCTTTGTCGGGCACATAGCTGATGTTGAATTATTTTAAAAAATACACAAATGGATAGAATCATTTTTCTAAAAAGAATAAAGCCAAGATATTAATTATATGGACTTTTAATGAAATAAGCAAGATTACTAAATGTCTACAGAATGTTCTACAGACCTAATAGTAATGGTTAATGACAGAAAATTTCAAATAAGTGCATTATTTGAAATTTAATGCACTTATAAAAGGAAGAGTTTTGTTATTTAGAAAGCTTTAAAAATAATTAGGTGAAACAGTGGAAAATTAAAAGTCCCTTTTGTGCATTGTTCTTTATAATTTAAGTTCATTAATATTACCTGATTCATTACAAAATCAATCACTCCATCTTCTTCTTAAAATAATTTAAGTGTTTTTATGTTTTATCACTCCATCATTATTGAAGATGGAATAATTCATTTATACAGACAAGAATTTTGCTCAACCAGGTTTGCGGTTTGGACATATCACTCCTTGTAAATTGTGTAAAGTGGGTAGTTGGGTGCTTAGATGGCTATATATAGAATAGAAACAGTGCCTGCAAAATTGCAAGCTCAATTTAAGTACGTGCTTTGAAAAATTGACCCATAAAATCAAACTCCTTCCATAAATATGGTTGTATTGAGCTCCTGGAAATAAAAGCACAGAAAAACGGACTTAACTTACTTCAATGGAGATTCCTTTGTGTAGTCAATCTTTCAAACTTCTAAAGTTTAAGTCAAATACATGTCTAATGTTTAACCTAGTACATGTATTACTGGGTAAATGCAGCTTGATGTGTAAAATTCTAATGTAGAAATAAATTTAAATTGTCTATATCTTCTCCTCAACATCTTAGAAGGCCATACTTTTGTATCCTTGAAAAATATAATAATAATTATTTTGTTTCAGAGAGCCCCCGAATTACTTTTGAGCCCCAGGATGTGGAGGTACCATCAGGAAATACTGTCTATTTCACCTGCCGGGCAGAAGGAAACCCCAAACCTGAGATTATTTGGATACACAACAAGTAAATACTGAGCATGTACATGCATTGTGATTCTCTTTCTGATTTCAGTAATATATTAAACTCAATTCAACTTTTTACCTAGAGAAGAAATTAATAAAATTATCAGAGTTTCTTAAATATCAAATTCCTTTTAACTGTCACCTTTTGACTTGCTCAAGCTATCTAAAGTCCTTTTCCTTAAAATTTATACATTTCCAGACATCGGTGTTTCGGAAACTGACTAAACTCATTCTGTATTATTTCTAGAATGAAATGTTGGAATTAATAACAAACCAGTTTGTTTTAAAGCTGAATATAATTTGACATGGCCTCACTAAGTTATTTCAGATTTAAACTGATATTTCATAGTTAACATTGCAATTTTCCTATGGTAAATCAGTATGGATTATTTAAGTAAACTGGCAATGAATGACATGCAAAATTATTTAAAAGGCTAGTCATTTATTTTATGCTCAGGGTACTGTTTGATAAAACATAAAGCCAATGTGTGTGATGTCCAAAAACCTGTGAGTGTAAAATTAAATAGTATTAACAATCTTTTAAAAAGTTAAATGTGATCACCATTCTAACTTGTGTGAGATGGTATCTCATTGTGGTTTTGATTTGCATTTCTCTAATGACCAGTGATGATGAGCTCTTTTACACATGTTTGTTGGGTGCATAAGTGTCTTCTTTTGTGAAGTGTCTGTTCATATCTTTCACCCACTTTTTGATGGGATTGTTTGTTTTGTTCTTGTTAATTTGTTTAAGTTCCTTATAGATTCTGGGTATTAGCTCTTTGTCAGATGGATAGATTGCAAAATTTTTCTCCCATTTTGTAGGTTGCCTGTTCACACTGATGATAATGTCTTTTTCTGTGCAGAAGCTCTTTAGTTTAATGAGATCCCATCTGTCATTTTTAGCTTTCATTGCCATTGCTTTTGGTGTTTTAGTCATGAAGTCTTTGCCCATGCCTGTATCCTGAATGATATTATCTAGGTTTTCTTCTGGGGTTTTTATGGTTTTAGGTCTTAAGCTTAAGTCTTTAATCCATCTCAAGTTAATTTTTGTATAAAGTGTAAGAAAGGGGTCCAGTTTCAGTTTTCTGCATATGGCTAGCCAGTTCTCCCAACACCATTTATGAAGTAGGGAATCGTTTCCCCATTGCTTGTTTTTGTCAGAGATCAGATGGTTGTAGATGTGTGGCATTATTTCTGAGTCCTCTGTTCTGTTCCATTGGTCTATATATCTATTTTAAAACTGAACTGGTAGTTGACATAAAATAGAAACATAAGATGCATTATATACCTAATACAATTCAATGATAGCAGTTGGACAATTATATTATCATTAGTTATATTACTGATAATTAGCATGACTTTCATGTATCCCTTCCATTCTTGCACAAACTTCGCTGATTTTTTTTTGTCACATGTATAATCAACTCTGATTTTTTTGCTTGTCTGTATAAAATACTCTAAAACATTATAAGTAGTTTTTTTTTGCCTTTTCTATATAATTTGGCTTTATAATTGTAGCCAGAAGCTCAGCCATGTGTTTTAAATTCTTGTAAAAAGTCTAGTAAGTGTAGCTTAAAAATACCTTGTATAGAAGGCAATTGTGAATACTGTTAAATCTGGAATCTAGCCCAGGAAAAGACTTCAATTGAAAGAAGTGTTCAATTTATTTCCATCTTGAGATTGCTCAAATGTGCTTGAGAAACAGAAATCACTGCTTGTAACATCTTAAAACTGCTTTTTCTGCCTTCTTAAAAATTTAAATTTTAAAATGATGTGTTCAAGGTTACAAAGGTACTGACTAGTATGTAGAAAGAAACAAGTAAAAAATCACATTGCCTGTCTTAACTTATAAAAGTTTCAAATATAGTGACTAAAGAAGCTAAGATGTATTTGAAAGAAAAACAAAAAGATCTAAAAAGGAAGAATAGAATAAAAAATGTATGGGTAAAATGTTAAAATGTCAATTATTTTATATCAAAAAATTAAAGATGAAAGGGAAGAGTTTATGATAAGAAACGTTTAACATATTTAACATAAGGAACTCTTAATTTACTGATTATTTACCGTATAGTGCTTTTCATAGAAACATAATATACGTCCTGAAAGTGCATGTAGCATCAAGTGTGGTATAGCAAGTAATTTGAAACAAACGTCTATTCAACATGAACCAGGCTGAGAAAAATTACCCCAACTCAGAAGCTACCCTTGTATGCCTTCAATATCTTTATCTTTTTCTACTCCCCTGGAGAGGACCTGGATTCAGGATTTTAGAGGAGCGCATTAAAAACTGACTAGACACAATCAGAGGTAGAATTCGAGGATTAGAAGTTAGGCTTGTGAGAATAACCGGATTTAAGTGTGGTTAAGAGACATGGAGACTATAATACAAAGGTCTAGTGTCTATCCAGTAGGAGTTACAGAAAGACAGGTAGGAAAGAATGAGCTAAGGGCAACATTTGAAAAGGCAACGATAGAATTGTCCAGAAATTTTAAAAAGTCACAAAATTTCAGAATGAGAATTATATTGATTCCAAAATAGGATTTAAAAAATAAATCTAAACTTTTTATTGTGATAACAACATTGAAAGTCAGGGATAAAATATTTCATTCCCAAGTAATTCACAGGTTACCTTCAAATGTATAGCAATTACACTTGCAGTAAACTTTACATCAGACAGAAGATAATAAAATATATTTAGAATGTTATGGGAAAATAACCAATTTCCTTCAATTTTGTATCCAGCTAAATTATCTAACAAGGTAAAATAAAAACATTTTGAGGCAAAGAATAGAGCTTTACTCAGGAATATTTGCTGAAAGAACTACAAATAGATGTGTTTCAGTAAGTAGGAATTTGATCCAATAAGAAAGATGTGATTTGCAAAATGCAAAGGTAAACAAAGAAAGTTTTAAACATGTTGATAAATATGAATAAACTTAGGTTATTAAATTAAGAATTGAACAACTTTAAAATAGGAGAAAGTAGAAAGACAATATTATTAGAAGAATTATAAGGAGAGAGAATGTAGTTAAATTATTTTACCTACCACAATTTTGAGGTGGAGAATGATACTATGAATCCCGTTAAGTCAAGAGTGAATGTTAACAATTAAGTTGAAATACTAACAAATAGAAAGATCTCTCCGTATAGGAGAAGAAAAAAAGTAGATGAAGAAAACTGGATCAATCCAACAAAAGGGAAGCAGGGATAGATTTAAAAGGCAGAGAAAAGGCTTGGGAAAGAGAAAACATAAAATAGCTCATCAGAAATAAATTTAAATGCATTAGTGAAAACAATAGTCTCTTGAAAGACGTAATATTGAATTTTAAAATCCAGCTATATGCTATTTACAATAGGTATACCTGAAACATTATGACACTGAGAGGTGGAAGGTCGATAGGTATACAAATGTATCGACCAAGTTACACTGATCAAGATAAGGATGATGTAAGAATATTATAGTGTAATCGCAAATCATTAGATCATACTTAACAATAAAAAAATGCAATTCACCTGAATTTAAAATTCATGAACCTTTGTATACCTGACAAAATAGCTGCTGAAGAATAAAACAAGATTGAGAAAATTATAGGGATGAATTGACAATTGACATAAATCCAACTACAGTGAGAATTTTTTTTTTAATTTTACTTTTGGTTCTTTGGTACACGTGTAGATCTTGCAAGATTGTTACATAGATATACACATGCTATGGTAGTTTGCTGCATCCATCCCCCATCACCTGCTTTAGATATTTCTCCTAATGTTATTTAATACTGCTTTCCCAGAAAGATTAGGAACAAAAATTAGTAGCAAATTCTAAACAGAGCTTAGAGCACTGACGATATCTGCTACATACAAAGCTAAACCATACTGTCTTTTCAAGCAACTATAGAACAGTTGTCAACATTGATCACATGAAAAAACACAAAATCTACACTCATATCCAAGAATCAATTTCATAAAAACCCCTTTCTTTTGTTATAAACACATTTTAGAAAACATTAGCTTTTCTCTGCAGCCCCAAACAAGACCTGTTATTTTTTGACTTTTTAATGAAAGCCATTTTGATGAGTGCTAGATAGTATCTTATTGTGGTTTAGATTTGCATTTCTCTGATGATTAGTGATGATTTGTCAAGATAATTTTAGAGATCCTTTATACCCCTCAGTAGGAAAATAAAATGATTTCCAGGACTTAATAAGTAATTTTTAAATAACTGAATAGATTCAAAGATGAGAGAAACCTTCCAGGTTGAGGAAAGAATAATCAAAAGCTCAGAACGAAAATAAATGAAGGTTAGTTTCAGGAAAGTGTGTAGAGCATATTTGTGAGAATTAAGGTTTTACCTTGAGGAGAAATAGAAAAAGACTGCATAATATTGGCAAAGCTAGTCACTTTGGCTTTTTATAAACTTTGAGAACCATTAGAAGATGTTGAGCAAGACAATGACTTGATGAAAAGAGACTTAAAAACAAGCCATAGTTTTCTATTTCCTTTTCAACGTTTATTGTAGATTCTGGGGGTACAAGTGCAGGTTTGTTACAAAGGTATTGCATGAGGCTGAGATTTGGAATACAACTGAATCGTCACCCAAGAAGTGGGCATAGTAACTGACAGGTAGTTTTTCAATCCTTATCTCTCTCCCTACCTCTTCATTATGCATTCCCTAGTGCCTAGTGTTCCATCCTTATGTCCATGTGTACCCAATGTTTAGTTCCCACTTACAAATAAGAACATGCAGTATTTGTTCTGTTGCTGTTGTTGTTCCTGCATTAGTTCACTTGGGATAATGGCCTTCAACTGCATTCAGGTTGTTGCAAAGAACATTATTCCTTTCTTTTTTATGGCCACATAGTGTTCCAAGGTGTGCATGTAGCACATTTTCTTTATTCTGTTCATTACTGATGGGAACCTCTGTTGGTTCTATGTTTTTACTATTGTGAATAGTGTCTTTTTAGTAGAAGAATTTATTTTCCTGTGGGTATCCAGTAATGGTGTTGCTGTGTTGGATGATAGCTCAACTCTTACTTCTTTGAGAAATCTCCAAACTGCTCTTCACAGTGACTGAACTAATCTACAGTTCAAACAGTGTAGAAGCATTAGCTTTTCTCTGCAGCCCCAACAAGACCTGTTATTTTTTGACTTTTTAATGAAAGCCATTCTGACAAGTGCTAGATGGTATCTTGTCGTGGTTTTGATTTGCATTTCTCTGATGATTAGTGATGATGAGCATTTTCTTCATAAGTTTGTAGGCTGTCTGTATGCCTTTCTGTGAGAAGTGTCTGTTCTTGTACTTTGTCAGCTCATTTGTGTTTTGTTAATTTGTTTAAGTTCCTTGTAGACTCTGGGTATTAGGCTTTTGTCAGATGCATAGTTTGTGAATACTTTCACCCAGACTGTAAGTGTCTATTTACTCTGTTGATAGTTTATCTTGCTGCACAGAAGCTCTTTAGTTTAATTAGGTCTCACTTGCCAATTTTTGTTTTCGTTGCAATTGCTTTGAGAACTTAGCCATAAATTCTTTGCCAAGACTGATGTTGAGAAGGGTAATTCTTAGGTTTTCTTCTAAGATTTTTACAGTTTGAGGTCTTATATTTAAGTCTTTAATACAGTCTGAGTTGATTTTTGTATATGGTGATATATAAGTGTCTCGTTTTATCTTTCTGCATATGTATAGCCAGTTATCCCAGTACCAATTATTGAATAGAAGTCCTTTTTCCATTGCTTATTTCTGTTGACTTTGTTGAATATCAGATGGCTGTAGAGGTGTAGTTTTATTTCTGGGTTCTCTATTACGTTCTGTTTGTCTATGTTTCTGTTTTTGTACCAGCATCATGTTTTGCTTAGTGTAGCCTTGTAGAGTACTTTGATGTTGGATAATGTGATGTTTCCAGCTTTGTGTTTTTTTGCTTAGGATTGTTTTGGCTACTCAGGCTCTTTTTGTGTTTCATATGAATTTAAGCATAGTTTTTTTTAAACCTGTGAAAAATGACATGGGTGGTTTGATAGTAATAGCATCTAATTCGTAAATTGCCTTGGGCAGTATGGCTATTTGAACAATATTGATTCTTCCAACTTATGAGCATAAAATGCTTTTTTATTTATTGGTGTCATCTGTGGTTTCTTTCAGCAATGTTTTGCAGTTCTCCTTATAGCAATATTTCACTTACCTGGTTAGATATATTCCTAGGTCTTTTTTCTTTTTGTGGCTATTGTAAATGGGATTACCTATTTGATGTGGCTTTCAGCTTGAACATTATTGGTGTACATAAATGCTGCTATTTTTTGTACATTGATTTTGTATCCCAAACATTTACTGAAGTTCTTTTTCAGTTCTAGGAGATTTTGGTGAAGTGTTTGGAGTTTTCATGGTAGAGAATATCATCAGCAAATAGAGATAGTTTGACTTTTTCTTCTCCTATTTGGATGTCATTTGTTTCTTTCTGTTACCTGATTTCTTTGGCTACGACTTCCAGTACTATGTTGAATAGGAGTGGTGAAAGCAAACATCCTTGTCTTGTTCTGGTTGTCAAGGGGAATGCTTCCAGGTTTTGCCCATTCAGTACGGTACCAGCTGTGGGTTTGTAATTGATAGCTCTTATTATTTTGAGGTACATTCCTTTGATGCCTAGTTTGTTGAGGATTTTTTTTAATCATGAAGGAATGTTGAACTTTATTGAAAATTTTCTCCACATCTACTGAGATGATCATATAATTTTTAAAAATTCTGTTTATCTAATGAATGAGGTGTATTGATTTGCAGATGTTGAACCAATTTTGTATCTCAGGAATAAAGCCTACTTGGTCATGGTAAATTAACCTTTTGATATACTGCTGTGTTCAGTTTGTTAGCATTTTGTTGAGCATTTTTGGATTTATGTTCATCAGGGATACTGGCACATGGTTTCCTTTTTTATTTTTGTTGTGTCTCTGCTAGGTTTTAGTATCAGGATGATGTTCATTTCATAGAATGAGCTAAGGAGGAGTCCTTCTTCCTCGATGTTTTTAGAATACTTTCAATAGAATTGGCACAAGCTGTTCTTTGTATGTCAGGTAAAATTTGTCTGTGAATCCATGTAGTCCAAGGCTTTTTTGATTGGAAGGATTTTTATTACTTATGCAATTTTAGAACTTATTATTATTATTATTATTTATACTTCAAGTTCTGGAATACATGTGCAGAACGTGCAGGTTTGTTACATAGGTATACACACACTATGGTGGCTTGCTGCACCCATCAACCCATCATCTACATTAGGTATTTCTCCTAATGCTATTCCTCCTCTAGCCCCCTGCTCCCCACAGGCCCTGGTGTGTGATGTTTCCCTCCCTGTGTCAATGTGTCAGAACTCATTATTTATCTGTTCAGGGTTTCATTTCTTCCCAGTTTAATTTGGGAGGTTGTATGCTTATGGGAATTATCCATTTCCTCTAGATTTTTTTTAGCTTGTGTGCATAGAGGTATACATAATAGTCGCTCTGGGTCTTTTATATTTCTGTGGGAACTGTTGTAGTATCATCTTTGTCATTTCTGATTATGCTTGTTGGGATCATCTCTTTTTTTCTTTGTTAATCTAGCTAATGCTCTATCAATCTTGTTTATCCTTTCAAATAACCAACTTTTGGTTTCTTTGATTTTTTTTGGTATGGATTTTGTGTCTCAGTTTCATGTAGTTCTGCTCTGATTTTAGTTATTTCATTTTTAAAAAATTATTTAAAAAATAGAGATGGCATCTCACTCTGTCACCCAGGCTAGATTACACTGGTGCAATCATAGCCTACTGCAGCCTTGACTGCCCAGGCTCAAGCGATCATTCTGCCCCAGCCTCCTAAGTAGCTGAGGCTACAGGTGCAGGCTAGCACACCGAGCTAATATTTTCACTTTTTGCAGATATAGGGTCTTGCTAAATTGCCTAGACTGGTCTCAGATTCCTGGACTCAAAAGTCCTCTTGCCTCAGTCTCCCAAAGTGCTTGGGTTACAGGCCTGAGCTACTGTGTTCAGTCAGTTATATTTTTTTCTTCTGCTTCTCTTTGGGGTTAGTTTATTCTAGTGTTCTTTTAGTTTTTTTCGACTGTTAATTTGAGATCTTTCCTAACTTATTCATATAGGCATTTAGCTTTATAAACTCTCCTCTTAACATTGCTTTTGCTGCATTCCAGAGATTGTGGTATGTTGCACCTCTATTTTCACGTATTTCAAATAATTTTTTGACTTTTGTTTTAATTTTGTTGTTTATCCAAAAGTCATTCAGGGGTAAGTTGTTTAAATTTCGTTTTTTGAGATGTATTCTTGGTATTCATTATTATTTTTATTACACTGTGGTCCGAGAGTATGGTTGGCATGATTTTGATGTTTTTGCATTTATTGAGACTTACTTCATGGCTAAATATGTGGTCATCTTCCATGTACAGATGAGAAGAATGTATATTTTGTTATTATTGGATAAAGTATTCTATAGCTATCTATCAAGTCCCATTGAGCAAGTGTCAAATTTAAGTTCAGAATTTCTTTGCCTTCTTGATGAACTCATTATCATTATGTAATGCCCTTATTTGTCCTTTTATTTTTTATAATTTATGGTTTAAAGTCTGGTTTATCTTATATAAGAATAGCAACCTTCTTCCCTTTTTTGTTTTCCAATTGCATAAGAAATCTTTCTCCATCCTTTTACTCTGAGCCTTTGAGTGTCATTACATGTGAGATGAGTCTGTTGAAGACAGCAAAAGATTGGGTCTTTTTAAAAATCCAGTGTGCAGCTTTGTGCCTTTTTAATGGCCATTTAGACATTTACAGTCAAGATTAATATTGATATGTGATGTTTTGATCTTGTTGTTTAGCTGGTTGTTTGGTAGGCTTGATTGTGTAGTTGCTTTATAGCATTTGTCTATGGGCTATATACTTAAATATATCTTGGTGGTAGTAGGCATCATTCTTTTGTTTCCATGTTTAGAACTCCCTTAAGGTTCTCTTATAAGGCTGTTCTAGTGGTAACCAATTCCCTTAGCATTTGCTTGTCTGGGAAGAATTTTATTTATCCTTCACTTACAAAGTTTAGTCTGGCTGGATATGAAATTCTTGCTCGGAATTTCTTTTCTTTAAGCATGTTGACAATAGGTCCCCAATTTCTTCTGGCTTGCAAGGTTTCTGCTGAGATTCCTTTAAGGTTTCGTTTTTGTTTTTGTTTTTTTCCATGTTGACTTCACAAAATCTGCTGACTATGTGTCTTGGGCATCTTGTATAATATCTCACAGGGATTCTCTGAATTTCTTGAATTTGCATGCTGATGTCTCTAGCAATATTGGGGAAATTTTTGTGGTCTATATTCTCAAATATGTTTTCCCAGTTGTTTACTCTTCTTCATTTTCTCCCAGGAATGCCAATGAATTGTAGGTTTGGTCTCCTTATATAATCTCCTATTTTTCAGAGATTTTATTACTTCTTTTTAATTCTTTTTTCTTTCTTTTTATCTAACCGGGTTGATTTGAAGAACCAGCTTTTGAGCTCTGAGATTCTTTCTTCAGCTTGATCTGTTCTGTTGTTAATGCTTCCAACTGTATTATAAAATTCCTGTAGTGAATTCTTCATTTCCAGAAGTTCAGTTTTGTTCTTTCTTAAAATGTATACATTATTTTTCAACTATTGGGTCATTTTATTGGCTCCCTTGGATTAAGTTTCAGCTTTTTCTTTGTCTTGTTGAGCTTCCCTGCCATCCAGATTCAGAATTCGAAGTCTGTCATTTTAGGCATTTCAATCTGGTTAGGATCCATTGCTGGGGAACTATTGCAGTCATTTGGAAGTAATAAGACGCTCTGACTTTTTTAATTGCCAGAGTTGTTGCACTGATTCTTACTCATTCCAGAGGGCTGGTGTTCCTTTATCTCTTTGAAGTTGCTGTCATTTGTATGGAGTTTTTGTTTTTATGTTCATTATTTCCCTTGAGGGTTTGTTTCTGTATGCTTTCTGAATATAAGGCATTTCTGTGGGAACTTAATTTGTGGCTAGATTCTTGCATTGTGTTTCATGGGTGATATGTGCTGAAATGATTTTTGTTTAGTGGTGTAATTTCAGACTGCAATTCAGTAGTTGGTGCTTAAGAGTAAGGGCTCACAGACTCTTCCTCAGCTGTTTTTTTTTTTTTTTTTTTTTTTTTTTTTTTTTTTTTTCAGCTTTTTTTTGTTTGCTACAGTGCTCTGGGGTGGGGGAGACATGGAGTGAGAGATATACCTCCTTGGCAAGTCTATTTCTGGGCCTTGGGGGACCTCCACCTCTAATCACTGTTGACACGCCTACATTTTCTTAGGCCCAAGGGGTCCCTGACAGGCTGTGCTACCCCCACTGTTAAGGGAAACCCAAGCCAAAGGTTAGGTTATCAGGAGACTCGCAGCTCCCTAGGGGCCCACTGGTCCTTTGTGCTTTGTGATATGTCTATGGGTGGTATATTGCCACCCAGACATATCACAAAGAAGGTCAAGGGCAGAGGACCCCTGGGCATGGTAGAGTTGTTTTGGATATGCAGCTGGTGTAGTGCCCACAGCTTGGGTATTTTTGCCCAGCAGATCGTTAAGGGGACTGCCCAGCTTGTGCTCCCTTGACTAGGTCTCCTTCTGGTGGCTTCCCTGTAGCTGACCTGATCAGCTCATTTAGTCTCAAGCCTCCTGCACCCAGATTGCTGGGCTGTCAGGTGTTTCAGGCCATGGAGCTCCTTAAGGCAGAGGCTGTGGCTAACAGAAAGGCCACACCCTTCCCAGACCAGCCCTGTGCAGGGAGGCAAACCCATCTCCTTTGCCAGAATGAAAATCTGCATCTCACTCTTCTCAGTGTTCTGAGATTGGGTGTTCCTTTCCTGTTCAAGCCCTGGTCACAGATCTCAGCTTGATATTCTTCAGCTGTGTGCCTGCACCCTGGGTGGCTGGGATTGGTCCCGTGGTTTTGTCCTTTAGCCCCGTGGGGTCAAGCACTGTTGGCACTGGGGTAGCTGTAGGGCTTTCAGGCTACTGGCAAAGCACTCAGGGTGGGCAGTGGAAGCTGTGTTGTGTGCATGCTCTTATGGAAGCAGCCAGGTGGGAGCCTTGAGAGCGTCCAGAGACAGCGGAGCATGCAGATCAGATTGGCCCCAGTCTTGTGGGTAAGACAGCCCTGCTGTATCCCAGCCCAGCAGAACAAGATGGAGAGGCTGGGGGCATGGGCTCTAGGGTCACATTTTGCTGGAGTTGCCACATGTACATGTAAAATCTGGGCTCCGTGCAGGCTCAAGCTCTGCCTCTGCCTTCTCTCTGGCAGATTTCTCTGCCAATTAAAATGTCTATCGGGGACTGGGTGCAGTGGCTCATGTCTGTAATCCCAGCACTTTGGGAAGCCAAGGTGGGTGGATCATGAGATCAGGAGATTGAGACCATCCTGGCCAACAGTGAAATTCCGTCTCTATTAAAATACAAAAAATTAGCCAGGTGTGGCGACATATGCCTGTAGTCTCAGCTACTCACAACTACTCAGGAGGCTACGGCATGGGAATGGCTTGAACCTGGGCAGCAAAGGTTGCAGTGAGCCGAGATCGTGCCACTGCACTCCAGCTTGGTGACAGAGCAGGACTGTGTCTCAAAAAA